>NC_137787.1:173748189-173827720 GCF_963383645.1 Muscardinus avellanarius
GGGGACTGCAAGGTCAAGGCCCTCCCAGGCAATTTAGCAAGGTCCTGTTTCAGAATAAATAAAAAGGGCTAGCATTGTAGCTCAGTGACAGAGCTCCCCTGGGTGCAATCCCGTGTCGCATACGTGCACACATACAAGGTACGGTGGCACAATGGACTACTTGTGTCATTGTGGTGATGATGATATAAACAAACATAATGTGCTTCCAGTAGTAAAAGTATAGCAATAGAATTACGTAGACTACATCATACTTCATAATGATAACAAATGGCTATGTTACTGGCTTATATATTTACCATGCTATATTCTTAATTGTTATTTTAAAGTGCACTCCCTTTACAGCTTACTGTATAGCAGTATGCATGTTATACAGGAAGCAGCTCCACACTTCTCATGTTTACCAAGTCTCTTGATGTCACCAAGTGGCCAAGTCAAATGACTGACTTACCCCGTTTATGTTTGTGCATGCATATTCTGTGGTATTAGCACAATGATGAAGTCACCTCATGATTCATTTCTTAGAATGTGTCTCCATCACTAAGCAGCCAGTGACTGTATTTAATGAATTGGCTTTCTTTGTAAAGACATCCCTCTTGATTTTACTGACTTGCCATTGGGGGAGGGGGAGAAGCAACAGTATAGAGCACCCCCTAGCCCGGATGTCAAGATGAGGGGTACCGTCTTCCTAAGGAATGGTACCCACCAGCACTGCCCAGCACAGTGATAGAATTTCTTCTGTAAACTCATGTCTGGTTTTGTGCCAGGGCAAACATTCCTGCTACCGTCGTTCTGAAGGTGGAGAGGAGAGATGGATGGGTGACCTAGCCCAGCTGTTCATAGATAAAGGGACATAGATAGTCCCTTTATCAATGTTTTGATTGCCGTATCACTGCTATCCCTACTTTTTAGACACGCCACCCCATGCTCCAAGTGTGGAAGACAGTTTTTTATATTTTCTGGCCTCTTCTTGGACTCCTCCATTCTAGCTAATTAGAATAAGATTGAGATGTTTCCTCTGTTTGGGTGATTTTCCATGTCTTGAATGTGCTGGTAGACATTTATTCCCTTTTATTTATCTTTGCTGGAATTTCATTGGGACTTTGCAAAAATAGTTAACTTGTATATTCAGTTTATTATCCTGAACCCAAACCTCCTTTATTTGGGTGGTTTGAAATTGTAAGGTTGGCACACTACTTGGCAGTTGGAGGAAGAGTTACCATAGACTTACTGTACTTTGAATGCTGACTCAGAAATGGGTGCAATATTTTATAAAATATTTCACTTACACTTTAGCCAAAATATAAACCATGGTAGTATTTAATGGGTCAGTTTTCAGTGATCTGAAATGTTTACTCAGCTAGACTGTCTCATTTTTTGAAGATTATAGTTATGTGCAGCATCACCTTATTTCCTTATGATTTGCTATTTTTATGTTAGCATTTGGAGGGCATTATATTTCTGTCCTGGTCTTCTTAATTCCAGTATCTATATCTAATTGTCTCATCTCTCCCTGGCTGTTTTTAAGACTGTTTGTCTCTAGCCTTGAAAAAATTTCACTGCACTATATTTGGGGTGAATTTATTTGTATTTATCCTGCTTGAGACTAAATGTTATTTTAAAATATAATTATTTATGTTCATAAGTTCTGCAAAATTGATTTCTTTCTCTTGAATTATTGCATCTTTGACATTATCTCTATTGTCTTGTTTCAAGAATGCCATTGGACATATTTTAGATTTTTTTCATTCTGCCGCCTCTTTCTCTCTACTTTCCCCTTTCTGCTGAGTCAGAGTGATTTTCTTATCTGTATATTTCATATTAATAAATTTCTCTTTTGATTTCACCGGGCAAAAGTAAAGCTTATTACTGTCTTTGGCCGTTTTTTAAAAAAATTTTTCAACCACTTTAAAAATAATTGTATTAGTGTATTGCAATTATATATCATACTGAGGCTCAGTGTGGTACAAACACACATGCACAAAGTTCTTGGGTGTATTTCCTTCCACATATTTCCCCTCTTCCCTTCCGGTACATGTTAGTGAGATCAGTATGGCAGTACTTTCATATACTGCCATAGTATTATTTGAACTGTTTCCTTTTTAAGCATTCATTTCTTATTCTGGGCTTTGTCAGACCACATGAATATGATAATGTAACCTCCTAAATCTATGGAAGTTATTGTCCTTTGGTGAAGAATTCTCAGAGGAGATAATTTTTATACCTAAGTCTAGACTAAGGCAGATGGGGTTCCTTATTGTCTGCTTGTATTATTGGGTGGATTCTTATTTTTTGACCATTTCTGAGATTATAATTCTTTGCATGTCTTGACACTCTATGGAGCTCATACAAATTCCCATTCCTTGTAGACCCTGGGACACATTTCTGCCGATAAAAATTGTCATTCAAATTTAGAGTCAGTTTTCATCAACAAAGGCAGCCCCATGTGGGTAGCTGCGGTTTGGGTTTGAATGGCTAATGCTTTGGTCTTCAGTCGCTCTTCATTCTTGCTATGTAAGAGCTCCCTGTATTTCCTTACAGGCTTGCTTTGTGTTCTCGGGACACAGGTGGTATTTTAGAATTCCTAGGTGCCTTGTAAGGAAAGGCTCGTCATTTCTATCTTTTTGCAGATTGCCTTTTCTGTCATACTTCAGAAAAGCAAAATGTACAATTTACTTTTATAAATCACATAAAAACTGTAATTTAAAAATAATAGTTTTCCTACACAAAGCTTTAAAAAATCTTGTTCACTTTACAGTATCCTATTTTTTTTTAAAGAAGAAGACTGTGTTTTCTGAAGAAGAAAGGAACAGCAAAATAATAAGTTTGAGTAATTTTGAGTAATATGAGAATGAATAAGTCAGGACAATTTCAGCAGTCTTAATGGTGCTCCATTCTTGGCAAATTTTGGTTATTCTGATTTTGAATTACTTAAATACCTTCCCATGTGTGAGAAGATAACCTCATGATTTTCAAAAACGATACATATTTTTTTAGTAATGACAAGAATATGCTTTTAGAAATTTGAGCTATAACTGACAAGTTATGTATAAAGTGCATATATAGTTAAAATTTGACATATATGTACCTGTGACATATATATTCACCACTGCAATAAAGATTATGAACATATTCATTGCATTTTCAAATTCCCCCATGCCCTTTCCTGGTAATCCTTTCCTCCTGCCTCTGCCTACTACTCCATCCTGTAGCCAGGCATCTACTGATAAGCTTCCTGTCACTATAGATTACAATGACTTTTCTAAAATCTCATGTAAATGCATCTAGTATATGCTTTTTTATGCCTGTCTTCCTTCCTTCAGAATTTTCAAAAATTTTGAGGTTTGTCTAATATATATATATTATATATATATTATATATTTATTATATATATCTCCTTTTATTGATGAGTACTATTTTATGATGTTTTGCTGATCTAGGACACTTTATTCATTCACCTATTGATAGACACTTGAAAAATATATGTGGAGATGTTGGGTAAGTTATTGTGTGACTGACTCTGAAGTTCAAGGGTGAGATAGGAATCTGAAAGTTGTCCCAAAAAGCTAATATTGAAAATTGTGGTCCATAGAATAATGGACATTTGAAGATGCTCACTGTCTAAACCCCCATATCAGCATATATATTTCCTTATAGGGTCAAAGGGATTTAGCAAACATTAAGTTAATAAATTAAGTTAAAGATCTTGAAATAGGAATATTATCCTAAACTATGTCAGTGTGTCCAGTGTCATTGCAGGGGACCGAGGCAGGAGAAACACAGTCAGGAGAAAGTGGCAAAGACAGAGACAGGGACTTGGAGCCACACCGATGGTCTGAAGATGGAAAAGACCAATAGCCAAGGATGGAGGTGGCTCTGGAGGGTATTAAAGGAAGGGAATCACCTCTCCAGAAGTTTCCAGAAAAACACAGCCTTGCTGATACCTCAACTTTAGCCCAGTGAGTCCCCTGTCCTCCAGAAATTTATAAATGTATGTTGATGCAAGCCAGTAAGTTTGTGGTACTTTATTATAACAGCAATAGAAACAAATACAAAGATATAACATTGGAATGCTTTATCTGCAGAGTATCAATTGATAATCATGAGAATATTATAAAATATACCTAAAGAGTTAAATTCTCCCCTCCCCTTTGAGACAAGGACTTACTAAATTACCACTGGCCTTGAACCTGTGATTCTCCTGTCTCAGCTTCTCAAGTACTGGGATTGCAGGTGTGCACCACTGAGCCCTGCTATAGTGTCTCTGTCAGATGGCGCACATCAGTGAGATCGTTTCATGCACAAAGTTCAAAACTCTCATCTTTGAACCTGATTTTTCATTTCCCGCATATTTTTATTTATTTATTTTTTTGGTGGTACTGGCGTTCCTGGAAGCCCTTCTACCTCTGGGCTACACTCCCAGACCTATTTTATATTTTTGAAACAGGGTCTCTTAAGCCAGCATGGCTGGCTTTGAACCTGCACGATCCTCCTGTCTCCGCCTCCCAAGCGCGGGGATTACAAGCGTGCGCCACCACGCCCGGCCTTAAGTTGCTTTAATGACCAACGTGTTCCACGATGCCATGCTCCCTGTCTCTGTCCTCTCTCTGGTTGCTCCGTTTGCTTTTGTCTCACTGGTTACTGAAGCCACATACGCCACGTTAGTCGCTCCATGTCGCTTTTGTCCTGTTGGGATGGAGATGATGCAGTGTCACCCTGACAGTTTGGCCTTGGGTCTAGTGGATTTTCTTTACTTTGTCCTCAGGATTCTGAATGGTAGTATGTCTTAATCACTAAGCCCACTTCTTGGTCTCCTGCTGTGTGTACTTTCCTGGCTTCTTAAAAATTAAAGCTTGTTCTTTGTCATTGCATCCCCTCAGCTTCTTGGTTCTGAGTTGTTGCTTTGTTTCTGAGCAGGAATTTGCCCATTTTTGTTTCATCTGGTTTTGAGACTGTTGCTTACACTTAGCAATTGATAATTCTTTTCAGCCAGCTGTGGTTTTGTTTAATCAACACAGCATGCCCACAGATTATTTAAAATGGAAGAAATAAGCCGGGCATGGTGGCACATGCTTGAAATCCTAGTACTTGGGAGGCTGAGACAGGGGGATCGCAGGTTTGAGGATAAGCCGGGCATGGTGGCACATGCTTGAAATCCTAGTACTTGGGAGGCTGAGACAGGGGGATCGCAGGTTTGAGGATAGCCTCAGCAATTTAGTGAGGCTCTCAGAAACCTAGTGAGACCCTATTTTCAAATGAAAAATAAAAAATAGATCTAGAGGTGTAGCTCAGGGGTATAATACCTCTGGGTTCCATTCCCAGTACTACACATACAGAAAATAAAATAAAATAAATAAAGGAAAAAATAAGATTTTGAGTTATAGTTCCTAGTGGCACAACCAGGCTTGAATGCAGATTGGTCTAGTAGGCACATCTTTGGTGCTATGGTACTTGGAACTTTTGATCTCTCAGTCTTCTGAAACTTGACTTGCTCTGATAACTCTCTTTCAGGTAAACTGAGGAAGACTGAATGTCACGTGTCATTAAGATCTCTCTTTTGCTGCTGTTTTTGAAAGATGAACGTGCTTTTGTTTCCTACCTCAATTTATATTTTGTAAATATTTTATCATCATTTATACAATCTAGCCGGATGAGTTCAAAACCTTTGAATTTGCATTAATTATGTTTTCGACAACTACATTCAACAGTAGGCCTTTATTCTTTCTTTTGCCAATAGAATCTGGGCACTCTTTAATTCTTTGTGGGAAACTTCCATGATTTTCCTTAACAGCAACAAAAAAAGATGCCATTGATAATGTCATAGATCCAGAGTGTCCACTTTATAATTAACAAAATAATTTATAAGCTGCTCTGTTCATTTGTTATTTTTTATTTTTACACCATATCAAAGACCTGCCTCTCTATGGAAAATGGAAACCCAAGAGACCCACAAGCCAGTGAGCCAGCACCGAGGTCACCCCCATACCTCAAGTTAGTCACAAGCCATGAAGTGTGAGACTTCTGCAATGACAAAGCAGTAGCGGTGGCAGCATCGCTATTTTTACTCCACCTTTACATGACTTGAGTATTCTCCGGCTCCAGATCTTGGCTCTTCCTTCTGACTGTGGCTGGCCTCCAAGGGTAGTTTCTCCATGTCAGAAGTTCTGGTGGGTCTGAATCATATTTCTGGACATTCTTTCTGATTCCTTCAATGGGCCATTTCTGAGCCTGTTATGCATCCTGAGAAGAAGCCAGGCCTTGTTTAAGGCAGGTAGATGCTCGAGCTCCTGGGCACAAGCCAGCATGATGGATGACTATGTAGCAGGTTGAAAGCGACCTTTGGGCCCTGTCTGCATCAGCAATGCCTCACACACAGCTGGTGTCAAAGCCCCTGTAGACCCCAGCGCCACCACTCCTTTTAGAGAGAGCAAACTCCTTCCCACAGCACCCCTGCCACAAGGACACACAAAGATGAATGGGCAGCCTGGATGACAGGGCTGCTTCTCTCTGCGAGCTACATACAGGGTGCTTTGTGTTCCTGACGATTGCAATACTTCCCTTCTGGCAGAGGGAAGCTGGCTTCTCCAGAGCCACGGAAAGTAACGCTTGTTTCTGAATTGGTTAGAGTTCAATCTCAATTATGTCTGGAAACAACACACGTTGCTTTCCCCCTTCTGTATGACTTCAGTGTGTTAATTTTCAAGTAAACTTATGCAAGTTACTTGAAAGTTGAAATAGCCACACCACATTGACATTTATTGGGCAGGGCCAGGGGAGGTGTAGCCTCTACACCGGGGACTTGGAGACTCACTCTTTCCAGAGTGCGTACCACCCTAAAACGAGGCTGAAAGAGATTATTTGGACAGGGTCACGTTCAAATCTGCCTTTGCTCTTCTCATGCAAAGCTGAATTTCCACTTTCCCTAAGCGGTATGAAGCTGGAACCCCAGACAAAGTCTAAGAAAATGAAGAAAGATGGTGCAATTTAGTTTGATTGCCATTTAAACGTAATTTTTTTATTATGCAGCTGGATGGCTTTTTGGATTTTAACAAGGTAGAATATTCACCAGCAGTAAGGTGAAAGTAATCTCTCTCTTAACAATTTTGAGTTGTACTTTTATTGCCTTTTAAAAAACCTTAGTATTTCACTTTTGAAATGTTTCTGAATTCCTTTATACACCTTTTAAAACATACTTTATATAAAACTGGAGCTGATGGGGAAATGAGTGTCATTTTTTTAAGGTGCACAAGACATGAGGTACACCTGTTTCTAGTATCTGCACATACCCAGCCAGGGTGTGTTGCCCAGTCTGCTTCTGCAGCTGTTGTTTTGCCATAAAAATACTACTGTATTCATGTAGGTTTAAGCCTTATGAACTCTGAAACTTGGCCTTGTTAAAGGGAGGTTCTAAGACTCTGTCTGGACTGCTGATAATAGGTTAGATAAAGATCTACCACTGACCCTCACACAACAGCGGTTATACTAATGGGAGGAAGTCTCTCAAACAATGTACAGTACAGCAGACTGCATGTGTGCACCATGCAAAATTAATGATTAACTGCATGCCTGCGTGTTTGTCAGGGAACAGTGCTGCTCTTTAAGGGGCTTATAGAGTCTATGAAAGAAATTAGCTCACGAGAGGGATTCAGGAGGATAAAAGAACAAACTTAAGTAGAGGCTTGACATATCCTGCTTTTCTCACAGGGCAAAAAGTTAAACATAATGGTCTCCTTTTTATAGCGCGAAGCTCTGACTCTGAAGTTGGGGCAGATCATCCACTTGTTAAAACAAGACATGAACATTCTTGTTATTCCTTAAAGGGGGAGGGGGATGGTGTGCACTCAAACTGAACTTTTAACTGTACCAGGAAGAAGGGGAAAATTATCGGACAATTATCCTAGACATTGAAGACCGTAAAACTGAAAATAATTACGAAAATGACAGCAAAGAGGAAAATAAGACTAGATGTTCACAATTCACGACCCCTTTGGATTATATGGGCTCCAAGATGCCCAGAAAGTCACATCAAAATTCCACAAGTAAAACTAAAGCTAAGTATTAGTTAATGATTAGTAGCCTTGTAATTTATTGAAGGCATGATGTAAGGAATATAATCTCTCAAAATACTGAGTAAAAATGTATTTCATAATGATCATTTCTTCACATGACCTGAATTCCCTTCCCAGATTTGATTTATGGTTCAGCAGGTTAAAGAGAATAGGAATCCAGGAGTTGCTAAGACAATGTAAATTCTGTCATGTTCACCTGACTAAAGATGTCTCGAGATCCTTGTACCCCAGCAGCCCTGCAGGCCCTCCGGAGAACAC
Organism: Muscardinus avellanarius; assembly: GCF_963383645.1. NCBI lineage: Eukaryota > Metazoa > Chordata > Mammalia > Rodentia > Gliridae > Muscardinus > Muscardinus avellanarius. The sequence continues at coordinate 173,756,514 of NC_137787.1, forward strand.
TGCCCTCAGTCAGCATGTGTATGACAAGATAGATGTGTCCATGGGCTCTGGGTGCTTGTTCACAGAGCTGCGAATCTTGTATATTTTGCTTTTCTTTAAAATTAGGAGTAAAGTTAGTGAAATTAGGGAGAGAGGTTGGAACTAGGAAGAGGAGAATGTACTAAAAGGAACTAACCAAAGGGGAGGCGATGCTTACATTTTTGCCTTGTATCCAAATTCTTCCAGAATCTAGTTGGATCACACTATCCCACTCCATTTCCTCTCTCAACCTCTCTGCCCCCATCCAGCAGGCTGGGTATTTCTTTAAGTGATATGGGGTTCTTTGCTGCTTCTCCATGGGTACCATCTTTATAATAATCGTTCTCTACCTCCTGAATTCCTGAAATGAATTATCCCCAATTTCTTTCTCCCTTTCTTTCTTTCTTTCTTTCTTTCTTTCTTTCCTTCCTTCCTTCCTTCCTTCCTTCCTTCCTTCCTTTCTTCCTTCCTTCCTTCTTTCTCTTTCTTGTACTGGGGATTGAACCCAGGGCAAAGTTTATACCTAAGTTATACACTAGCCCTATCCTTCCTTCCTTTCTTCCTTTCTTTCTTTCTTTCTTTCTTTCTTTCTTTCTTTCTTTCTTTCTTTCTTTCTTTCTTTCCTTTTTTTCCTTTCTTTCCTTTCTTTCTTCTTTTTTGGTGGTACTGGGGTTCCTGGAAACCCTTCTACCTCCAGGCTACACTCCCAGACCTCCTATTATATATATATTATTTGGAAACAGGGTCTCTTAAGCTAGCGAGTCTGGCTTCAAAACTACGCAATCCTCCTGTCTCTGTCTCCCAAGAGCAGGGATTACAAGCATTTACCACCATGCCCGGCTTTTATTCTTTATTTTGAGACAGGGTCTCATGAAGTTGTGGAGGGTTTTACTAAGTAGCTGAGGCTGGCTGTGAACCCACAATCCTGCTGTTTCAGCCTCCCAAATACTGGGATTATAAGCGTGTGCCACCATGCCTGTTTTTTTTTTAATTTAATTTATTTTGTCCTTACTACATTAAAGTACATTAAATGTACTTAACTAGTACATTCTCTTCCAGTATTTACTTTTTCTTCTTCTCCTTTGTTGCTGTTTTTCGCCATCACATATTTTCACTTCCTTGAGGACAGGTTATAAGTATATTCATACTCTAAGAAATATATGGCTCAGAGAAAGACATGAAATAGATGTGGGTTTTTTGTTTTTGTTTTGTTTTGGTACAGAGGATTGAACCCAGGCATTTTTTACCTCTGAACTACATCCTCAGCCTTTTTTTTTTTTTTTTTCTGAAACAGGATCTTGCTAAGTTACTGAGGCTGGCTGTGAACCTGTGATTCTCCTGTCTGAGCCTCCCAAGTACTGGGATGACAGGCGTGTGCCACATTTCCATTTCAGAAGGCGTCATCCTCTTCACAACCGCACATAAGAATGAAATAGCCTTACCATGGCTTCTGATACTGGTCCCTTTTTAAATCTCATCTCATTCTCTCTGGCTTCCCCACTCCGTCCTGAGACATTTCCCTATTTTTTATGTCGGTTTCATTTCCTTATTTTCTGGGCCAGTGTAGAAGGTCATGGGGGTAGACACAGCACTTGAATACTATGTATTTGGTCTCTTTACTATCCACAGTTGACAGATAGATGTCCCTATACTATTTGAATTTGCAAAGTGATGCAATACAGAAAGTTAACTTTGGGCATGTTAAAACTCTTGGGTATTTCAAGAGAAGACCTGAGGGGGTCTGGGTTGTCTTTTCAGGGGCAATTGTAGGGCCTGCTGTTTTGATGACACATCTGTCAAAATGCCACCATCAAGAACAGAGTAGAGGAACCAGGAGTGGTGGTAAACACCTGTAATCCCAGTACTTAGGAGGTTGAGGCAGGAGGATCTCAGGTTTGTGGACAGCCTCAGCAACTTGGGGAGAGCCTGTTTCCAAGTAAAAAATAAAAATAGAGCTGAGAGTGTAGTTCAGAGGTAGAATGCCCCTGGCTTCAATCCCCAGCACTACAAATACACACACACACACACACACACACACACACACACACACACACACACACGAAAAGTAGCATATCCCTTGAAGGGTTGGCAAACCAGAAATACAAATCTGGATAAGTAATTCTTAGATTTGGGGATTTTGCAATCTATTTAATTTTTTAAAATTTGGGTACAGACTTTCAAACTTGCTTTTCTTTCGGCAAGGAAGGGCATTAAGAAAAAATTATATAAAAATAATCGTTTCACATAAAATTTATCAGAATGAACGATAATTCTTAAAATTCAACATACCTCACTTTCTGAAAAAATAGGTACATTATTAGAATTTTCTTCAATTCTCAAGGACTCTAAGAACTTCACTACTGCAGTAGTTCACAGTTTGATAGGAGGCTGAGACCATAGAGAAGAGACCAAGTCTATCTTATCATCTTGCTGGTTGGGAAAGTGCTCTAGTGTTTTTCTCAGAGTTTACCACATGATCTTTTAGGGAGGGCTCAGACACATCCTACTTTTCCTCAGTAAGAAAAAGTAGAAAGCCCCTCAGAGTATTATGGAGTAGCTGTAAATAGTGTGCTTTTCTAAGGCTATTGGGACAATCCGGGAAAACTCTGTGCACTAGCTAGAGCCCAATTGTTGAGCTAAGACTTTGGTCTATAGGGGATATGTATACTTAGTTTACCTTGAATGTATCATATACTTTCCTAAGAATCACTGTGCTACAACAGGTAAAATTATGAAATTGGATAAAACACTATAATGTAAGGTGTGAATAGGAATACCACACACAGAATTAACTGAGATGGTGTGTGTGTGTGTGTGTGTGTGTGTGTGTGTGTGTGTGTTTACATGTGTTGTGTTTCCATCCTAGGTGCAGTTTTCTTCCTTCACTCCAATTTTCCTCAGACAAAATATGAGAAATTTCTGTTATATCTAAATTACTCTCTATTATAACAACTAATTGGAACAATTTTTTAAAAAATTAACTGTAAGCCGGGTGTGGTGGCGCATGCTTGTCATCCCCGCCTTTGGGAAGCTGAAACAGGAGGATAGCACAGGTTCTAATCCAGTCTCAGCTACTTAGTGAGGCTTTCAGCAACTTAGTGAGACCCTGTTTCCAAATAAAGTATAAAATGGGTCTGGGTGTATAACCCGGAGGTAGAAAGCCCCTGAGTTCCACCCCCTGTACCACACCACACACACACACACACACACACACACACACACACACAATAACTGTATAGCAAAACAGACTGTATGCATATCTCAAAACAATGGCAAGCTCAACAAACTATATAGGTAGCTTTAGACCTACGTGAACTCTTGACCTCTATGCAAACCAGACATTATATGGGGACTTTCTTACTCTTGATATCTGCATAGAACAGCATTAAACCCTTAATTCCATAGTCTGGGGAAATCTGAGCTGATATAAGAATTCCATGTCCTTGGTGTCTTATAGAAGTCTAATTTCTAAGATTCTAAATTCTCAGTTTCTGAGCTCCACCCATTAGCCCAGATGTGAAACTCAAAAACCCTAAGAAATCTGCTCATAAAAATCATTGACTTCCAGTTGACTTTTAACAGTGGTGGTAAGCAGAACACCAAAAGAAAGAGAGAAGTGTGCATGTGTGGTCAGGGTTCTGAATCCAACCAGCTTTCTCTCTGTGGTCACCATCTACTAGCTATGTCCTGGAGTGAAAGTTATAGCTTCTTGAAGATGTTTTCATATCCTTAATGATACTCCCCACTTCCCCTGCTCCTTTGGAGTGACAATAGTAATGAGTTAACCCTGAAAGTATTTTGTGGGTTCTTTATACCTTCTTTGTACATTTATTAAGCTCTCCAATGTGCAATTTATATGTGCCATCTGTTCATTACATCAGCTGTGAGTAGAATACCTGGATGTGAATTCTGCATCTATTACTTAGAGTTCAACCTTACTTATACCATCTGTAAGACACAGAGACAATATTACTTAAGGCTGTTGTAAGAATTTGATGGATTACATAGGCAGATAGATCAATATAGTATCAAGAATATAATGAATAGTGATCGAAAGCTTTATTGCTGTGGTTGTTATAACTATTGTTTTTTTTTTTTAATCACCCCTTTTGCTTTCTGGTCACTTCACATTAAATTTGAGTAACAACCAATTTGGTTGGGCAAACATTTGAAGTTTCAATTGTAGATGGTTGAAATATAATTTTCTATCAGATTTAAATAGTTTCACAAAGCTTACTTGAGGTCACTATTTTATTAATAAAAGTCAGGCACTGATTGTGAGAATTATGTAGACTACCCTCTTAACTGAGAGATTTGTTTTTGGCCCCCTCTCTTGAATGTGCCAGGCTAGCTCATGTCCCTTTATGAGAGGGAGCTTTGTTATTCGAAAGGGCAGTGATATAAAACTCTTATAGAGGAGAAGTTGAAATGAATATTTTACATTGAGCATCTCACATGAAACAACTTTCCTGCCTGTATGAAACACTTCTCATCCTTACGGTCTTTTCGGGGTCACATCTTCACTGGATTTGTTAGTTTTCTCTCCTTGGACTATATCTCTCATCAAATCTAGCCTAATATTTCCTCTCCTCCCCCCAGTCAGATATTTCTCATGTCTCTGACTTACTTCCTAATTTCAGTTCTTCTTTCCTTGATATTTCTGGATTCTACTCTTAAACTATCAAACATTCACCTACCACCATACAATGAAGGTTGTCCACTTCCCTGGGATAGCAGAGTTTCAGGTGGCAGATCATTTCTCCCTCTGATACACATTCCTCTCCCCGCCACCCATAGGCTTTAATCACTTTGCACAGCACCCCCTTCCCGGTAACGGATCATTGCACATGGCAGGTAGTGGAGTTAGTATCGCTTCAGGCGTGCTTTCTCCGCTGTTTAGCATTTGTGATAATCTCAGGCAGCTACAGTGGCTGGTAAAGATCAAAGGTTTTCTCTTTGCCTGAGGTCAGGATTGGTCTTGCTTTGCAAGCCTGAGAGTCCTAAAGCTATGTCAGCAGAGTCCAGGATGCTGCTTTCCCTACACAAAGTTTTAGCGAGAGATAGCAAGTGAAAATAAAATCTTTCTGTGGCAGTTACTAAGTCATGTAAGCTCAGTTCTTGGCATTCTTTTCCCAAGATGATTGGGATTTATGGTGCATCTGGATTGCATGCAAGGCAGTTTATTTAACACGTTTTTGGAGAGAGGAAATAAATAAGCCACCCTCTAGGTAGTTCTGTATCTACCCGACCCATACCCGTAGGCATGTAAACGAAGCTAGAGATGACTCTTATACATTTAGTTAAAAATTAATACCTCTGCTCAGTAGGTTTCGCAATTCTCACCACTAGAATGTTCAAGACACATACTGTATGTAGGCAAGAGCAATGAAAAAATAGCAAAACTATCCAGTACTATTCAGTACCACAGTATGTTTGAAAAATAAGACTGGGAGGGCTAAAATAATTCAACTTCTCTTATCCTGCTGTCATTTTTGTATGTCTTGCATCTTTGGGTTGCATGTAAAAAAATTTTAAGCAAACTATTTTAAGTGAGAAAGGAGAATTTATTGTAGCGGTAAACACACATATAAGTTTTAAAGGAAAAAAAAGTTGAATCATACTAGAGACAAGAACAAAACCTAGAAAATAAAGGCATCTTGGTCTCTCGGTTCTACCTCTTTCTGTGCATCTACTTTTTTACCCTGTCTCTGTATACAGGCCTCTCTGCTTCTTCTAGCATGTGATAGAGCAAAACCATTTAACCAATTTCTACAGTGATAGAAATATTCTGTGTTTGCTCTGTTCAGCATGCTAAGCCACTAGTTGTAAATGGCTAGTGAGCATGAGAAATATAGCTGGAGGGGTTAAGGACCTGAATTTTAAATTTTAATCAATTTAATATTTAAATGGCCACTTGTGACTAGTTGCTACCATGTTAGACAACAAAATGGGAGTAAATGACTCTGAGAATGCCTGAATATGCATATCTGAACCCCATTCCCAAATTCTCAAGAGAGATGCATGGATTGGCCTTGCTTGTTTTAGAGCCTGCATCATCTGAGCGATATGAAGAGAATAAAGATGACAGGGTCAACCCTAAGGCATGGTGCATGGGATGTCATTCTTAGAGAAAAATGGTTCTATTCTGTGTTGTCCCTCCAGATGATCTCTGCTCCTCATGTTAACTTCCTATGCTGAATAACTTTGATGATTAGTTTTCAAATTGCCTTCACTTAATCTATGCAAAAGTGTTTTATTCATGCAAAAATAGGGATTAGGCTTTCTCTAACTTCCGGGAGATATATCAATGGGATCCAAAGCAAAGAAATAAAAACTTGGAAATGATTCAGAAATCAATTTCTGGAAACAGCTAGCCCTATTTCCATTTTCTCTTTTACAGACAATTTAGTTCGAGAGACTAATAAGCCATTTGGCTAGCGCTATATTAATATGGAAATATTATTTTTCTATGTCTTTTTTTTCTACTGGCAAAAATGATCTCTAGTTTTAAACAATCAAACTGGTAGATAATTCTACATAGAGCCTCACACAGTGGTGAATTATTACAATCCCAGTATTTGGGAGACTGAGACAAAAGGATTCTAAGTTCAATGCCAGTGTGTGGTAACTTATTAAGGCCGTGTTTCAAAATGTAAATAAATGCTGGGCGTGGTGGCACACACTTGTAATCCCTGCGCATGGGAGGCAGAGACAGGAGGATCGCGCAGGGTCGAAGCCAGCCGCGGGCTCTGGCTTAAGAGACCCTGTTTCCAAATAAAAAAGTATAAAAATAGGTCTGGGAGTGTAGCCCAGATGTAGAAGGGTTTCCAGGAACCATAGTACCACCAAAATAAATAAATAAATAAATAAATAAATAAATAAATAAATAAATTCATGAATAAAAGGGTTGGGAGTGTAGGTCAGTGGTAGAACATACCTGGGTTCAATGCCCAGTAACACACACACACCACACACCACACACACACACACACACACACACACACACACACACACACTCCATAGCTGGACAACATTTGACCCCAGGCCGAAGCCCTCTGTTCCAGGGTAAAGCAACCTTTCCAGTGTGAGTAGATGGAAAATATCAAGTATATCAAGTATAGTCTGAGATCAACGCTCCCTGGGAATCATGCCCTTGATGCGTTCTTGAGTGCTTTGGCCTGTCTCTCTGCCTACCGTTTCCATCCTGGCCTGAGAGGCCTGTGGGCTCTTGAAAACCTTAGCTATTCACATCTGACTTGCTCTAGCCTCAAGCTTTGCTTTCTGAATTCCCACCCTGCATGTTCCTTGATCCCAATTTTTAAATCAGGTCTCCATCCTCTAGCTTGCCGTAATCTATTAGAGGCATGGTTCCTGATAACTCAGCTTTGCAGTCTTAAAGTTCTTCCCCAGCGGCTCCCAGCTGATTAGTCCCAGGGCCTGTGTGATGGACCAGCATGAATAAAGTGTTTTCAGATAAAAGTGGTTTCTTTATGAAAGCACCTGAGTACCAAAAATGTACACATAGTGTCCTCAAGTAGTAACAACTGTATTCTAATGATGCCTCTGAAATAGTCAGAAGCTTTCTAAACTGGATTGACATAATAACAGGGCAGGAGGACTTGCATTCCTGCTGTAAAGAAAAATGATCTGAACTGGGCATAGTGGTGCACCCCTGTAATCCTGGTACTTGAAGCTGACACAGGAAGATTATAGGTTCAAAACCAGGCTCAGCAACTTAATGAAAATTTCAGCAACTCGATGAGACTCTGCTTCAAAATAAAAATTTAAAAAGGGCTGGAGGCATGGTTCGGAGGTAGAATGCCTCTGGAGAAACACACACACACACACATACACACACACACACAACCTGAAACCCACAAATAAGACCTAGACAATGGCTGCATAATTTTCAATATTACATTTTAGGCTTATTCCCAAATTATTCAATTTTATGGACCAGTATACCACTATTTGACTTTGCCATTTGCTATCAATTAGTTTCAAGACACTGTGGAGTCATATGTATACTTATCATTTTTTGCTTAATAGAGATATAAATAATTACTGTTTAGTAGAAAAGATAAATAATGGCTTATTGCTTTGTAGAACGTTAACTAATTTTGTGTTTCAACTAGCAATCTTATTCTATTATTACTATTAGTAATTGTTTATAAATAGTTCCTCAGAAAACTTTTTTTAAAAATAACTTTGCAATTTTTGTGACTGACTAATCTCACTTAAAATGATATCTTATTTTCCTGCAAATAGCATAATTTTGTTCTTCTTTATGGTTGAGCAAAATTCCATTGTGTACATATCCCATAGTTTTATACATTCAAAGTCAACCACTAAGCCAAGCATGAAAAGGAAGGAGGGAATGGGGTGGGAATTGGGAAGGGCTAAATGAGTGGTGTGTGTATGTATGCCTCTACCATCTTGTACTCCATTAAGATGTATGACTACAATGAACCAATAAAAAATAAAAATAAAAGTAAAATAAAACTGCTTTTGGTAATATAAAAAAATAACCTCACATGTGTCAGTTCCCTCATTGGTTAATGCACTGAATACATTTTGAACATGCTCAATGTTTATTTGTATGAGCCATGTTCTTACGTTATAAAAAATTCTACCACTGCATGTGAGATGACAAGGTTAGTAATACTGAAATAGTAGGAGAAACAAATTAAATTTGGGCCTTTGGAAGGTGGGAGGCAGCTATATTGAAGATAGTGAGGTTGAAAGGAGTGAGAGTGTGGATTGGAGCCCAGTCAAGCTCAAACATGCCAGAAGGAGGACATTTAGACAGGCCAGAGGAAGCTCCCACAGGCACGTGAGTGTTATCCTAAGCTAATTCTTTCCTTCATCGTACCACTAAGAAGCCATGAAGGAATGGCCTCATGTTCCTGAATATATATATATATATATATATATATATATATATATATATATTCTACCTATTTGCTTATATCTGAACATCAAAGGTTTTCTTTATAGGAGGCAAAAACTTTAATTCAGTAGACTGCAAAACAATCCCTCCCCCTTTAGCTGCTATTGTTTAGAGTGATACCCTGCAACTTTGCCAAAAAACCAAAGTTTTCTCTGCATAGCTGATTTTAAGTCATTCATTTTATTAGAGGAATGTCTGTTACAGTCAGATATTGAATATCTCCTGAAGAGCTCAGAGTTGATATAGTTAAGTTATGAGGGTTGTAATCTCATCAGTAGATAACTGGGTGGTATCCTGGGCCAGTGGGTATGGCTGGAGGTGGGTTCGTGGGGCTGTGGCCTCAGGAATTGTGCTTGTGGTTTTGAATATTCTTACTTTCTTGCTCTCTTAGCTTTAAACCTCCATGATGTGAGAGAAGAGCCTTGCTCTCTCCCCCTCTGCTTCCTATTGCCATTCCCTAAGAAAATCCCTGCCTCCCATGGACTTATCCTGGAATATCCATGAAACCGTGAGCAAATAAATCTTTCTTCCTCTAAGTTGTATGGTCAGGCCTGTTGGATATATCGGTGAGAATATTGACTAAGACAATGTCCTAAGAGCACGTTCAGGAGAACTGTAGTGGGCTGGGGAGAGATGGACACCAAAGAAGGGGAAAGATTGAAAGAAGAGACCAAGGGACAAAAGATAATGCCTTATCATAAAATTTATTTTCAAAAATATTTGCATATTTTAAAACACGGACTTGATTGTTGAAAGAGTTTTCTCCCAAATAATTGATTAAACGAGACACTGCTGCAGCTTGTTTCTTTTTCTCAAAGGAAAAGGGGCAGCCTTTGCCTGCCATTTCTGGCATTATTCAGGCTTATGTTTCCAGCAGTCCCTGGACAGGTACCCTAGAAGGAGCATTTGTGAACTTTGGATGGCTCTGAGGGCTTCTGTGATACTCTGGGAAAGCCCTGTCTTCTTGGGTCTGATGCTCATAACTGGAATGCAAGAGCCATAGATGTGTGGAGAAGCTGCTTGGAGACCCAGGAGCCCTCCCAGGGTCTGCGGGAAGGGCCAGCCTGAGACATCCTCATTTCCTGCAACTCTTCACTCTGCCCTTTCCTTCAACTAACCCGTTAGAGAAGTGGGCCAAATCTACAGTCAAGTGAACATCTTCATGGAATATGGATTTGCTTTTGTACCCTTCAATGAGGAAGGAAATATATCCCTCATCCCCCAGAAACCTAGATGGATAGGTCTCAAGCAAAATATAATGAGGATTTTCCCCCGTTCCAATCTAACCGGAGGTTCAGCCATTAGACAGATATTTCACCTGGAAAAAAAATGGAGGTATATGTGTTGATGGATTGACAAGCTTTGTGCTCCAAGAAGCTTCTAGAGCTTCGGAAGGAAAGACAAGAAAAGCACTTCCTCAATCTCCACCCAGATTTCAAATGTATTTCTGTGTCGTTTAAATAGGTTGCTCCAGCTTTTTGGTAAAATGACAAAAAGAGGTTTTCAAATCTTCCTTTCACATTTCACAGATATGAATGGTACCAGATTTGCCATGAAAAAAAGTCACAGTTGAGCTCCCAGCCTGTGCTTTTTCTTTCTTTCTTTCTTTCTTTCTTTTTTCATTAATGGGTTCTTTCCAAGACAGGAAATCAACAAGAGAGAAAAATTTATAGCTATACTAAGTTAAAGAATGCTGTTCTGAGCACTAGATTTTCTTTTCTGCTTTTTAAATATCCCCATTTGTCTTCACATGTTCTTTTCCAAATCCTTCCCCATCCTATTCCATGTGGCTAGATGCTGAATATGCTAACACTTAGGAGAACAGAAGGCTTTCTCCAGAGAGAGTCACAGAGCCGGTCTGTGTGGCTGCCAGAACGACCAACCTGAACCTTCCCCACACAGACCCACCCGGGGCCTGCCAGGATGCAATCTGTCTCCCAGCTCCGCTGCTGCAGCCCAGAGGCCCAGAGGCACCTGGACTGGCTTCCCACTTCCAGAACTGGAAGATGCCATCGAAGACGGAACAGCCTGGAATTTAAAGTGTGTGTGTGTGTGTGTGTGTGTGTGTGTGTGTGTGTGTGTGTGTTATTTCAATATATAGTTATCTACCAAGGTGACTACTTAAAAAAGATACTGGCTAGGAACATGCAACTTATTTCTTTCTCAGCGATTTCTTTGTTGTCTCCAGGTTCTTTTTTCACCCAGTTAAAATTTAAAAAAAGGATCTGTGTTTTAAATGATGGCGGTTTCTTAGGTTCCTGTAGTAGTATGTGCTGAGAGAATTAAGACAAAGCTTGGATCTTGCTGTTAAACATGGTAATGTGCATAGTTGTATAAAATAAACATTTAAAAAAGAAAGTAGGGTATAATTTAATAATTTTTTGACTATTATCTCCTTGGAATTGTGAGAGGTACAAAGATAAAGATAAGAACATTGTCTTGTACTCTTAAGAACTTTTTTTCTTTCTTGTTCTTTTTAATTAAAAAATAACTGGAATAATTTTTACTACCAAATAAGTTGGCAAACTTTATTTTCATATGATCCTGTTTACTTGTATGCGTGGAGGGCAGGAAAGTAAATATTTTAAATACTGCTCACTGTGAGTATAAATTGCATAAACTTTTGGTGGACAATTAAAAATATACATATAGTTTTCAGATGAAATGATTGCTGTGGTTTGTCTTTAAAATGTCTGGTAGGACATGGATAGAGGGGAAGAAAGGTAGGAAGAATAAAAGAGAATTGACCAGATAGTAATTGTTGAAATTTACTAGGGAATAAACAAGGGTGCTTAAAACAATACCCTCTAATTTGTATGTGTTTTTAAATTTCATAAGGAACATTTAAAATAAAAAATAGGGGGTATATTAATTTCGTGTCAACCCCCCATGCCATTTTGGCATGGGGCTGTATTTCTATTTTCTGTATTTCTGTCTTTTAATAAACTTCTTTAAATCTTCAAAAAATAAAAATAAAAAAAACAGGCAATGCACATCTTTTCATTCATTTTGTATTCACTAAATGCATTTCTCAGGCACCTACTCCTGTGCTGGCCCTTGCTTTCAGTGCTGAGGATCTAGCATGGAACAAATATTATCTCTGCTCTCAGCAAACTTAATCCCAGGGGATGCAAAAAAGCTATAAAAAGATGACAAAAATGAACATGAAATACATCAAGTGGAGATGGTTACTATAAAAAACAGGAAGAGATTAGATGTCAGGAGGGGCTGGTTTTGTGTTTTTAAGACAGGGTCTTTATAGAAAGCCTGTTAGCTTGATATTTAAGTAGAGAGTTAAAAAAAAAAACCCTCAGAAAATAATCTCTGTGTATATCTCACAGAACATTCCAGAAACACTCCAGGAAGAGGAAGCAATAAATGTAAAGTCTCTGAGGAGAGAGCATGATTGGTGTGTATACTGCCCAGCAAGGGCAATCCGTAAGAAGGGGAGCGGTATGAGATAAGATGAAAGAGATATCCAAGGTAGGATCGTGGGGACCTGCAGGTCTTTAGGAAGACAGGACCATTATTTTTGAGTGAGATGAGATTCTTTCACAATGTCAAATAAATGGATGCCATGATTTGGCTATTCTAAAGAGTAAAGTTCTTTAGTGGAGGAGACAAACAAGAAAGAAAATACTTGGGGATCTGAGACAGGAGGATCGTAGGTTTGTGGCCAGTCTCCTCAGAAACTTAGTGAGACTCTTAGCAACTTAAGCAAGACCCTGTTTAAAAACAAAAAAAATAATGCTGGATGTGATGGCGCACGTTTGTAATCCCCGCGCTTGGGAGGTGGAGACAGGAGGATCGCGCTGGTTTGAAGCCAGCCACGCTGGGTTAAGAGACCCTGTTTCCAAATAAAAATATAAAAAAATAGGTCTGGGAGCCAGGCGTGGTGGCACACGCTTGTAATCCCCGCGCTTGGGAGGCAGAGACAGGAGGATCACGCAGGTTTGAAGCCAGTCACGCGCGCTGGCTTAGGAGACCCTATTTCTAAATAAAAATGTAAAAATAGGTCTGGGATTGTAGCCCAGAGGTAGAAGGGCTTCCAGGAACCCCAGCACCACCAAAATAAATTAATAAAAAAATAATAAAACGGACTGGAGGTATAGTTTGGAGGTAGAATGCCCCTGGTTTAAATCCCCAGTGCCACCGGAAAGAAAAAAAAAAAAAAAAGATGAACATATTGGGACCAGTTTAGAGACACTGAAGCATTTCTCTCATCTAAGTGAGAACCTAACTCCAATTAGAATGTCAATCATTTAAAACACAATAACAAATGCTGGTGAGGATATGAAGAAGTGGGGACTTTAATACATTGTTGGTGGGACTGCAAATTAGTGCGACCACTTTTGAAAAATAGTATGCAGAATCCTCAGAAGAATTGGAATGAACCTACTCTATGATCCAGCAATACCACTCCTGTGTATCTACCCAAAAGAATGGAAACCAAACTACCAAACTAATGCATGCGTATCTATGTCCATAGATGCACAATTCACCATTGCCAAACTATGGAACCAGCCAAGATGTCCATCAACAGATGAATGGATTACAAACCATGGGATATGTACACAATGGAATGGTATCTCCAGAGTGTTTGAAGTGTCCTAGGAAGGAAGAACTCATTTGCTGGGATGAGTGTTACTGACAGGCCAAAAGATTGAAGCTTGTGCTTCAGATTTGGCAATGTTGAGGGGTTGGGGGGCACTGTTGTACTGTGATCATGGGAGGACAGAAGAAGCAGGAAGAAAGTATGACAGTCAGTAATGACAACCAGTGTGCTGAGTGGTGCTGTATTACAGGACCTGGCTCAGTCAGCAGTGTGGCCCTGAACTGAGGGCATACTTAGCCAATTTGTGATTTTTGTAAGTGGCCTAGTTACAACGGTCTGAATAGTGAGTAGAGAGACCACAATGAATGGAGCACTCCCCTGGGACTTTCTGAGGGGGAGGTTCTGTTACTGCTGCAGGCCAGTGTGTGAGGAGAAGCAGCCATCAGTAAAACCTGGAGTCAGAAAAGAAGAAAAGCCATGCGTCAAGGTCTGTGTGACAAGAGCTGTTGTACCCGGTAGAGGGAGGCGGCTGGCCCATGAAAATCTCCCAGGAGTAAGGAGCCAAAGGAACAGGAAGCCCAACTTTAGCTTCCTCTCTGCATCCCTCCAGGATTTTGTCATTGGCCAGGGAATATGGGAGCATGTCAATGATGTTAATGAAATCTATGTAGATCCACCTCCTGAGATGCTATGGGTCAGAAGAGCTGTTCAGAAGATACCCAGCACAGAGAACAGAAACAGACTAATGACAGGTGAGAGTTAAAAAAAAAAAAGCAAGCATTGATGGTAGCAGAAAGTCCGCAACTAGGAATATCTTCTAAGGATATAATTTTTTCAAGTGTTGTGTGTAGAACTGGACTTGAACGCAGGAACATTCTACCCACGAGCTTCACCCTCAACTCCATTTTTAAAAGTTTTGGAGCAGGGTCTCACTAAGTACTACACACTGGCCTCCTAAGTACTAAGCCTCCCGAGTACTAAGGATGTAATCACTGATACGCAAAAGTTTTGGCCATAGATTTTTTATGTTGGGATTGCTAATATAGCATATAATGGAAATCTTATAAACATTTATCTGCACGGTGGCCATTACATAGCAATAAAGAATAATCTAAAAAAACTTAAAAGAAAAAATCAAATAACAAAAATAAACTTAAATTAACTGACAAAAACTTCATAAATACATTTTGATTTTAATTTTTTTTTTTTTTTTTTTTTTGCGGTTGGGGATGGAACCCAAGGGCATTCTACCTCTGAGCTACACCCCACCCGTATTTCATTCTTTATTTTGAAACAGGATCTCACTGAGTTGCAAAGGGCCTCACTAAGTAGTATCTGAGGCTGCCCGCAAACTTCAATCCTCCTGTCTCAGCCTCCCAAGTGCTGGGAAGAGAAGCGTGTGCCATCACGCCCAGCTTGATTTTAATTTTTAAAAATAAAATATCTCTTTACCTAAAAACAAAACTGAAGGTATTTATGTCAAGTGTTAACTATTGTTATCTTCAAGTAATGAATTTTTCAATAAATTCAACACTCTGCTACTGCTCTTTATTTTATAGACTGCATAGTGACTTGTGTTTCTTTAATGTGAATGTATCCTTCATACTTAATTCACCCTCTCGGCTGAGCTCCTTATATGATATATTCTTGTATATCATTTAATTCTCCTAACAACCCTGGGAGTAAGACTTTTTTTTTTAATCTTCATTACGCAAATGAAGAAACTGAGACTCGGAGAGGTTTAGAAATGATCTCTTGATTCGTCTACTCATGTTTCTTGCTACTGTTAATCCTGCAGATGCATTACATGATCTGAAGTGGAGCTCGAAGGCATTCATGTGGGGTCTTAACCACATGTTCTGATTTTTATAATAAAAATCACATACTTAAGTGGCAGGCTGCCATGGATCTTCCTGATCAGGACTGAACAGAAGGAAGCGCCAGTGCTTTCTGTGGAACTGGAAACACACTTGTGTCCTGTCCTTGGTGATGCTAGGGTAATAGTAGACAGTAACTGAAGTTTATTGTTTATACTTTTATTGGTACGTTATAGTCTTACATGGTAATGTAGTTCGTATTGATCGTGACACACGTGCACACAGCACTTGGGGAGATTTCCCCGGGCTCCCTTCCCACTCCCCCCTTCCCAGTATAAGATACTGAGACTGGAATTGGTATTCTCACACATGTACGTAACATCAGTGGAAGTGATTCCTTCATTAATTCCCCCACCTTCCCTAGGCCACCTTGTTAGCTCCATTGGGATTTCTCTTCCAGTATCTAAAGTCTCTATTATACCCCAATAACTCCCTAAATTTCACATTGGAGAGAAAACATCTGACCCTTTGCTTTCCATGACTGGTTAATCTTACATAACATAATGTTCTCCAGCTCCATCCATTGTCATGCAAATGACATAATTTTGTTCTCCTTTATTGATGAATAGAATTCCATTGTATGTATGTCTCATAATTTTGTAATTCATTGATCTTTTGATGGATACCCAGGTTGGTTCCATAATCTGGCTATTGTGAATTGTGCTCCTATAAACATGGATATGCCTGCATTACTGTAATATTATTTGGGTCACTTTGGAAAGATACCCAGAGGTAGTTTAGCTGGATCATATGGTGGATCCATTCCCAGTTTTCTCAGGAATCTCCACACTGATCTCCATAGCAGCTGAGACAGGCAGCAGACAGAATATTGCCCTGGCTGAACTCTTACTGATGGACTCTCTGTTTAGATGGTTGGTAGAAAAATAAGTGTTGATTATCCCATCAATAACCAATTTATTAAAAGGAAGTATTAATTAAGCACTTACTCTGTGCTGAAAGCTAAGTTGAGAAGTATGGGGGAAGAATGCATGAAATGGTCTTTGTATTTACAGAACCTCTTGCCTGGCTTAAGAAACAACCCAGGAAACAGTAAGAATTAAGATGAGACACAATTAAATGTAAATTTTTTTTTCTTAGAGGCCATAAATTCTATGCATTCCAGAGGAAACAAGGAGTGTCCAATTAATTAGGGCTAGGCTATAAAGATATAGATCTAAATTCTGAAGGAAGAGCGGGGCTGGAAGAAGAGTCAGGATAGAAGGCGGAGAGGAAGCTAAACATCCCAGGGCCTGTTGGGGCTGACGAAGGGCTAGAGGCGCAAGCTGGGGCAGAGAGGATGAAGACGCACACTTCAGAAAACAAACTTGAACTCTCTCAAGCTAGCATATGTGTATCAGAAGGCTCCTGTCCTAGCGGGGGGCAGAGGGTTACATTCTTTAGCCAACTGCCTGTAACCTGACATGAGAATTAACTTCTTTGAAAATCTTTGAAGAAAGAGAGGCACTTGGTAGGGAGGTGATTTAGTTTAACAGGTCACTGATCATGTTAGGAAACATGAATTTCAGTCCCCGTAATGACTGTCTTTTTCTTCCTTTCTTCTTTTCATGGTACTGGGAATTGAACCCAAGTCCTTTTGTCAGGCAAAAATTTTTCTCTTCTTCTTTTACTACTGACCTATATCCCCAACTCAAGTTTGGTATCAAAAGTCTTATATCAACTTTTTGTGTGTGTGAGTGGTGTTGGGGATTGAACCCAGGGGCATTCTACCTCCAAGCTACACCTTCAGCCTCATTTTTAAATTTTTTTTTTATTTTGAAACAAGGTCTCACTAAGTTATGGAGGGCCTCACTAAGTAACTGAGGTTGGCTGAGAACTCGGATCCTCCTGTGTCTGCCTCCCAAGTACTAGGATTACAGGCATGGCCACCATGCCTGGATATTATTTAAAATTTGAACTTACATCAGTGGAGTGATACCAAAAATCTGGTACCAACTTTACCCTTACAACAGTAGCGACTACTATTCAGGGTCCACTTCCTGTAACTCCTCTATGCTGAGTTCCATAAATATTGAATTCTCTTAAAAATCCTGCAAGTAGGATATTAGTTTTTGTGGTTTTTTTTTTTTTTTGTGTGTGTGTGTGTGTATGTGTGTGTGTGTGTGTGTGGTGCTGGGGGTGGAACCCAGGGTTTTTTCTAACTTCAGACTATATTCCCAGACCTATTTTTTAATATTTTATTTGGAAGCAGGGTCTCACTAAGTTGCTGAGAGCCTCACTAAGTAGCTGAGGCTGGCTTCAAACCTGTGCGATCCTCCTGTCTCAGCCTCCCAAGCGCTGGGATTACAAATGTGTGCCACCACGCCTGGCTGTTTTTGTATTTTTTGATTCTCTTTTATACAAATTAGGAAACGGAGACGCAAAGAAGTTAAGAAACACTTCACAGCCACACAGCTAAGAAAGGTAGAATGAAGAAGCTATGTGACTCTGTGGCACCATGGCGTCTCAAGAACCCTACTTGCAGAATGTTAGAGTGTTCTGTGGTCATGTAAAGAAAACACATATGGGAGGGTTTACATAAATTCCACCTTTTCTATCCCTTGTAGATTTCTCTTTTTTCCATCTCATGATAGGGCACGACTTAAATCATAACATAGCTGCACGTTTCACAAGAGAACTCCTTAAAATCTGAAGTATCTGTTTTCAAATGGCACTGAAATTCTAGAGGCCAATATGTTTTCGAAGAGTGAAAAGTTCTTGGCCCAGGACCCAGGCACAAGAGCCTCCTGCTCTGTGTTTCCATGGGATGGGGCCAGGGATGTTCACAACTGCATGGCTGCTGAGAAGAAATGTGGTCTTCACAGAGACAGTCAGAGATGGTGCTCAGCAAAAGGAGGAAATAGTACGTTTCGGTAACCTGCAGAACTTGGAATTCACAGGAAATGATTTCTTCCCTCGTGGGACTCATGGCATTTCAGTAAATCTCAGCCTGTCAGAGCAGATACCACCACTGGGCTTGCTGATGACATTTGTAGTTAAAACCAAAACCAAAACAAAATCTTTACTCATAGTGGTTCTTACTTTGAAAAATACACCTTCCAGGGATCTTTGCCACTGTCTCCCTTAGGGGACTTATTTGTTCTTCACTGAAAACCCCTAGAACCACAGAAATAAGCTGCCTATGTGCAGGAAAAATAGCATGTTACCTCCAAAGGTAGGTAGAGTTAAACTTCGGTGTGTTAATCAATTTCTACATACCCAGATCTGCCTGGAAGGTTGGTTGGGTAATTCCTAACAACACCGCCCTTTACCTCGAATTCACAGAAGGCCATTCATGTTTCTTGTTGGGTTTGAAGCCTGGTGTCTGATTGGTTTCCCTGGTGGAGTCACAGTTTAATTAAGAGTACTGTATTCTTAAGTCAACCAAAAGGCAAACTATTCAGCAACCCAGAAGATGTTGATAAAGATTGTTGAAAGGTCCTGGTGAAATAATGCTGGTTCTTTTGGAAGCTCAGGCAGTCAGAAAGTTGCTGTGGCCCTGTCTTTTTAGCTCTGAAGAACTTGGAATTTTAGAAATAGCTCTCTTTCTTCTGAGCCAATAAATCCTTATGTAATTTTAGAAATTTCTGATACATGGATGGGGAAGAAAAAAACACCTGGCAGGAAAAGAATCTTTAAATAACATACGTCTGTTTTACACACATTTTCTTTAGAATTATGAAGTAGTCAGGCTAGAAATAATGATGTATGCCGTTCCCTTAGCCTGCTCCCATCTTGTGTTCCACAACAGAAATATCCATCAAATAAGAGTAATGATCAAAAGGTATCACAGGCCAGCTTTCTGCCTCAGAGTGAACCCCTCTTGGAAGTCACTCAGAGCCCCCTCTCCCATTCAGGCTCGGTGACCAGAATACAAACGCAGATGTGGAGACGGAGCCTGTTATGCAGCTCCAGGACCACAGTGGACTCTCTTCTCTTCTCTTGCCTTTGTCTTTCTGTTCCTCCTCACAGCCCTTCTTTTTTAACCGGCTCTTTCAGGTCTCTGTTCTCACTTATTTATACCTTCTTCTCTCTTCCTTCTTTCTTCCTGTTTATGCTTTTCCTCTCCCCATTCTCTCTCCGTCCTTTCCTCCTCCCAGGTTTCAGAACAAGCAAATGGGCACATAAATACACTCCCAAGCACTGAAATGTCCACTGCAATGAAGGGCTTCATTGCAACATGAGGGATTCTTAGCAGGCTGGCTTCACATTCAGCCCCGTGCACCCTTTTCCCGTGGTTTCTGAGCCAGACAGGGCCCATGGCCACTGCAGTTTTGCTTTTACACTGCTTTTTCTAAAATTATTGACATAGCAATGAAATTCTGAACAATTTAGAGTATTGTTGTGGGTTATTATCTTCATATGTTTTTAAGAATTGGATTGTGTGGTGGTGCACACTTGTAATCCCAGCATTTGGGAAGCTGAGACAGGAGGATCAAGGCTCACAGCCAGCCTCAGCTACTTAGTGAGGCCCTTTGTGATTTCAAAATAAAGAATAAAAATAGGGGTGGGGGCATAGTTCAGAGGTAAAAATGCCCCTGGGTTCCATCTCTAGTACTGCAAAAAAAAAAAAAAAAAAAAAAAAAAAAGAGTTGAATTGGCAGAAGTCATGTCTTCATAGGAGAACTGGATATGGGATGATTGATGACTGAAAAACAAACATCAAATAATCATTAAAATAAAGTTTAAGCTAGGGCTTGAACTTGTATAAGTCATGAAAGCTAATGAAATGAATAGGACACAGGCATATTCTCTGAGCTGAACCATCTTTGTGTAGTTGGGAGATTACAAAGAGGTAGCATCTCATAATCAGAGGAGGCCTTAAAGACCTGAATCTTCCCCACTGATATCATGAAGGAAATTGGGGCCCAAAGGAAAGTATGATCTATGAAAGAGATGCAGGGTGAATGTTATTTGGGAAATGAGTATGGGAAATATCAGAGATGGCCAGAGGGTCCGAGAAAATTTGATCTTCTGAACAAAATTCCAATTGTCTTTGTGCTTTATTTTCACTAGGAAACTTTCTTCAACATCTGGGGCCTAGGGAGAGGAAACTGGGGAAGAGAAAAAGAAAAGGAACATTTTTAACTGCAGCTTGAGAGTTCTCAGTCAATGAGGCCAGTTGTTCCTGTCTATCTGATGAAGGACCACAGGGTGTAAAGAAGTGTAAACAAGGATGGGCAATAACATGAAGGAAATAAAAGTGTGCTACAAAGAGAAATACAATTGAAAATAGATGAGAATACAGCATAAAGTAATGAAGCTGAAAAGTTAAGCTGATAGGAAAATTTGCCATAGTTTCTTTACTCTTCATTGCCTTTGAACAGAACACAGTTTTATATAGAATGTTTGCTGCAAAGGGAGACACAAATAGTTCCGAGGATTAACTTTGAATTTCCTGGATTTGGTGGGTATAAATCAGGGCCTTCATGCTATTTTAACACTTTCTGAAAACAAGGTCCTTGTGAATAAATGGCAAAAGTGGGTCAAGTAATGCTTTATTCATTAACAAGTAAAATCTAGAACTTGGAGTAACTCTCTCTAATTATGAAATGGGCAGCGCTCTGTGCTGGTCTCTGATTGGCTGACATCAGTTTGAATGCAAAGCTTTATTTCACTGCAGAGTCCTGGCATACTTCACACATTAAAATTCTAAGCTGTCTAAGTAGGTGTGAAACTAATTTTGTGTTTATTTTTTAAAACCCACCTATGATCATTTAGGACCCTCCACTTCACTTGGGGAGTGCAGCACCCGGTTGTAGGTGGGCCCTGAGAGACAATAAAGGAGAGGATAATTTCTTAAATGCCTTAACCCTGAATATTTATAGCTTCCTGGAAGAGTTGTAACTACTTATCCATTTTTCCAGCCACAACTTTTCTTAATAAGAAGGGCTTTGAAAAACCTGCTAAATCTGGGCATAAAAGGAAACAGAAGTTTTCCCAGAGCAGTGGAATTTTCTAAAGTCACATAGTGAGCTTATTGATGAAATCAGGAAGAGCGCACCTTCAGATCACACTTAAGGAAGGTTATTTACAAAACTCGGGCTTTTCTCATGTACCAGGCACATACTATGAGGTTTCCTGCAGAGGGGGGATACACAATATTACTGGTGTTCAACCATGTCCGTTTGTCTTTAGACTCTTCCTCAATGGGAAATGTCAAATGTTATTACTAGCCACTGATTCTTTCACAACCACCGGGAAATCTATTTGCCAGGAAGTCACTTGACACTTTAAAAGAGGAAAAAGTAATAAAGTCTGATTCATTAGTAGTCAAATACACACACACACACACACACACACACACACACACACACACATATATATACACACATTTGGGTTTTTTTCTACTTGGGTAGAATGTATCGTTCCTGGAGTAGTCTTATTTATAAAAGTACTTTCTTTTTTCATGAATGCTTATTCTGGTAAAAATTTAATTTTAAAATTAATGCTTTTTTGGGCCATGGACAATTTGACCTATTGTACATTTGGGAAAAACTACTTTCATACTGATTATCATTGAGAACAGATGGTATGGCTCCGTCCCCCATGGAGATTTTAATTGTTTTGTTGCAAGGGAAGATCCTATCATTGAAAATATGCTCATTGGAAGATCTATGACTAGGAGTGAGTGGGGTTTTTCTCTTTTTCTTTCTTCTGATCTTCTTTTTACTTAGAAACAAACAAAGTACTGAGTAAAATAAGTTGGAATGTTGTAAAATGTTGTAGAATAAAATCTTCCTTTCTGGCTTTGTAACTCTGAAGGACACCATCCTCTTGTTACACCTCCTTCAATTGAGTCCTTTGAACAGAAACATCAGGGAAAGCCAACCGTGGCCCACCCCTTTTGCTTGAGTAGGGCTCTAAAGCCATATTTCATTAGTCCTGAAGCACAGCACAGAAGCGGGGTGTCCGTCACCATGGTACGGGCTACGTAGAAAGACAACTTGGTATAGACAAATGAGAAGCATCAACTTAGAATCGAGAAAGCATGTATTATAGCTAAATGAAAAGGTCAATATTATAGTGAGGGCATCATATTAAATGTAGATCCCATTTATTTTTCAATGAATATTGTAGGGCATTTCCTTTATGCAAATTATTGCAGACAGAAAAATGAAGAGATATAGAAGATGCAAGAGTTTCCTTCAAGAAGTTTCTAGAGCATTAGGTGAAATGATGCATTAACATCGATAACGCTTAAGAATGGCTCTAGAAAGCCGGGCGTGGTGGCGCATGATTGTAATCCCCGTGCTTGGGAGGCGGAGACAGGAGGATCGCATGGGTTTAAAGCCAACCTCAGCTACTTAGTGAGGCTTTCACCACTCACTGAGACCCTGTTTCCAAATAAAATATAAAAAAAAGGTCTGGGAGTATAGCCTGGAGGTAGAAAGCCTCTGGGTTTCACCCCCAGTACCACCAAAAAAAAAAAAAAAAAAAAAAAGAATGGCTCTAGAATTGCTTCCCTTTATTAAACACCTAGTATCTAATAGACATTGTGGAATCATTTCACATGTACTATCTTAGTGAATATCATAGGAACCAGAGGAAATACACATTATTCCTGTTTTTACAAAAATACCCCTGAACTGGGGCTTAGCATATTAAATGATAGACTCAGGGTACATGTGAAGCAGGAGTCAAATTCGAATATTTGAACACCCATATTTCAGGCTTTAAAGTCTGTGTTTTTTTATCACAAATTTGGCCCCTGTTTTGCATTCCAACTATGTATCACTATTTCTAGCCTAGATGGGCAATCTAATTCCTTTGGCCTCTTCCTGAAACAGTCTGTATTAGCACCCATGTACAAAGCAAGATCTCTCAGCACCCAGGAGAGAGGATGGTGCTGAGATGATTGGAAAGAGGCAGAGGGAGCCCTGCATGAAGTAACCCATGGGAGGTAAGAATGTCAGGGTGCAGAGTATCACAACCATGGAGCTAGCTCGGTGTGGTGGTGCACCTTGTAATTCCAGCATTCAGGAGGACGAGACCAGAGGATCGTGGTTCGTGGACAGTTTCAGCTACTTAGTGAGGCCCTCTGCAACTTAGTGAGACCCTATTTCAAAATAAAGAATAAAAATTAGGGCAGGGGGTATACCTTGGAGGTCAAATTCCCCTGGGTTCCATTTCCAGACCCGCAAAAAGAAAGAAAGAAAGAAAGAAAGAAAGAAAGAAAGAAAGAAAGAAAGAAAAAGAAAGAAAGAAAGAAAGAAAGACCATGGAGCTAGAAGTTAGACAAATACGGGGGTAACAAAAAGAATATGAAGGATGATTGCATTGTTCTAAGGTTTTTTTTAATTTTTTTTTTTTTTTTTCAGGACTGAGGATTGAACCCAGAGGCATCCTATCTCCAAGCTATACCTCCAGCCCCATTTTTTTCTTTATTTTGAAACAGGGTCTCACTAAGATTTGATCTCTCGGTTGTTCTCAGAGGACCTTGAAGTATATTCAGCTTCTCATAACCAAAGAAGAGAAATTAATGATAACTCAGTTTTATTTGGTAAGAGAGGAATTGTTCAGCTTCTTTTTTGGTGCTCATATGTGGGAATTAAGAAACAAGTATCATGCCGGGCGTGGTGGTGCACGCTTGTCATCCCCATGCCTGGGAGGCTGAGACAGGAGGACCACACAGTTTCGTAGCCAGCCTCAGCTACCTAGTGAGGCTCTCAGCAACTTAGTGAGACCCTGTTTCCAAATAAAAATATAAAATAGGTCTGGGAGTATAGCCCGCAGGTAGAAGGCCTTTGGGTTCAATCCCCAGTACCATAAAAAACAAGTATTATACTTACACTACTGTTTAGTTTCTTCTTTCATGTATTTTGATGACAAATGTCCATTTGGTGTCCATCAGTTAAGGTCACAGAAGTGATAGGATAGAAGAAAGGCATTGCTGTTTATCTAAGCATCAGGGGAAAAGACTCCCCAGAGAGTGGCCCCTTGCAAAGCTTTCTTGAAGGAAGTCATTTTGGGACCCGTGGCTCTGTATTTGTTGGGACAACTAGGGATAAAGAGCAAAAGACCAGAGTTTATGGCTCTGCATTTGAATCTCGGCCTTACACTTCAGAAGTTTTCTAACCCTGAACCTTCTTCTTAAGTTAAATCCTAATTGTACTTCAGCTGCATTTCAGGATCATTACAACAAAGAAAGCCGATAGTGAATCCAGGACTACTTTGGAAGTTGTACAGGCTAATCTAGAGGCACTTACTGGAGTTCTGAATTACTGGTCTTCATTTATCCTCTTTTCCAGGTTTTAAACAATAAGAAAAATATTGGGACCCAAAATTAGTGGTATTAATGGAGATCCCAGTGTTCTCAATATTTCTCAACTAAAGTTTCATTAAAGATTGTGCTGAAGACCTGAGGTCATATCAGGGTACCTTCTAGTAAAAGCCCTTAAAACTGGATCTTGGGACCTATCTGCAGGAAGAACTGGGTTTTGAGAATCAAAGCTTTGGCTGGTTGTCAAACGACCCTTTATCTCCAAGCCTGTAGAAGACAGACAGAACCATGGCACTGACTCCGATGTCCTCTGCAAGGCTGGAAGAAATGGAGAGTTCCCCATCACCTCAAACACCTTCTATTTGTTCCATGTGGCTGGCAGCCATGATAGAGAGACAGGATGGAGTCTCTTGCTTTTAAGACAAAGTAATCTTCTACCCATACTAAAGAGAGTGAACTACTTATTAGAATTACTGCTTCTCTCCCACAAAAGACCAGCAGAGAGCCTCCAGTGTGATCTATTCCAATAACTGTGGTGGCTTCCTTATGAAAATATGGGCAGGAAACTGCTTCTGGATTTTTGGTTGTATTTGGGGCAATGAATTCTATTGAAAATGTGATAAAATGCATTTAAGGCTAATATTTTTATATAGTTGTAGAATTTTCATAGACACCCCCATGGACTCTTACTAGGAGCTAGGTCTAGAAATTCTGAAGATATATGATTGTTCATCATTTGAAAACTTCTTCGTTTTGGAGGAAGATCAGCACCTACTATTAAAAATCTTTTTCTCAGAAAGGTTGCTTTAAAAACAAATTGGTTTCTGATGCATTAATTTACATTTATTTACTTTAACTATTAAGGTATTTTGTTTTGCATACCCTAGCAAACTTTGGCCAACATCAAAGAACACTGCTTATTAATTTTTAAAGGAACCCATTATTATCTTATTTAAATCATAAGTTATAATACTCTACGTAGGGAGTAAATAGCTATCTATATTAGTTTACTGTACATTTTAACAATTTGGAAGATAAATTTGAATGTGAATCATTATTTTCAAACCAAGGAATACGTAGTAATTATCTTTAGAGAACTTTAAAAGAGAGTGGTCATCTTCCTCAGCCTAACTCCTTTCTTTTCTACTGTGACCTGCCAGTCTGAATCCACAGTGCAGCATTGGGCAACGACTACATATATGCCTCTTAATAAAATCACACTTACTCTAGCCAGACCTCTCTTGGATACTCCTTACCCTGAAGCTTCTCCAAAACTCCTTGTTTCCCAGGACATTCACATCTGTGCTTACCCCAGCCTCATTCTTGGAATCAGTTTACCTGAACTTGGGGGAGTACCACGGCCTATGATGGTCCAGGCATTATCCTTCAGGAAGTTCATGATCTCATATAAACATAATCAGAAATGTAAACTAGAATTAGCTTCATTTTCCATAAAATAAAATTAGAGGCTCTGGAAGGGAATAAGGCAACACACTTTCTGGAATGTTACATATATTAGGGTGGACAGACATCAAGGAATGGCATAAATGATTATTTAGTTGCAGTTCTTATGAAGGAATTGCATAAAAGAGGAATAAATAAATGAGGATTCCATTTGGTTTGATGTATGGCTAGGGAGACTATAGATGCAGTGGGAGGTGGAGTGTAAGGACCTTCACCAAGAAAGTGCCTTCTCAGCTGCCCTGGGGGTTGGCCAGCTGTACAGGGAGTGCTGGTTATAGTAAAGCATGGCTTTATGTGTGTTAATGCTCAAAGGCCAACATGGTGATTGGTTAAATGTGGCAGTTAAGAAGGTAAAAAGTTTGAGCAGGGGTGAGAGCATGACTTCAGTTTTAGATAAACTATCTTTGGGGTGTTGATGATATATCCAGGTGGCAGAATCCAGCAGGAGAGATGGAAATAAAGATGGATTATTAAGAGAGAGAGTGAGAGAGCGAGAGAGAAAGAGAGAGAGAAGCATGTTCAGTGTAATATAAATAACATGTATATAGTGATTAAAATAACAAAAGAAGATCAAGTTGTTTAGAAAGAGATGTTAGATTAAGAAGAAAGGATTGGAAAGCATCAGCATTTGAGGGGAAAACTGAGAAAGATCTCAGGAAAGGCTACTGAGAAGGAATTTTCTGATGCCTTTCTGTGAGGTCAGGGGGGGGGAGGGGCGGTACCTTATCTAGAGTGGAATGTTCTAGATGAAGAAGGATGGTGAGGAGGCAGATAAACTGATTGTTGAATTTTAGAGTGATCTGAGTTGTTTCAAAAATGGAGAAAGAGAATAGTTTGTGAGAAGATATCCCAATGAGAAGGTTCTACAGATACCAATGAGAAGGTTGTATACAAGTGGAGAAAGAGTGTAAGTCAGGGATGGGAGAGTTAAAGGAAGAGGGGGTGAGGGTGGGGTGAGTCCTACAGCCCAAGAACTCAGCAGTGCATGAGGATAGGAGCCAATGGAGGTGGCAAAAAAATTGAAATGTTTCAGCCCAATGATGGGCTGAAGAGGTTGGCAGAGACAAATTAAACTTTGGAAAAGAGATCAAACAAGGGAGAGCATTTTGAGAAATGACAAGAAACCACACATTCAAACAGAGAGAACTATTCCCAATGGATTTATGGGGGAGAGGCCAGAATTCAGTGACTGAATGACCTGGAGATATACACCAATGAATTGAATGAGAAAGTAAATGAAGACAAAAGTTAAGAGGAAAAGGGTCAAGGGAAAGCTTCCTTCTTTGACCATAGCAGTGTGGAGGTTGGAGAAAAGGCAGGAGAGTACAGAATGGAAAATACACCACAGGTTGACAAACTAGCCTTGAAAGTAGAGTGGACTTGTGTACTCACAGCAGATGTATTTGCATTTTAACAGGGGATAACACTTTAATTCAGAGCAGACTTCTCCAATAAAATATGTAACAAGAGCCACATATAGAATTTAACATTTTCTGTTAGTCACATTTATAAACAATAAAAAATAGCTAAAATTAATTTTAATAATGTATTTTATTTAAACCATAATATCTAAGATGTCATGATTTCATTGTGTAAGTACTCTGTAATAAAAATTATTAATGATATATTTTATGATCTTTTTCTAAAACTAAGCCTTCAAAATCTAGTGAGCAGCTTTTACTTTCAGACAAGGTACATTTTATTAGTTTTTATCTTTTTTGTGTGGTACTAGGGATTGAACTTAGTAGTACTCTACTTTTGAGCTACACTTCCAGTCCTAATTTTTCTTTATTCTTTTTTCATTCTTTATTTTGAAAAAGGGTCGCTCTGATTGCAAAGGGCCTCACTAAGTAGCTGAGGATGTTCATGAACTATGATTCTCCTGTCTCAGTCTCCCAAATGCTGAGATTACAAATGTGTATCACCATTCCCGGCTCTTAATTTATTTTTGTTTTGAAACAGAGACTCACTAAATTGCTGAGGGCCTCATTAAATTGCCAAGACTCACCTTGAATCTAGGATTCTCATGTCTCAGTCTCCCAAGTACTGGGATTACAAGTGTGTGCCATGACTGCCAGCTTAGAATAGGTACATTTTAAATGTTCAATAGCCACATGAGGCTGATGGCTATTGCATTTGACACTGGCAGCCCAAGTTCCCCACTGCTGACTGATATTTTGGTGCTCACTACCTGTAAGTAGCTGGACTGGGCCTAAGGCAGTTGGAGCCAATCACGTGATACATAATCAGTCTAATTCTACTTACTCCAGCAGATATATTACACCACACAAATATAATGGGTGCCATGATAGGAAAAATGGGAGGAAAGTACCACTTATGATAATGAACTATAACTACAAGAACAAAATTTCAGAAATCAATCTAAGATAAGGAACTATTTGTGAGAAAATATGCAGTGTTTTTTTCTATGCTCAAAGTGATGCTATTCAATGAGGTATTAGAAATCATTACTGGAAAAAAATTGTTAAATATGTAGGGCACCTTTAGAAAGTCATCCCAAAAGGTAACGCCATCCCAAAAGTCTAGAAAGGAGGCAAGGACTGTTATCTATATGCCCAGAAATTTGACCCATTGAGCAACGATATCAAAATAAGGTCATTTAGGCCTTACTACCCACATGTAATGGTAGAAGCACCCTATTGTGTGTGTGTGTGTGTGTGTGTGTGTGTGTGTGTGTGTGCTGTGTGTTATGGGGATTAAACCCAGGGGCATTCTACCTTTGAGCCACACCTTTAGCTCTGTTTAATAATTTGAAACAAGCTCTCACTAAGTTGCTAAGAGTCTCTCTGAGTTGCTGAGTCAGGTGTGAAATCTGTGATCCTTCTGTCTCAGCCTCTCAAGTACTGGAATTACAGACATGTGTACCACACCCAGCAGAGTCCGTATCTTTTTTAGCTATCAAAAGTCTCATCTTTCTAGTTTTTCTTATCAAAGTTTCCTGGGAATGTTTAGGAAGTGCTTCTGTTATGGTTAGATATAGAATGTCCCCTGAAGAACTCATTTATTAATTAATGTCCAGAGTTGATATAATTAAGGCATAATTAATTAATTAACACCAGTGTGTAACTCTATTGTAATGGATTTACTTGCTGGTAACCTAGGCAAGTGGGTGTGGATGGAGAAGGTGGGTTCCTGGGGTGTGGCCTTAGGTACTATGATTTTTTTTATGAATCCTCAGCTTTCTCTTTCTGGCTTCTCACCTCCATGATGTGAGAGCAGAGTCCTGTTCTCTTTCTTTCTTGCCATCATGCCCTGAGCTCTGTAGACTCAGCCTTAGATGGACTGAGCCCCTAAGTCTCCAAAAACCTGGACAAATAAGCCTTCCTTCCACTAAGTTGTACAGTCAATTGATTTGGATTATAGCAGTGATAATGTTGATGGACATAGCTTCCATGACCTCAAATTCATCCTGATCATCCCTGGTGCCCACAGACAGCCTTGGGCTGCAGATCTAGTGCAGAAGTCACCCTGGACCACCTTAAATCTGATTGTTCACAAGTTGTTGCTGCATTTGTACCTTTATTCTACTAAAGGGTTAAAAAAAATCACTGGAGGGAACTTGTACTGAGGCATAATGACTAGATAGTAGTTGTAAATTCTCTCAGAATCCTCCGGCTCAAATCCCCTCAGTGAATTTACTGAAAGCAACTGTCTGCTGCATTCCTGGCTGGCTTCACCTTGATAGGGTTCAGTGTCTCCTTCTTGCGTTGGGCCAACTTAGCTCTTCCACAAAGAAAATACGGTTGATTATGTGTCTCCTACTCGCACACCTCCAGGTCTAGGAAAGAAGGTCTTTGACTAGAGTAATACTCAACTACAGAGACACAGCTCCAACCTTAAGAAAATGTTTCCTTTATGGTATGGCCCCTCTAGCATTCAAGATTCTGCAATTCTAGAAGAGATTTTGGCTTTCCTCATTAAATAATCTAAAAGCTTATTGAAAAGAAAGAAAGGAATTAGTAAAGGAAGAAAGAAAAGAAAGAGGAAGGAAGAAAGGAAGGACCTTTTTAACAAACAGAAGTCAATGCTTTACCTCTGGAGAAATAAAATCGACTTTCCTTTTAAAATGAAAACTTATTCAGCAATTCTAGACAGTAAGATTTTATATAAGAAAACAAAAAGTAGTTCAATCTCAGTTAAAACTCTCACTTAATGATGCATTTCTGAGCTCAACAGGACTCATAGATAAATTATCTTAACATCTAGTTTTTACACTTGATGCTATTTTTTTGCATCTTTTAGTTACTGTTCATTAAGATTAGCAATCAGTTTTATTTCGAATTATTTTCTGTGTAAAATTCTTGATATCAGGTGAGATACTTTGGGCTTCGGTGCAGCGGTGGCCACACCTCATTTGAACATCTATTCGTCACACTTTTAATGACATCAACAATATGCTTAAGCTGCATAGGCACCCAACAAATTCTTACACTCAGGAATATCCAAGGTAATGTAAAATAATATCCAATATTTTAAATAGATACAAAATCTACTTTATAAAATATGTTGTCAGTTTTGGAGTCAAAATTAATTTTCAGAGTTAAAATGATTTTCTTTGGTCACAAGCTTGAACAAATGTATATATCATCTAGCAAGTACTATAAAAGGTTTGGCTAAGTTTTTTTATATTCTCGCATTATTTTGTTTGTATTTTATACTTTTATTTATTTATTTACTTTGGTACCGGGGATTGAATCAAAGGGTGGTTTATCACTAATCAACACCCCAGCACTATATATATGTGATTTGTGGTACTGGGGATAAAACCAGGGGTATTCTTTCTCCAAGGTATACCTCCAGTCCTATTTTTATTTTTTTATTCAAAAGCTGGGACTTACAGAGTTGCAAAGAACTGCACTAAGTAGCTGAAGCTGTCCACGAACCATGATCCTCCTGTCTCAGCCTCTCAAATGCTGGAATCACAAACATCTGCCACCACATCTGGCTTCTTCCATATTTCTTTATGTTTACTTCATTATACCACATTGCTTGGGTTTATCACTTATTCATTAAACAATTGTTCAACACCTTCTAAGCATTCGGCATTTCTAGAGCAAAAGGGAGGGAAACGTCAAGATAAACTAGTGACCTGGTTGTGGTGGCACACACCAGTAATCCTAGTGCTTGTGAGGCTAACACACGAGCATCCTAGGTCTAAGAACAGCCTCAGCAAGTTAGCAAAGCTCCCAGCAAATTAATGAGACTCCGTTTCCAGTTTTTATTTTTACTCAAAAATAAAATTGGGCGAGAGGGGGTGTAGCTCAGAGATAGAATGCCCCTGGATTTAATTCCTAGTACCACGAAATTAACAACTAAATAATAACTTATTTACTAAGTAAGTGTTTGATTGTAACTGACATGTGTTGACCACCTAAAACATGTTAGGAATTTTTCATATTTCTTCATCAACACTCTCCATAACTCTGTGATACAGATCATCTAACTTCCAGATGAAACAAGTGAAGGTTAAGAAAGTTCAATAACTTGCCCAGATCACAGGATTTAAGACAAATTGCCTGACTCTAGAGTCTGCACAGTTAAGCCTCATGGCTGTGTGCATTTATCTTCAATTATGTATTGAATATTCTGTGTGTGGTACTGGCACTAAGTTCTGTTTATATAAAACGAACAAGACAAAATCTCTGATTTAAAAGAACAAACAGGCCAGGCGTGGTGGTGCACGCTTGTAATCCCCGTGCTTGGGAGGCGGACACGGGAGGATCGCACTGGTTTGAAGCCAGCCTCGCTGGCTTAAGAGACCCTGTTTCCAAAAATAAAAAGAAAATAGGTCTGGGAGTGTAGCCCGGAGAAGGGCTTCTAGGAACCCAAGTACCACCAAAATAAATAAATAAATAAATAAATAAATAAATAAATAAATAAATAAATAAAATAAAAAATAAAAGAACAAACAGTCCCATTGGGCATATGGATACGTAAATATACAGTGAGCGAGTTTGGCACTTCCAAGAGGACCCGTGTTTCTTAGAGAACCACAACTGAATAGGCTCATGAGCAACATAATTGGCTGCAAAAAGCCTCCAGCTATTGTCATTTTCTATTATTTATTTATAAATTTCTAAGTCTGATGTTCAGTAACAGATAAAAAGTGCTACAAGTATTAGAATTAATATGGTATTAATGAATAGATTCTACTTGAAAATATGAAGTAGAAGAGTCACTTATACCTCTCATTTGGTTGTTTGATAATAGTAAAAGCTGTGTTCTTTTGTTCTAAAATCTAGGAGACTCTAAGGTAATTTATTATTTGAATAATTTATTTTGAAATAAAAATAAACCTATTTGTAAAAGTAGGTTGTCAATAAAGTACTATACACACTATGATGGTTTGGGCTTGAATTTTTGTTTACTAAAGCCAAATGTCCTAAAAGATATTTACATGCTATTCTGTGGCTATCAATGATATTGTTAGTATTAGATTTTTGTCTATTGTAAAAAAAATTTGTGAAGTGACAAATAATCTTTCTCTTTATAACACACGTACTTACCAGTTTCTAGGCTGCATTTTGCATTTTATGCTTAAGAAATTCCTACCTGAAATCCCCCTTAAAAATGAAAAGAACAAACCACCTCTTGCTTTATGATTCTTAATATTGGATTGAGCAAATGGGCTTTCTTTTTTCTCTCTATTGTACCTTTGCCAACTGCTGATAACAGGACTTTATAGATAAGTAAGATAAGTGTCTGATGAGTTTGCTGCCAGTGAAGTGATTTAGCCTTATGAATTCTCCTAGATGTGAAAGTAATAGTAATACTACCACAAATAATAATAACTGAAAGTCTCTAATAGGTGGTGACAGTCACAACCCAGAGGCAGGCAGTGTAAAGCTGGTCATACTAGTTGTTAAGCATCTACTTTCATCTCCCCAAAGGTGTTCACAATGAGCTCAAAAAGCAGAAAGATTTATTTTAGATGACTCATGCATTCTATTATTTAAACAGTGCTCTTCAATTTTTATTATGGCTGAAGAAAAAAGAAGCCTTTTTGAATCCACTTTCAGATTATTTTCCATTTTAAAAATCTATAATATTTTACATATATAGAAAACCTACACAAAGACATTGACTCTGATTGCCTAGAATGATTGGCTAGTAAGTAGCTTGGAAATGACCTGGTCTAAATGTAAGGAGGAAGATTAAAGATGGTAGAAGAGAAGAGGACAGAGCATTTTGGTTGTTCTGAGACTCAGAACATAACCAGCAGTGTTGCAAGCAATGGGCTGCAAAGTCTTAAGACCAGTAAGGTATGTCACAAACAATCTGTGTCTTTTCACAATGTCATAAGGTTTATTCAACACATGAAGGTCATGGTATACTGGAAATTATTAGTAAATTATATAAGTAACATTAGGCTAGTTTCAGATATTCGGCAGCTGGCTTCTTTGCCAAAAGCCAGTTAGCTATGAATTAGCATCAAACAATACACTTCACACTAGAAAATCTATAAATTTGTGTTGAACAAGAATATTAAACAATATACAAATTCTAAAACTTAGATCACCCCAAATGCTTAATAATTTTGGTAGAACAAGTATATTAATCAATAAAAAAATCCTAAAACTGAGAGCACTTCAAATAATTAATAAATAACTAATTACCAACAAACAGGAAAAGGGATACCAAACCAAGTGTAGGAATTAAAGAGAAGATTCTGAAGTTGCTCTGGGTGCTAAGAGAACTGAAGAGCTGCTGTCATCCTTAGTTAGGAAAAAGCAGAGCCGAAGTAAAGTCACTGTATCAGAGTTCTCATTATGGCATAGTAGATTCATTATGGCATAAGTGATAGCTCAGCACACTGTATGTCAGAACAGCTACTCTTTTATAGGGCTCCTAGAGGTTTCTGTAAGTGCTGTCAGTTGTCTTTGATAGGCTTAGAACCTTACTAGACACTTGTCATTCCCACAAATGTATTGATGATGTAAGTCCATCAGATGTAGGAAACAGATGTATGATCCAAGGGTTCCTTATCAATTACAGCACTGAAATGTTGATCTGGACCATATGCTGGCAGGTCAGAACAAGTTGCTCTATGAATTCCTGAGATCATGTCCTATGCTTTATACAATTGACATGTCTGAACAGATTGCTTTATGGGTTCCTGAGATGCTTTATGCCCTATGCTTTATACAATTGGCATGTCTGAACAGATTGCTTTATAGGTGCCTAAGATTCTTTATGTCCTATGCTCTATACAATTGGCATGTCCAAACAAGTTGTTTTATGTCTCATGCTTTATGTCTCATGTTCTACACAAGCAGGAAGACTGCATCTTGGCAAGAGAAGAAAAGCAGTTAGAACTCAACAGAAGAAAGACAGTAGAAGCATGGTGGAATTGGGTGCAGCACAGAGAACAGAGGACCAAAAGAGCCCAGCATGTCCCATCTGGGAGTAGAGAGAGGATGAAGTGCATCTTGGCGGGTCTGGGTGAGACTGGTGGCTGCCAGGACCCAGCAGCTCTCAGACCAACTCCAACAAAGAAGCAGCAGAATCTTGTCCAGCGAGTGATTATAGAGAACTGTCATCAAAAGCAATCACATTCTTCTCTCCATACTTGATTACCTCAAGAGTATAACTTCCCAGACCTCCAGAAAAACTGTCCAGTAAACTCTTATGGCTGCATCTGAACTCGGTGGAACCAAGAAGTAACAAGACCTTTCTGCAGGGAATCTAGAGGCTACAACCAACTTTGTCACAACTACTGTGAATCCACAGACTAACCATCCAAACACCCAGAGAACTACGGTGATTGCAACTGAATTTGTCCTTTCCTGCAGGGACCTGAGTAGGGTTCATCAAGACTGTGAGTTTACAAAGTATCCAAGTGGAAGCCTCTGTGGCTACAGGGACATACATAGCAATAAAAAGACCCACAGTTTCTGTGAGTTGACAAATTATCTCCACAGAGGTAGAAGCAGGGACTACAGTTAGACATTGCAGAAACATGAATTAGACAGTCCCTGGGGACACTTGGGCAGGTGGGATCTAGGGTTGCCAGTTCTCTGTGCCCCTGCAGGATCTCTAACAATTATCACAGGACCTCCAGCAGTGATCTCTGTGATATAATAATTCAGCCAACCATCCTGCAGACTCAGAATGCTATAAACTTGTGCCTGGGGTGTTTGGGCACCAAAAGCACCAAGGCCAGAGACCATCTAGGACTCATGTAATCTCAGCTGCCAGAGAGATAGGAGCGTCCCTAAGGCTAAATAACTGAGTCCTCCAAGCCCATGCTCAGAATGGTAGAATCTCTCTCTGCCAGAGCTTGAGCCTTGAAAGCAGGGAGACCAAGGTCCAGCAGTGGTCCAGCTGACCATGATTTCAGGCTCGGAATGTCACACTCTTTCCACCAGCAGAGTTTGTGCCTGGTGATTACACATGCCAGTGACTATCATTGCTTTATGTGATCACAACCAGCAGATCAGTGGGACATCAAAGCTCAGCCAACCAGACCACAATCTCAGAACATAGTAATTTCTGGCCCTGCTGAGCTTATGCCCAGTGATAACAGAGGCTGGAAGTTAGCACTCTACAGGGTTTCACAGGTTTGTAACCATCAGAGTAGCAGTGGTATCTGTGGGACATTCAATTCCATCTAGCAGGCCACAGACTCTGAACAGAATATCACAGTCTCTGGCCCTGCTGAGTTTAGTCTCAGAGGATATGGTGGCCTGCAGTTAATCAGAGACTCCTGTTTGGTTGCACTGACTAAGAACTATATCTTGTTAAAGAGGTTCTGGGAGATAAACTTAAAAGTCTGATTATATGAGTCAAATTCATAGAGGCAAATATAGAACCTCAGAATAGGCCTTATTATAAAAGGATAACAAATATTCATAGGATTCTCACATAAAGTGGAAGAGGATACCAACACAACAGAAATACAAACCTGAGGAAAACATGAGAATAAAGACCAATGGGGAAACATAAACTTCCATAATTCAACAAGAGAGATTACCAATACTGAGCTTCAGAAAATGCTAAAAGGAGATTCAGAATTTTGATTTTCAATATGATCAAAGGCCTTGGGAAAAAAGTCAGAGAAAGTGTAAAGGGAATGAGAAAACATATGAATAGAAACATCGAGTGAGGCCCTAAGTAAGAACCAAAAAGAGATTTTTAATGACCACCTCTGGCTGACTAGTTCACATGGAAAATAGGGTCTCACTTTTTGAAAGACAGCTCATTCAAAATTGACCACACAGATTACAATATAGAGAAGATAATATGACAACATGACCAGAACATCCAAGAAATATATGATAATATGAAATGATCTCACTTATGAATAGAAGCACAAAAAATGTATTAGAAACCTCTTTAGAGAAACAATATCAGATAAGTTCCCAAAAGATAGAAAAAGACTTGAACATTCAAATACAGAAGATATGAAGACTATCAACAAGAAAAGATAAAAAAAAACTCCTTGCCATATAATAATCAAAATTATTAAACTAGAGACAAAGAAAAAAATCCTAAACACATTTTTTTTTTCTGGTATTGGGGATGGAACTCAGGGGCATTCTACCTCCAAGGTACACCCCTAGTCCTATTTTTTTATCCTTTATTTTGAAACAGGGTCTTACTAAGTTGCAAAGGACCTCACTAAGCATTAGGTGAGACTTTCCACAGACCTCACTCCTCCTGTCTCAGCTTTCCAAATGCTGGGATTACAAGCATGCACCATGACACCTAGCCCCTACATGCATTTAGAACAAAAGAGTGGGTGAAATTCAAAGGCTAAGCAAACAAAATCACTCCATACTTCTCAACCAAAGTCATAAAAGCCAGGAGGAACTGCTATGATGTACTCTAGACCCTAAAAGAAAACAACTTCCACAATATCCAGCAAAGATATCATTCAAAATTAACAAGGAAATAAAAGCCTTTCAGTATAAGCAGAAACTAAAAGAATTCATGACCACCAAGCCAGCACTACAGAAGATATATAAAGAAATAAAATGCAAAGAAGAAAAAAAGAAATATATACCAGAAATAGGGAAGGGATGAATTTCATCAAATGGGCAACTAAGCAAAGGAGAAATTACACTATACAAGTCAAATACAAGTCAAAATGATAGGAAACAAAAATCATCTCTTGATAATATCATTGCATGTCAAAGATCTAAACTCCCCAAATTAGTTACAGACCTGCAATGTGAATTAAGGAATAAAATCCAACTATATGCTACTTGCAAGAAACTCACCTTACAAGCAAAAATATTCATAGGCTAAAGGTGAAAGATATACTATGCAAATGGAAACAGAAAACAAGCAGAGATAGCAACACATATCTGACAAAGTTGACTTTAAGGTAA
This sequence comes from Muscardinus avellanarius, assembly GCF_963383645.1. Classification (NCBI taxonomy): domain Eukaryota; kingdom Metazoa; phylum Chordata; class Mammalia; order Rodentia; family Gliridae; genus Muscardinus; species Muscardinus avellanarius. The sequence goes on from NC_137787.1 coordinate 173,793,952, forward strand.
AACTTATCTGAAGAAACAAAGCATGTTACTTCTTACTAAAAATCAAAACAGAAAATGGCCCAACAAGAATATGTAATGATAATAAATATTTATGCCCTAAATATGGGCATACCACTTTTATAAAACAAACTCTTCAGGACATGGGCCTCAAATAAATACAATAATATTGGAAAACTTCAATATAGTGCTCATACCATCTTCCAGACAAAATGAGCAGACTCCTCAAACCTAAAGAACACTATAAACCAAATAGACCTAGTAGACATATACAAAATGTTCCAACAAACAACTGAATACACATTCTTATGAGCTGCTTATGGATTCTTCTTCAAAATACACTGCATTCTGGCCACAAAACAAATACTACCAAGTTCAGAAATGTAATAAAATTCCTGGTATCTTTTTAGGTCAGAATGAAACAAAAGTAGAAATGAAAAACATGAAGACCAGAAAATTACATGAATATAAGGAAACTGATTATATAATTTGGAATGAAGACAAGGACATAGATAAATAAAGGAAGGAATAAAACATTTCTAGAATTAAATGAAAATGGAAAAAGGAGACACAACATACTAAAATATATAAGAAACTCTGGAGATAGTTTTAAGAGGAAAATTAATAGCACTGTAGGCATCACAATTCCTGACTTCAAATTATACTACAGAGCTATAGTAATTAAAACAGCATGGCATTGGCACAAAAACAGGCACACAGACCAATGGAACAGACTAGAAGTTACAGAAACAAACCCACACACTAACAGTCAATTGATCTTTGACAAAGGAGCCAAACTCATATGCTGGAAAAAATACAGCCTTTTTAACAAATCTTTGGAAAACTATTCATTTGTAGAAAAATGCAATTAAGTTACTAATTCTCACTCTGCACAAGAGTCAACTTGAGATGGATCAGGACCAGAAAGATAGACCAGAGAGTTTAAAAATACTAGAGGAGGGCATAGGTCCAAAACTCTAAAATAAAGGCACAGGTAGGAATTTCCTCAATAAGACCCCTAAGGCTCAGGAAATTAAAACAAGAATTTTTAGGTGGTATGAAATTAAACTAAAATGTTTTTTCTCATCAAAAGAAACCATCAAGAATATAAAAATAGAGAATAAAAATGAATAAAAATACAGATTGGGAGCTCTTTGCCAGCTATTTCTCTGATAAAGAACATATCTAGAATATACAAAGTATGTAAAACACTTAACACAAAAATAATCCAATCAAGAAATGGACTATTGAACTAAATGCTTTACAAAATAAGAAATACAAGTGGCCAATAAATACATAAAAAAATTTGTTCAACATCATTAGTAATCAGGAAGAAGCAAATCAAAACTACACTGAGATTCCATTTAACCCCAAACATAATGGCAATCATCAAGGAGTCAAACAACAATAAATGCTGATGAGGATGTGGGGAAATAGGAACTTTTCTACACTGTTGGTGGGATTGCAAATTTGCAAGTCCATGAAGATTGGTGTGGATATTCCTCAGTAAGTTGGGAATAGATCCACCATATATTCAGGTATATGACTCCTGGGTATCTTTCCAAAGGGACTGAAATAATAATACTATAGTAATACAGGTATATCCATGCTAATAGCAGCATAATTCACAATAACCAAATTGTGGACTCAATCTAGGTGTCTATCATAAGATGAATGGATCATAAAATTATGGAATATTCACACAATGGAATTATATTTAGCAATAAAGAAGAGTAAAATGCCATTTTCAGGAAAATGGATTGACCTGGAGAATATTTTGTTGAGGATATCCAGTCACAGAAAGTGAAAGGTTATATGTTTTCTCTCATGTGCAGAAGCTAGGGAGTAATTGGGATATAAGAAGGACTTTATATAATGGATAAGAAACTCCAGTGGAATAAGGGAGATTGTTTAGGAGAATTGGTAGCTGGGATAAAAAGATTATAAATGAAGAAAACACCCCCATAGACATTATATACATATGTGAGAATACCAATGTCAATTTCAATACCCTGTGTAAGGAAGAGGGTTGTGGAGAGGAAGCCAGGGGAAAGCTCACCAATTGTTGAGTGCATGTATGTCACTATCACTCTGAACTTTGTTATGATGTGAGACTATAATGCACCAATAAAAGTATAAAATGTAAGGAATTTAATGCATTGTGCTTTTTACTGGTTTTTCCTCTCCTCCTTTCAAATTGTGTTGATTATATATATTTTTTAGTTCTCTTTTTCAACTTAACTTTAAATATAAGTTGCTGAGACTGGTTAAGAACCTGCAATCCTCCTGTCTCAGTATCTTACATACTGAAATTATAGGTATATACCACCACACCTGGCTCACCATATTTTTTGATGTTCCACTCTCAGCATAGCATGACAACACTTTTAATCTTCTCTTCTTCCCCTTCCCATCTTCATTTCAATCACCTGTTACCTAATGTTTTCTTTTTTATTAAGATTTTTAAATTTTTCATTCTAATTTGAAACTATAAGTCTCCCAGCTTTGTCTATAGGTTGGTTCTAAAGTTAAAAAGTAATAAAAAGTGTTCATCATACAGTAATTACATGTATGTTTTATTTCAAGATCCAACTAGTGTGATTTAATATAGAGAAATAAATAGAGTTGTTCCTTGATCTCTGTGGGGGATTGTTTCAGAAATCCTATGGATACCAAAATCTATGGATGCTCAAATAATTTACATAGAATGGAATAGTATTTGCATGTAACGTATGCACACTCCTCATATACTTTAAATCATCTCTAGCTTCCTTGTAATATCTAATACACTGTAAATTATATATAAATATTTGTTATATTGTTTAGCAATAATGACAAGAAAAATGCATGTACATGCTCAGTATAGTTGCAATTAATTTTTCCCCATCCACATTGGTTCAATCCACAGATAAAAATCTCAGAGGTATATAGGAATGATGCAAATAATTTGAAATAATTCTATATCAAAAGCAAACAAAAATCAAAGTTTTTAAAATTTCATGCCATCGACTGGGCAAAATAATTTTCATTCAAATTTACTTCGGATATGACTTACACATTTTTATTCAATGTTCTTTCTTTGCAATTTTCAGTTTTCTCTTTTTATTCTTATTTATATAAGAAACATGTTTTTGTCATGCCACTAAGAATTTTCCACTTCTTAAGCATATCATTTGTCTTGAAGTTCTAGAAGTTCTGACTTCTGTTCTAATTTAGTCTGACTTATTTCTGGACCTGCCATAGGAGTATGTTTATTTTCATCACACTCCTGGATTAAGTTCTCTATGTCTTGAATCACATTTTTTAGATGAATGTCTCTTGGGGACACTTTTCTGGAGAGTATCTTTAAAAGATTTTTTTTTTCCCAGAAAGGTTGCATGGAAAGTTAGGTTTCTGATGCCTTCTATATGAGGAAATGTGCTTATTTAGCCCCTATCTTAGGATTAGTTCCCCACCCAAAATTAGTTTAATGCTGAAACTGAAGACTCCATATATTCTCCAAGGTGGTATGAAAATACCTACTGCTCAAATAATAAGACTGTCTTAGGATAACAAGGCAGGTACCCAAGGCAGTCAGAAATGACGTGAGTGAAAAAAAAGGACTCATGCTTTGGCTTTTATCATGACTAAGGGGTGAGGCCAGGATTGGGAGGAAATGTATAAAGCTTCTTATCCGTTTGCCAAAATGTGGGACAAGAAGGGAAGTGAGAGAAGTACAGATGGAAAACTGCTAGTGGTTAAACCTCAGGAACAGAGTCAGACTATTGTGTCCTTAATTGTAACCTTAAAGCATATGTTTGCCGAATGTATGACTTTACATTGAAAATAATTTGCCTACAGACCTTTCAATGCATTGCTCAATTTCCTAGTAGTGTCTTCTATTGATGCTGAAAATTTCTTATAAAATACTTATATGCTGCAATTGCATTTTTTTTCTGGCTGAGTAAAATTCCATTGTGTACATATCCCACAGTTTTTCAGGGAAATGGATGGAACTGGAGGACATTATGCTAAGCGAGATTAGTCAGTCGCAAAAAGTTAGAAATAGGATCCTTTCCCTAATATGTAAAAGCTAAGTTGAAATGGGTCATAGGAGGAATTCCAGGTTAAAAAGGAGATCCTATAGAGGAGCAAATAAGGCAACCTAACTGTGGGGATGGGAGGGGGAAAAAGGAAACTCTTTAAAGCACACAATGTACTTATTCATATCCTAGTCAACCACTAAGCCAAGCATGGGAGGAAGTGATGGGGAGGGAGTGGGGTGGGAGCTGGCTGGGTGATGTGTGCATTTATGTCTACACAAGTTTTTTTTTTACATCATTATGATGCATAAATACAATGCACCAATAAAAATTTTAAAAAGACCTAAAAAATAAAAATTCCAAAAAATACTTATATGAGTACTCTTAAAATTGAGGTTGATTTTCCCCCCATTCAATTTGCTTGACATTTAGTAGCTCCTTTAAACTTGACACTTATGCTTTATTTCAGTTTAGAGAGGTAAAAAAAAGTTCACTCAATTCCCTTGATTATATTTTTGCGTTTATTTCTTCTTTCCTCTATTGAGATACTATTTGACCAGATTCTGTGCTCTAGGATTTATCTGAACTTTCCTCATATATCTTGGCCTTTTACTTTTTTTGTGTGTGCATTGAATCCAGAGGCATTCTTTTTCCATGCTATACCACCAGCTGGATCCTATTTCGTATTTGGAATCAGTCTTGGTAGGTTGCTCAGTTGCCTATACTGGCTTTGAACCTACAATCTTCCGGTCTCAGTCTACCAAGTACTGGGATTACCAGCATGTGTCACTCTGCCTGGCTTGTCTTTTACTTTATAATGAGAGAAATTGCTATCACTCTATTTTTAGACCTTCTATTATTATTTTTTCAACTTGCCAGTCTCATATTAAAAACATGAAAAGTCTTTTCAAATTTTCTGATTGTTCCTTTTTTCATAGAAAACTGTTCTTATTTTATGGATGGAATGTCTTATGACTCTCTTTAAGGATATTATATCAGCATGTGTTTGTCCATGGGTAATAGGAAATCCAATTATAGTAGCTTAATAAACAAAAAGTTTTATTAGTCTCCTGCAGTAAGAATTTAGGGATAACGAGATTGGTGTTTATATTTTAAAGAGGGTCTCTCCATTGTTGAGTGTGTAGACCTCTTTCCTTTGCTTATCTCTCATCGTCACCAAAGAACTACTGTTTTTATGAACCATATCAGGTTCCAAACAAGAGGAGATAAAGATGTAAGACTGAATTGATATCTTTTCTATATTTGATATACATACTTTTAAAAAACTTTTCTAAAAGCCACATTCCGTGACTTCTGCTCATATACATTGTCCAGAATTGGGTCACAGGGCTCCACTTGATCAGTCATTTTAAGGTGTTTCTGGAGGAGCTGTGAGTGAAGTTGAGTCAGCTAATCAACAATGACTACCAGAGATATTAATTAGATTTTTAATTAGTGTACTCCTGTATTCTTTGCATTGTTTCTTTTATTCTACCATTTGTCAACTGATTATATCTAGAATTCTTATAATTAAAAAATTATATTGTTAAATTTATGACTGTTATTTATTTATTTTTACAGTTTTTATTTCAAATTATTTTTCTCTTTTCCTGTATTTAGCAATTATAATAAAGTTAAGGACTCTCAAGTTTTGTTGCCTATTTATTTAAGCATTTATCAATTTGAAAACATTGCTATAATGCTTTAATTATCTTCAATGGAGTAGTTATTAGTAGTTCCAATTCCCTGAGTCATAGATGGGAAATTTTTATTTTTATTTTTATTTTTTTATTTATTTTTTATTGGTGCACTGTATTCGTACATCATAGTAGGATACATACTTTTGTAGACATACATGCACACTTTTCCCAGTCAGCCCCCACCCAATCCCCACCCCATTCTCTCCCTATCCCTCCCTCCCATGCTTGGCTTAGTAGTTGACATCTAGTATTATGGCAATTTATCTAAAATTAAAAATGATAATCTCACATAACAGTTTCATTTGTCTGATACCAAGCTTTTGATGACTTAAAGATAACATTTCAATATTTCTTTTTGCTTTCTTTCTTACCAGAGAATATTTTTTTTTCTATTTTTTTAGGTGAAACTATCATATATTTATATATTTATTTTTCAGAAAAAAAAATCTATCCTAATATGGAATATGGACTCTAGGTACCAAAACGATCTTGAAAAAGAACAAAGCAAGAAGATATATATTTTCTGATTTCAAACCATATAAAGCTACAATAATTGAAACAGTGTAGTACTATTCTAAAGGCAGATATATAAACCATTGGAGTTAAATAAAAGCCTAGAGCTAAATTCTTCCCTATATTGTCGTTATTGTTGACAAGGTTTCCATGAACATTTGGTGGTGGAAATATTAATCTTTTAACTAAATATTGTTAAAAAAAATAATAATTACATGGAAAAGAATAAAATTTGACCCTTACCTAATCCCATATACAAGTATTAACTCAAAATAGATAAAAGACCTAAATATAAATCTTAAGACTATAAACTTTTAGAAGAAAATCTGGGTCATAAAACCTCACAACATTGAATTTGGCAGTGATTTCTTGGTTATGATTTCAATGGCACAGGCAACAGAAGAGTATAAAAACTCCCTAAAAAATAAAAAAAAATTATTGTATATCCAAAGACAATGTAAACAGAGTTAACAGTTACTAATAGAATGGGATAAAATATTTCCAAATGCTATATTTGAAGGTATATTAATATTCCAACTAGAAGTCCTAAAAATTAACAACAATAAAGGCAAACAATACCCTTTAGAGATAGGTAAAAGACTAACATAAATAATGAATCTCCACAGATAACCAATCTTAGTTGACTGTTGGATGGAAACTCTTGTTTCTCTGGTTCTGGTGTGTGTTACCTATTTCTTCTTTGTAGTTAATCTCTTTGAGTATTTTCTCTAGTGCTGGTTTTGAAGACATAAATTCCTTCAGTTTCTGTTTGTCATGGAAGCTTCTTATTTCTCCATCTAATTTAATAGAAAGTTTTGCTGGGTAGGAAATTTTTGGCTGGAAGTTGTTTTCTTTCAGAGTTGGGAATATGTTACTCCAAGCCCTTCTGGCTCTCATAACTTGTTTTAGGAAGTCTGGAGTGATTCTAATTGGTTTGCCTCTGAATGTCACTTGGCCCTTTGCTTTTGTTGCCTATGAAAGGCGCTGATTTTGTGGTAATGGAGATTTGTTGTTAGCGGGGCTCTTAAGCCCCAATTTTCTCGGTCGCCATCTTCCCGGAAGTCTGGGAAATTTTTTTGATTTTCCCTGGTTACCAGAGGAGGCTTCCTCTTTAATTAGATAGATTATTGCTTGGTTCTCCATTTACTTTCACACTGTATACACGTCCCACTATGCACTATAGATACGTGATATTGGTTCTTATTTGCTTCTGCATCTTGGCCAAAAAATTTGAACTGAACCAGAACACTCATTTTCCACTGTCTGTGAAAAGTTTAACTTACATTTGTTTTCATTATTTTTCATTTTCTATGGGCTTCTTGGAGGATTCTGCTTTGGGTTTGGAAATGAAGGCTAATGGAAGAGAGAAAAATAAAAAGATTATGGAATTGGGCCAAAGGAATAAGAAAGTCAAGGTATTCTTGTTGCAAGTTTTCCCTCCTTGAATTAGTGAAGTTTCATAAGTACACTTATTGATTTTTGTTTTTATTATCCCCAAGGTTTATTAGTTCATAAAAACTTCAGAAGTAAATGTTTAAAATGAATTAAGAAGATAGTGAATTAACCCTATACCTACGGAACCAGGCAGAGACTGGAATATAGTGGAAAGTGAAGTATGAAAAGAGAAGATGGTGGATGTAAAAAGAAGCAAATTCTAACATTTTTGTTCAAGTTCTTGATAGAAGAAGGAAGAAAAACAGGCCTAGATTATACATGCATAGGTTAAAGACTAAGATTATATATGCACATCTCTTATATGCATATAAGGTTTTGGAAAAAGTCTTTTCGCAGGGAAAACCCAATAATTCACCCAGGTATAGCATCTGTGTAATCCTGAGTGATTAAGATGGTTTGATTTTTTACATATTGGTCCTTTTCAACAATGAATTTTATTTATTTATTTATTTATTTATTTATTTATTTATTTAATTTAGTACTAGGGGCTGAACCGAGAGGCATTCTATCTCCAAGGTACACCCCCCAGACCGATTTTTAAGTTTTTATTTGGAAACAGGGTCTCACTAGGTTGCTGAGAGCCTTCCTAAGTTGCAGAGGCTGGCTTTGAACCTGTGATCCTCCTGTCTCAGCCTCCCAAGTACTAGGAATACAAGCATGCACCGCCACGCCTGGCTTCAACAATGCATTTTACATGAATTTAGTGTATACTGTTTTCCAATAGATAGACAAGGTGCTACTGAAAGAGTAAAAGTAGATGAAATGACATTCCAGAGATTACTCATTCACATGTCAGTGGAGGCAAAGTTAGGAAGGGGAAGGATTAGTGTTTGAGCAACTGCTTTGTGTAAGACACATGATAGATCATTTACATAAATCATTGTTTTTAATTTTATAACTTTCAAAGTATTTGTTTTTATGCTTTTTTAAGTTGTCACACAAAATTATAAGTATTGTATACACCATGATATTTTAAAGTATGCACATGTTGTAGATCATTAAGTCTGGCTAATGGATGGATGTATTACTTCACATAGTTAATATTTATTTTTTGCAAGGCCACATCACATCTACTTTTTTTGTTTCCCAACAATACAATACATCATCATTAGCTGTAGTTATCATGCTGTACAACAGATCTCCTGTACTTATTTCTCCTATCTAACTATAACTACATGCTATTTTAAATATAAGAGACCCGAGATCGGGCCGGGAGTGGTGGCGCACGCTTGTCATCCCCATGCTTGGGAGGCTGAGACAGGAGGATCGCACAGGTTCAAAGCCAGCCTCGCTGGCTTATGAGACCCTGTTTCCAAATAAAAATATAAAATGGGAGTATAGCCCGGAGGTAGAAGGGTTTCCAGGAACCCCAGTAACACCAAAATAAAAAAAAAATTAGTTTTTATGAACTAATAAAATTCAGAGTCTCAGAGTTAATTCAATGTGTGTATTAGTTCACTAGGGTTGCAGTAACAAAATACCGTAAACTGGTACCTTATTCAGAAAAAAATGTATTTTTCACAATTCTGAAGGCTGAAAGACCAAGATCAGCACGGTCTGTTCCTTTAAGGCTCTCTCCTGTCTGTTTCTGGTGCTGCCCTCTGTGTCTCATCTGTTTGTATAACCCTTGGGTCTCTCTGTGTGTCAGACTTCCTGTTTTAACCAATCAGGTTGGATTTGTATAAATCCTAACAGCCTCGTTTTTACTTATTCATCTTTTTAAAGGCCCTAACTCTGAATGCAATCACATTCTGATATTCAACATATGAATGGGGGGCCGCAATTCAATCCTTAACAAGGGGGAAGTTATATTTTAGGACTAGTGAAAAAGATATAAGCCATGAAGACTTTCTCTTTGTTCTCCAACTATCCTGAAATATACAGGAAGCACATAGCTGAAAGGAATTGCTTCTCTACCATTTACTTAGCATAAAGGTGGGCCAAATACAGAGACATGTCCGACTGTTGTGTGGAGAGGATATCAAACACTTGTGCCAGAGTACTTAGCCTGGAGGAATTCAGAAATCACTTAGTCTAAGCTCCTCACTTTACAAATAAAGAAGCAAAAGTCTAAGTATAAAATGACCTGCAGAATATCATAAAAGTATTGGTTCTATCAGGGCTAATGTTCTGATGACCTGCTGTATGCTATCCTCTGACCATATGTGCATGTATGTATATATCCCTGAAAAATATATATAACCTTTAAAATGATATTTGAAGTTAGACATTATCTTACTAACAACAAATAAAAGCTTGAAAATATGCTCTAACTTAAATTCTTTTATAAACTGAATTATTTTTCTTCTTTTAAAACTTCAGTTGGCTGGGCGTGGTGGCGCACGCTTGTAATCCCCACGCTCAGGAGGCTGAGACGGGAGGATTGCGCAGGTTCAAAGCCAGCCTCAGCTACTTAATGAGACTCTCAGCAACTTAGTGAGACCCTGTCTCCAAATTAAGTATAAAATAGGTCTGGGAGTATAGCCCGGAGGTAGAAAAGCCCCTGGGTTCCACCCTCAGTACCACACACACACAAAACAACAACAATAACAAACTTCTTTTGACCCAGGGGAGTTCATTAAAGCTCTGGAAAGGAGAGAATATCCAAAAATATTCAGAGTTCCACGTGTGAAATGTGCTCATAGGCATAAGAAACAGTATTTCTGTGTCGCTTGCACATTGATGGTAGGGCCATGGCAGATACAGTCAGATGAGACTGAAGACCAGGCCAACCTGGTTTCTGTTTTTGTTCTATTGCTTTGTGAGTAGAAACACTATTGCTTTAAAATTCCTACCCCTTTGTGAGGTGGCTTCAACAGACTGACCTTGATAAAACCAACAGCATGTGTCATATTGAATGTGCTTTTTCAGGGAGCTGTATCAACGGTTTGTGGGTAGCAATTGCATTTCTTTTATGACAGGGAAAAAAAAAAAAAAAAAAGCTTTCTTGAACAGTGCCTCCGAAACTTGCAAATCTCTGTTCAAGCCCCAGACCTTTCTCCTAAGATTGGGCCTATAGGTGGCAGCAACTGTTAGCTATTGAGCTTGGGTGTCATGTGCCAAAAGTTCTCTTGAAATACTTGAAATAGTTTAAATAATCTTGAATACTCAAAAATAAAATTTTCTCTAGATAAGGAAATGAAAAGTCAAACTTGAATTGTGACTTTTGAATGACTCATACATGATAGCTGACATTATAGAGATTTAAAATAAAGCAGGAGCTTGAACATATATTTTAGAAGGTCACAATACAACGATGATTGGACTCAGTCTTTAAGATTTGTCATTAGCTTGGCAAGGTGGCATATGCCCGTAATCCTACTACTTTGGAGGCTGAGACAGGAGGATCACAGATTCGAGGCCAGCCTCAGCAACTTAGTGAGACCCTGTCTCAAAATAAAAAATAAAATAGGGTTGGGAATATAGCTCAGAGGAATTGTCCCTGGGCTCAATTCCCAGTACCAAAAAAAAAAAAAATTACAGAATTGTGATGGCTGTGGTCATATTGGATGTTCTTTCAAGTATTTTGTGTAAAATGAATTTTGGAGCCTGGAATAACCTAGAATAATCCAATTTCTCTATGTAAACATTTAATTCAAGCTGAGATTTTAATTTATATATGCTCTGTTTTATATAATGAATGTATGATACAAATGTTTAATATAATTCAAGGTTTCGTAAATCAAACGTTGCATAAAGCAGCTGAGGCTTTAAGGGTAACTTGTAGGAAAAGTCCTATTGCAATTTGAATTGTTCATAGTAAGTTTTTTTTTTTTTTTTTGAGGGTTTGGAATTTTGTTTATCTGTTTTTGCTAGATAAAGGACACCTGCATTCAATAAATGTCTTCCAAGAGTCTCTGAGGGTCTGGGGGAGCTGAGACAGTGTGGACTGTGGCTGGCTCTCTATAGGTGATTGCTATACTGCAGTTCGGTGTGACTAATCACAGAAGTCATCTTCATGGTCTATATTACTTGTGGCTCAACCCACTGGGGAAACAGTGGACGGCATCAGCCACACTTCAGTCAGATAGACCCAGCCTATCTGCTTCCTCATTCTGAAGATAACTAAAAGGATGCTACTTTGTCCACCAGATGTTTATAAACTTCCTAAAGTATCATTTAGAATAAAAGTCTGCTACTTCTAATATAGACCTTTGACCATTCAACAAAAACAAGTTTATTTGATTCAATCATTTTCAAAGAAGTTTTTATTAATAATTGGCCTTTTTTTATTTTACTGATGCACTGTAATTATGCATGATCGTGAGATTCAAAGTCCCATAAGCTGACATGGACACAGATCTTGCTGTGTTTCCTTTCAGGTTCTACCCCTCCCCGTAGATAATAGTGAGATTGATGGTGATGCCTTCATACGTGGGTTCAGCATACCTTGGGTTGGTTTTTCTCATCAGTCCTCCTTTTCTTCTCCCTACCTCACTCCCCTTCTCTTTTATACTGGTCTATTGATCACGTTCCACAATTACATAAAGTCCCTTTTGTTTCCAATTTTCTTCCTAGCTTTCACATATGAGAGAAGACATTCGAACCTTGACTTTATGAGACGTACTGATCTCAGCATAATATTCTGTCCATTTTACCACAAGTAACAATTCTGTTCCTCTTTATGGTTGAGTAAAATTCTATTGTGTATATATACCACATTTTCATAATTCATTCATCTATTGATGGTAGGTTCCATAAATTGGAGATTATAAATTATGTTGCTATAAGCATAGATATGCATGAGTCACTGTGGTTACTCTTTTAACTCATTTGGAAAAATACTAAGGAGTGGTTAGCTAGGTCATATGGTAATTCCTTCCACTCTTTTGAGGAAACTCCATATTGATTTTATTACTGGTTATATTAATTTGCAGTCCCACCAGTAGTATATAAAAGTTCCTATTTCCCCATGCCTTATATTTTTGATTATTGCCATTATAACTGGAATTAGATGGAATCTCAACATAGTTTTGATTTGTATTTCTCTGACTGCTAATGACATTGAACTTTTTTTCCCCATGTATTTACTGGTCATTTATATTTCTTCTTTTGTGAAATGCCTATTCAGTGGTCAAAGAAGATTTTTTTCATGCATTACTTAGACTCTTTCTGTTGGATGAATAAAATGTCATTTCCCTTTATTGCATTGACCCAATTTTGTAAAGGAAAAAAATGCCATCACTTTTGTAACAAAAATTTCAATGCATACTAACAGCAAGACTTGTTGAAACAAAACAGATGGTTCACAACAATTTGAATGCATCTATTCTTAGATGTCTGTTAAGAAACTTTAGAAGAATGAGGCATAGCCTTTTCAGTTTACCACTCTAGTAATAATTCATAAATTTTGATTTTGAAATAAAAAAGCTAAAATGGAAAATGGGTGTGGACATCGTTTTTCTAAGATTAAAATCAAAGGCTTGACTTTCTTGTATGGGATTAGTCTATAGTTGATCTGTTGATTTTGTTTGTTTGATTAGTATGTTTTCTTCTGTGGGTTTTGAGTCTGCTGTATGGAAGAAGAAGACATAAGACAGATACATAGACATTGACCTCCAAGAGCAAAATTTATACAGTCTTAGATAAAAGTTATTGGGTAACTAAAAAAAAAAATCTGATGGAAACCAAATAGCACATCACTTTTAGGGCGATGTTTGGGGAAGAGCCTAATGAAGGTGAAGAAATGAAAGAAAGTGCTTCAGACAGATGGGCATTTTCTCCGAAGAACTTCCGTGTTGTCCTTGCACTTGAAAGTACAGTATATCATTTTTTAACCTTTTAATCCTTATCTTCAGAGATAAGGATTTCCCCCAATGATTATTTTATTATTGCTTCAAAGCTTATATAAAATGGAACAAGTCGCAGCTTATATCTTTTTAAAGAATACTGTCTTTGTGCCTTTTTAAATTCAGGTTGTATTATTGGTAGGTAATACTTGGTCTAGACACTGAAAATATTGAGCAGAATTAGCGCTCAATGGTTCAAGTTCAGATTCACTCTCTCCTGTACCACTTGGCCTCTCACATCCTTGGGCTCTCTCGGATTCAGTGCATCGTTTTGACGCTCTTCTCCTTTGCCTGGAGTTGGGTGAATTGCATCCACTTAGCCCTGAAGGAAATGTCCCAGGCAGTTCCAGAAAATAAGATTTTCCCTCAGGCAACTCTGTAATTTTGGAGGCAAAAGTATAAGAGTGTTTCTAGGAAGACCAACTCCTTTTCTCCAAATTAATTCTTTTGATATATTTTGAATTTCATATTTTATCTTAATGTGGCACTGGGGAATTGAACTCAGGACCATTCTACTGCTAAGTTATACCCCCAGCTTCTTTTATTTTTTATTTTGAAACTGAGCCTTACTAAGTTGCTGAGGCTGGCCATGAATCTATGATTTTCCTGTCTCATCCTCCCATGTACGGGAATTGTAGGCATGTAGCACCATGCCAGGCAGAATTTTATATTTAAAAATATCTCCTTCGCCTACCTAAATATTTATACACATACCATCACCACCACAAAATTAAGCTGTGATTGATGGTAATGTATCACGTAATGTAATGTATTATATCTCTTTTCTCTATAGATTAGATTCGTCATAAGGCTTAATATATGTGTTAAATGTGTCCTCCTTAGAGGAAAATGTCCAGAATGAAAAAAGTTCAGTCTTTACAATCTTGCCATGGCTGTGTTGATTATAAAGCAAAATAATAATACTTTCTAAGATGGGTATGATTCACAATGTCAGAATTCCCACTTATTTTGTCCATATTTGCCAACTCCTTAGTAGAGCTTGACATGTAACAGGTGCTCAACAAAGACTTGCCAAAGAAATCTTTAAGAAAGTTACTGAAGCAAATTTAATACTTTTCTTGTAATGCAATGCCATGTTTCCTCCAGCTTACAAGTCAGTCTCATCCAAACATACTGGTGCTCTGACTTCCCATCAGATCTCTGGATTTCCCAGGGACTTATTCTGTTCTTTTTCACATATTGGCACTTTAGTACTGTGACCAGAATAGGGCCATTTTCTCTTCTCTTCTAAATACAACAAATCTACCTTTACCCCAAGAAAGAATGCTCTTGGATTTTCTTCTCCCGAAGTGCTCTAAGGCATTGCCAAGCTTTGCTGTCCACTTGAGCAGCTGATAATAGGCCTTTGATGTAGAGCTTTGAATGAGAGATAAGAAATTGTAATCTAACCATAGCCTTTGCTGATAGGCAACAGGACCATCTTACTATTCAAGCCACTGAAGATCATTTTCTATCAGGTTGTCCAGTCAATGTGAAAACACATTCAAAATTATGTAAGAGCCACATAGAATAAGTCTTCTAATTCCCAACTCCTCTCTCCCTCTTCTTCCTCTTAGTAATCTTTATTTTTTTCCTCAGTCCTGTCTGAAGGATAGAAACATAAACAAGAGTATCATTCTGTATCAGCTCTCCTGTTCTTGTACCGCCTGAAATGAAGTAGGGTTGGAGTGTAAATATATCCATATCTTTCTTTCTGATTAAACAATTCAAGTATCTCATGACAGAAGCATTCTTTTAAGAAAAATGTCGGTCACAAATATTGAGAGACATGTTTTGCTGAGTGGGAAGGGGAAAAAGTCATGGTCCTTGGTGCCATCTTGGATACTGTGATCTGGGTCATTCAATCCAGATTTGGGATTTGACAGACCCAGTGCCACTGGGACTCTATTCTTGCATTCTTGCACCAGAAATAATCTTGAGATCAACTCTTAGAAAAGGGCTAGTTAGCCCCAGGAAAGTTTATGTTACCTGTGAAGGATTTAAGCACCCCTCCACCCTTCCTTTATTTGGTCTTCACGATGTCCAAGAGAAAACTAATCAATGGGCTCATTTAGAAATTTTCCTTGTGTTGACATTGTCTTAAACATTTCTCTCAAAATTTTTTTTTTTATACTGTGAACCCAGGACCATTTTACTTCTAAGCTACACCCCCTGTTTGTTTTGAAACAGGGTCTCTCTAGGTTGCTGAGAGTCTTAACTATTTGCTGAGGCTATCCTTGAACCTATGATCCTCTGTCACAGTCTCCCAAGTATAGGGATTACAGGTGTGTGCTGTGACACTTGGTTCCCCAAACATTTTTCTACACTTACTGAGTTTGCCTGCCAAGGAACTTCCTCTCAGTGCTACTGCTTCCCAGGAGTTTGGACATTAACTATTGATCTCTTTCTGTGGTTTTTGGTCTTCATGTTAAGCTTACTTGTCTTAATGAATAGAAATGATCCCAGTTTATGAAACTTCATGGTCCATGTTGTTTGAAAGCAGAGCCCAGGACCAGGTAGCTCCTGGTGTCCAGGCTGCACAGAGAACAGTCTCCCCACCCCCAGGGCTATTGCTGCAGGTTCCTGGAGTCTGACAATGTATTGTCATGCGGATTACACTGATTAGCTCTAAGTCAGTCAGGTAACAGGAGCCCTTTCAATGGTGTCCTAGGATCCTGTCAGGTTGACTGTTCAAACACTGGTTTTGGGATCCCCTCCAGCATTCCTTAATGTAATCCAGGCATGTTATTGCAGGTTCTCTTTGAGAAGGGGCTACTTACTTGTCACTTAGAATATTTTCAGTTTCAGTTAAAAAAAAAAAAAGGCCAAGAAATGAGAGAATATGGTGTAAAATGGAGCTACTGTGGGGGAGGCAGAAAAGAACAAAACACAACACAGAAGTCTATCAAATGCCAAACTTATATTCAGTGCACGTGAGCTCTGAGAAAGATGTTTCTGTTTTGTTTTACACATGAACTGTGAGGATCTTACATTGTTCAGGGTTTTGCTTTTCTAAAGAACTTGGAAGATCCTGTGAATTCAAAGGTAGAAGAATGTGGGCAGAAGGGTGCAGGCCTATGCTGCTTACAACTCGGAGATGAGCTTCTGTCTTTTATCCTGGATTGGAAGAAGTGCTGTGGGCCCCTGCTAGATTCCTGATTTGACCCTATGGTGGCGCTGGACTGGATGCTATTGAGAGTTGCACATTCTTGGTGCCAGATAAGAGGCATGGTCTTGGTGCCCATAACTCCAAAGGAGTCACTATAATTATTGCTGCTGTCACCCACTCCAGACCAAACAGCTTTTGGAGGAGTTTTGAACTTGGGGTGAAGGTAGAAGATGCGCTTTTCAAGGACCAACAATGTAGCAAAATCTTCTAAATAGGTATAAATGTCACATGTTGGCAGACTTTGTCTGGACAGGAAGCCCTTGAATCGTCACCATGAAGAAGGTTTTTTCTAACTTGGTACAGGGTGAGATTGGGCCTGCAGGGAGAGGAAAAGAGACACTACATATGGATTCTAACCAAGGACTAGTCTACACCTGACTCTGATTCTTCATCTTAGTCCCATACTGGAGGGCTATAAAGACACACAGCCCTAAGATGCCATTTAAATTACAGGATATAAATATAGCATACCGTGTAGGCATTTCCAGGTTAAATGTAATGGGGTCACAGCCTCTACAGAAACCCATGGTGATTTTCTTCTTTAGAATTTGTGGATTGTTTAATAGTAATGCATCCCCCCCATCCAGCCCTTTCTCCACACACACAGCTCCACAGCTCACATACATATAGCACTGAATATTCTGGATTAGTAATAGATTGTTCATTTCTTATCAGATAGTACTTGATAGGACAAGGTAATGTGAATGAAATGTGCCCGGCCAAGAAGACAATATGGCAAAAATAATAATAATAATAATAATAAGACTGGCAGAGTGAAGAATATTTTATGGCCTTGGATAGTTGATATAAATTCTCCACAATTGAGTATCATGATTAGTAAAAGTGCCTTCATAACATTTACATGTGTGTGTGCATTCTCTGTCTCTGTGTCTGTCTCTGTCTCTGTCTCTGTCTCTCTGTCTCTCTCTCTTTGTGTGGGTATATGGTACTGGGTATTGAACCCAGAGACATTCAACATCCGAATAACATCTCCAGTCCTGTTTTATTTTTCATCTTGAAATTGAGTCTTGCCTTAAGTTGATGAGGCTAGCCTCGAACCTCAGATGCTCCTGTCTCAGCTTTTCAAGTACTGGGATTACAGGTGTGTGCCACCACCACAGTAGGTTTATATATTCATTTAAAAATGTCTAGCTTGGTGACTGACACATTATAACATCCAATAAATGGTATTTCCATTTAGGTTAAAGACCTTCTTTACAAGAACTGATGCCTAAAAGAAGTTTATGCATATTTTTAAAACTGAAGAATGGCTCTCTCTCTCTCTCTCACTCTGTTAATTTCCTTAGATAGCTAGTCTTCGTGGCTAAAAATATCATTAGGATAGACACTGACTTTGATTTGGGGTGATTAGATAGGCCTGGTGAATTATTAGTTAATTTATAAGATTGTTGAAAAACATGGAGAGAGTGGGATATAAGAATATCTATCTCATTTTTTTCTAAGTACATATCTTTGCTTTTGAATTATGCTATTCTTTCTGAATTCCTTCAAACAACCTTAAAATAGAGATTCATCCCTGATGCTATATATTGCCTATTTAGATTCTTCAGGGGTCCAACCTCTATCAAACACACTTAAAAACAACGACACTTTCCTCAACAGTATAACCAAGGTTCTACCAGTAATTGCTTTCTATGTTTTCTTCTTCTTTTTTTTTTTTTTTTTTTTTTTTATTTTCCATGGCTTCTCCCTGCTGTAGGAGCTGTTTCATGATGCTGTCAAGCTCCACAGCTCCTTGGAGAAGCTCTCCCAGGTACAGATGAGGAGACACACAGCTTTAGTTCTTCTGACACGGAGGCCATATGGTCCCACATCGCACCTATGTATGTTTTCCTCACAAGTAGTTGTTAAGTTGTTAATTTTGTTTTTGATAGTCAGGTTTTAATAGAAAGCGGGGGGGGGGAGGGAGAAATACTCAGGCTAAAATATTCAAGAGAAGGGGACAGGAGTGGTTGCTATGAGCTTCAAAGCATACACACGAGCGTGCACGCACCCACACACAAATACACGGACAAAAGGATAAATTGAAAAAGAATGCGGCAGCTCCTGGCTCGGTTCAGCAGTCTGGCCAGCCCCACAGATGAGGAAGTGCTGTTTTGTCCCAAGCTAAAGCCTTGTTTTCTTGTTCATTGTCTTTCAGGGTAAAATCTGGGGGAAATTCACCTGTCTGATTCAAAGTTAAACTACTGGCTTTAATGTGACTGCATGGGAACGTGGGTTTATTAATGAATACAACATACCCTCTTTGATTTGAAAGCTTTCAGCCTGCTGAAAAGATTCAAAAGGCATCGCTTCCTGCACCAGCGGCATTCCTTTATTCGTCTCAGTGGTTCACTCCTACCCAGCTGCTATATCTCATTAACAAGCATTTGACCACTGCAGCCGGCCTGGGAGTGTTGACACTTGAAAGGCCCAGGCAGGCGTGGGCAGGCCATCAGCTATGGCAACAGGAAACTGCCCCCAGACAACACTGAGAAAACAGCAGCTGCAAAAGCCAAAGTCAGGGCAGACATAAAGGGCTGCCTATGTGCGCATGGGTCTGGGTATTGGTGCGTGCCTGTGGATCCACATCCGTCATCTGTTTACTACATTCATGGGGTAGAGGGCTGCTATTAGCTCGTATCAGACTCTGCCCTTGTTGATAACCCAGAACAATTCTGTTCAAACTTAGAATGCTCTTATATCCTATGTTTCTTATAATTTAAGTTCTTGTTCATGCCTATGAATTTGTTAACTCTAGGCCTCAAACTCGATACATACGTTCACTCTGGTGGAAGTTATGTGGACAAAAAAAATGGAATAACCTAATCTTATACATTTTTTATGTTAGTACATTAATTTTCAAAAACAAGTCAACCTGTAAAACTATCATATAAATATGTAAGATGACCACAAGAATCTTTGGTTTAGGAATCACACTGTGATGTAAAATATTTAAGAATGGAAGCATCACTTCAGCAGCAGTGTAAACATACCTCATAAAATTAAGTGGGCTATTTCATATATATATAATTATTATTGATTAAAATGATTTTAGATATCAATTTAATAATATTCAATGATGATTTATTGGATTATAAGTTACTCAGTACCATACTCCAGAATCTAATTCTACTTGTTATCCTTTCTATATTCATCAGAAGAACTCTAGGAACACACATCTCTCATGCAAGATTTGGAAAACTACTTTTCAAAGCACTTTTAGTAGCTAGGTAAGCAACAACAGTTCAAATTATTAAAAAAAAATTCATTCTTAAAGAAAATGACCATTTTTAAACCAGGAAAAAAAAAAAAAAGGTCATTCCATAATAAAGAAAGAAAGCTAAGTGCAAAAAGACACTAACACAATGTGTTACAAGTGAAGTTAGTTGGCTGCCATCCAAATTGGGAAGAATTATTTTCCTGTCATCATCAGTACAATAGGCAATTACTGATTATTACATTGAAATATACTATTACTTTAATTCTTTTCAATAATTTAGACTTATATGCATTTGCCTATCACTCATCTAAAATTCTTCTAATTTATTCACATTGTTAGTCTAAAATGGTTAATTAGAAAAAAAGCATTAGCTACATTTGAAAGTATTGCAGTTAAACTCTTTTAGGGGGATCAAAAAATACATTTTGAGCACAGTGAATTTTCTAACTCTACCTCATCCACCTTTTTATTTTGCTTTTTCTTTTACCTTTTACGTTTCGGAGGAAGAGAAGGCTATACCAGCCACCACTGGAAATTTATGTTCTTGACAATATAATAAAAATAGAAATGTGGTCTTGATGGCCTGTAAAATATTTCCATTTGACTACAATTTTTCTATCCTAGTCATCCTGAGTAAACTTCATGTCAAAATTGTTCTGTTAAATTTCTTGTTTGGGTAATTAAAAAAAATCTGCTTTCTTTGAGTTGTTTCTCTGTATTTTCTTGAAGTTTTTCAACCTAGAATGTTTTTGGCAATTTATACGTCTCTGTTTCTTTGGGGCAAAGGACTGGGAGATTATTTTCTTTTGGAGGTGGTATATCTCCTTGGGTTTTCTTTTTTGTTGTTATTGTTGTTGCCTTATGATAATATTTACATATTAAAAATGGAGACTTATTCCATCTTTGTAGAATGTGTTTGTCTGGTATATCCCTTTGCCAGTCAGTCCATCCAATAATTCTTGGCAGGTTCTCTGGTGTGTTCTGAAATGGAATTACTGCTAGAGTCCTCAGGCAAGCTTGCTTGGTGCCTAGGTCAGCAGGTGGGTGGGCCTTGTGCCTAGACCATATATGGGTTTGGGCAAGGATTCTGGACCTACTAGGGCAAACCTGTTGATTGGATATGTAGAAGTAGGCCTAGAGACTGTATCTGAGGAAGTTCTTTGAAGCTTGAGTCCACAGGGCTAACATGGGCTGGAGTGGACCTTGAGCCTGAGTGGACAGGGGCTGGCCAGGTATTGGGATGGTGCCTATAGCTGTGGTGCTCTGGAGACTAGCCAGTGTCTTCTGGAGCTGGCCTAGAGACTGGCTGTACCTATGTTGGCCTGGAGACTAAGTCCATGATAACTGACTTAGTTCCTGGAGCCTCAGGGTCTGCCTGGATTATGGGTCCATAGAGACTGGTCCAGGCTCAGGGTCCACAAGTATGAACCTGGATGCTGGGTCAGCATGGGGACAAGGACTGGCCTGGCCATGGACAGGCCTAGTGACCTTGGGTGCTGACTGGTGCCAGAAACCAGGAATGCTTACTAGATTCCGGGAAGGATCTAAAGCCTATAGCCATATGAGCCGACCTGGCTCTGGGCTGTTCTTGAACCTGGTGGTAGTGGCTGGGTAGCTGGACCCTTTATTTGCAGGTGTCAGCCCAGAAGCTATGATTGGGAGGGCTGCCTGAGGATTAGGACTGTAGGTTGTCAGCTATGGTGAGCCTGGTATGGCTGGTGGGGGTGGGGGGACTGTAGACTTGGTTCTCAGGTAATAACCTAGACTCTGAAGCTGTGAGAGCCTGCCTGGCACTGTGTTTGACTGAGGTGGGCAAGGTTTGAGGTCCAAGACAAAGCCTGGTGCTCACTTTCCAAACCTTTCTCCACTGGAAAGTGTCTTCATCTCTGTGCTTCGCTGACTGGGGTTGGGAAAGAATAATACGGATCATGTAAAGTGGTTATTCTTGTTCCCTTAAATGCACATTTTCTTATTTTTGTGCTATATCTAGACCTAGCAGTCTCTCGTCTGAGATTTTTATGGCTTTTGTGAAGATATATTTATGCATGAACTAGCCATGTTAATTGTTCAAACTGATATTTCTGCAGGGAATATGAGCATTAGCCAGCCCTGTTATGCATTATGCCACATCCATCCCTTAGGGTCTTTCTTCTTTTGCTCTGTGTTTTCTGTGATTTTCAGCAATAGCTCTGTTAGTCCTGGGTATAAAGTTTTAATTATGCAAGATGAGTAAGTTCTAGACTTTTTTATTTTATGGTGCTGGGGATGGAACCCAGGGGCATTCTACCTCCAAGCTATACCCCCAGCCCTATTTTTTTACCTTTAATTTGAAACAGGGTCTCACTAAGTTGTGGAGGACTTAAGTCACTGAGGCTGTCTGTGAACCGCAATCCTCCTGTCTCAGCCTCCCAAATGCTGGGTATTACAAGCGTGAGCCACCGTACCTGGCAAGTTCTGGACTTCTAATGGACAGCCTGATGACTATAGTTAACAATACTTGATTGTATACTTGAACTTTGTTTCAAGCGTTGATAGGCAATGTTCTCATTTCACACACAAAAATGTAACTCTGTTAGGTAATGATAATTTTTATTTATCAATTGTACTTCAGTAAACCTAAAGAAAAAAAGCCAATGAATTTGTAGCTGCCCAAGATGTAGTGGATTGATTGCGAACACTGCTCTAATTCATAACCTCCCTTTATCCACGCCCTTTGTAAAGTGTCTTCGCAGCTCCTCTCAATGAGATTGGTAGTCTATTTCCCCATTTGAATTTGTTTTGGCCAATAGATTGTGGCAAATATCACTTTGTGCTAGTTTCCAGTCTAGGTCTCAAGAGTTGATGTGCACCTATGCAATTCTCTCAAAATTCTGCTTCCACTATGAGGACAAGTCCAGGCAAGCCTGATTGAAGGTGAGAGAACTTGATCGTGGAAATGAGTTATCCCAGCAGAGGATACCCCTGACTGACTGACATAGCACTGGCTCAAATGTGTGACCAGCCCAGTGAAAATTAGCACTCAACCTAGATCAGCAGAATTGCCAGTCAACCCATAAACTCATGATCAAAAGAGTCGATCCTTGTAAGTCATAGGGAATTTATGGTTGCTTGATATACATCATTATTGTAGTAATAGCTAACCAATATTTAAAAACACTGCTGGTGAGTAGAAGTAGGGTTTGAACCTATGTTCTGTCTTCATAGTCCATCTTCTTTACCACTTCCTAAGTCCTGTCTTAGAGCATTTATAATCTAATAGGAACACACACACACACACACACACACACACACACACACACTCTAAGCAAGAAATATATTGTGATAACTGAAATGCTAGTGCCCAGTAGTAAAGTTCCTTGAGAAGAAAGTAGTTAATTATTTTTTTATGAAGCAAAGAGAACAGAGGAAATTATATTATCAAAGACAGTGTCACAGGGGAATCACCATCAGAGCTGAGTTTGGGTGGAGCTCTCCAGGTGAACAGGGAGGAGGCCTTTTTGTATAGTCTATGGAAAGAGAGAATCATTAAAAGCTTTTAAGCAAGGAAATGCTACAAAGAGGTACATGTCTGGAAAGATCAATCTGGTAGCATTATGGGAAGTGCATTTGGAGGTGGCTATCATTGAAAGGAAGTGAAGCCTTCAGAGGCCATTATATAGAGTTCTGAAAATATTGAATGGTGATAATGGTGGCGGAGATGGAGATGATAGAACAGTAGTACCTATTTGGGAGAGTGGAGAAAAAAAGCCTTTTGAGGAAGTGGTATTTGAACAGGTACTTGAAGAATAGATAGACATCAAAAGTAGAAATGAGGGTGAGGGCGCTATAGGCTCAAGAAACATTATTACAGATGAGGCTAAAAGGATAAGAAATTTAAATTATTCTCAGAAAACAGCATGTCCTTTGGGAGAGGCATTTATTTATTTATTTATTTATTTATTTATTTATTTATTTATACTGGGGATGGAATCCAGGGACGTTTTACCTCTAGGCTACATCCATAGTCCTGTTTAATTTTTATCTTTAGAAAAAAACCCCAATGTTTTAAATATAAAATAGTAGGCCAAATAAATAATCTTTAGAAGAATTCTAGAAGTTGAAAGTATTTCATTAGAATTGGAATTATTCTCACATTATTTTCTGATGGTGGATAAGTAATAGTCTTGAACACTAGTGTGTTAGCCAATAATGTTATATTTCTGATTCATCCAAAAACACTACTCAAATTAGGGGCTGCTGGGAAAACCATGCTATGTTGGTCCAGATGCTGAAGCCAATCAGAAATAGTAGTGACGACTGCCTTGGAAAAGGAAGTGCTCTGAGTTGCCCTCTAAGTGGTATGGTTGGCCAGAAGGTCACCAGTTAGCCTTTGCTCAATGGCAGGTACCTGAAATTTGTACTTTCTTATTCTCTGAAATCATCTGTCAAGAAAGAAGAAGGAAAAAAAAAAAAAAGAAACAGAATGGGAGAGAAATTTCTATTAGTACTGCATGTCTTATAGGTAGAAGTTGATATGAAGTGTAGAACACAAGGTTGAGTCAATTACTACTAAGAAATGAGAGGATGTATGAATTAATAATGTCATGGGATATTAGTTTCTTTTTACGATCAATAAGTTAATTTGAAGCTATAGTATGTAAGGCCTTGACAGTTAGGCTAAAGGGGTTAAACAAATTTATTAGCTATTTGGAATCACTGCTAATTTTTGAGAAGTTCCAAGTATTTTGTTGTTGTCTGGGAAAGAGACTAGTGCTGAATATGCTTTTAGGGGAGGAAAGGGAAATTTCCTAATGTACATGATGTACATTCACAAACATATCAAAGTCATTCACTAAGCCAAACAAGAGAAGGAGGAAGGGGGAAGGGAATGGGGTGGGAATTGGGGAAGGGCTCAATGAGTGATGTGTGCCTGTGTACATCTACCATCTTGTACCCCATTAAGATGTATGACCAGAGTGCATTAAAACATATTTAAAAAAAGAAAGCATGGTTTGAAACATCTTGATCTGGAGGAACTTATGAGAAGTGGCATACTATTCTATTGGCAAGATAACTTTAAGATCCTGAGCTTTATTGGCTGTCAAACACCATAAAGCTAGGTAGTAGTATATCTGGGAAAGAGGGACAGATGACTTGATTTATTAATTCTTGAGTCAATGGTTCTAGAAGGGCTTCTGAATCAACATATGGAGCACTAAAATGAAACTCAATGTTTGGAGCTTAGAAGAACAGATATAGAGGAATAGTTTGTTTGCTACCCATATGGAGAGGATATTTTGATGCTGTAGGAATAGATGTCACAGAAAGGAAAGAGAAAGGGGAAAAGGCACAATACAAAAGGGTGACCATATCATAAATTCTTCAAACAGTAGCACTTTTTAGAAGGAAAGTTTTTTTTTTCAGTACATAGAATGGAACCCAGGGGCATTCTACTTCTGAGCTACACTCCCCAGCCCTATTTTTTATTCTCTGTTTTGAAACAGGGTCTCACTGAGTTGCAAAGGGCCTCACTAAGTAGTAGCTGAGACTGGCCGAGAACCGCCATCTTCCTGTCTCAGCCTCCTGAATACTGGGATTACAAGCGTGCACCACCACATCCGGCTGTTTTGATATTACAAGTTATTCCAGGACAAAAAGCTGTGCCAATATAGCAACAAGTCACCTGGAATGTGTGGATGCCTCAGGGAGAGAAAGGAGATGGCAGAGGCTGTCCAGAGTCAGTGATTGACAAGGTAGAAACTTGGGAAGGGCTAAGAGGAAGGATATCAGGTTAGGGAGGTTTTCGCTGCAGAGTTCATTTTGAGTATGGAGACTTGGATAACCATATGGAGTTTAATGAATGGTGCTAAAAAACCAGGCGAGGGGGTTCTATAGGTCCTGAAGAGGGCAGATATCACTAGAGCTATGGTACATTTAAAAGCTTTACCCATGAAATAGTATCTTCTCTTAAGAGGCTAAAGCTGGCTATTATGCAACTCTGCCAGCTACATTTTTCTCATGTTAGGAAGTACTTCCTACACCGAGACATCCGTGGGCTTCTCAGAGCATCCCAGGACAGTTTTATAACTCGGAATGGAATGCAGATGAATGGCTGGCTGTTTCCATTTCATGCTTAGTATTTCCAGGTGCTGGTTATATAGCTTCTCATCATTACTGGAATCGGAAAACACTTTTAAAGCTTCCAGCACGTCAGGCTCTGTGATTTTGGATAAAATTGGATTTTACAGTCTGTAGTGTGTCTTTAATATTTCACATACTTTGGGAAATGATAAAAATGAAACAAAGCAAAACAAGACACTTGCTCTGTGTGAAATGTCTCCTGAGTTTTTCTTTAATTCCATTTGAATTGGGAAAGTAAATTTGCTTTAAGTGTAAACTGTCATAAAATATTACTTCTTACATTGTTATTTTTTGTAATATTTAGGAATATTATGGTGTCCCATGCTCCCAGAAGTGGCCCTCCTTTGTTTGAGTGGTAACTTTTAAACCAAGTGACTTCTCAGGCCTGGGACAGCTTGACCCTGGAGGCATCAGTTTTTGGTGGAAGTGGTAAACACTTTGACCTATTTGGCCCAAGATGGTTCTGAAAAGCTTCATGAAATGTTCCTTGAGGCTCTCAGGGAGCTATATCTTGCCACTTGCCCTGTTTGGGTAATCATTCTCATTTTCTTAGATAAAAACTTTCAAGCAGACAAAATAAGCATTTTCTCTTTCTCCAGTTCTTCATTACCACTAACTAAGCCCCACTAATCTCTTCCTGCTAGCTCATATCTATTATGGATCTGCTGAGCCCAATTTGCAAACCAAATATAAAGCCCTGTACCCTGGCTGATGAAGGGACTATGTGTGCTCAGTTTTCTAAGTAAAAAATTATCAAAAATAATTTTCTGCAAAGAAATATTATTTAGAGTGTCTAACACCAAGAGGATTCTAAAGAATCTCTTAGAGAGATAGAAGTGAGTTACATCGATCAGTTGATTGTGAATCATATAATTGCAAGTGTGTTGAACTGGGGAAGGATTTTTTTTTTTTTTTTGTAGTACTGGGGTTCCTGGAAACCCTTCTACCTCTGGGCTACACTCCCAGACCTATTTTATACTTTTATTTTTTTAATTTGAAAACAGGGTCTCTTAAGCCAGCCCGGCTGGCTTCGAACCTGTGTGATCCTCCCGTCTCTGCCTCCCAAGCGCAGGGATTACAAGCATGCGGCACCATGCCCGGCTGGGGAAGGATTTTAGGACTCTTGCAGTTAAATGCCTTCACCTTTCCAATGAAGAACAAAGGCCTGGAAACAGTGGCACTGGCTCTCTGTCATGCATTTTTCTGGTGGCCAAGTCAGGTCTGGAACCTAGTCATTGGCATTCCAACTCCACACTTTCCCAATCGTGTGAGCAGCATGACAGGTGTCTCCTGATCGGAAAAGCAGAGCACTTCAGAGAGCAGTTGTCTGACACCACTGGTGACATGTGAGCCAGCTGCATGACATATGCTTTGTGTTCCTCAGAGGAAATCTCAGAAGTGCCATTTCTGGAAGACCTAGGGCACATTTTTGGATGCATAGGTCATTCAGAAATGGCAAAGGTACTCTTCAGGGTCACAGACCTGGCTTCAACACCTGCAATTTGTGCAGGTGACAAGTGGATCTTTGATGAAAGGTAGAGACATTTATGGGAAACGAAGAATGTAAATTGTTCACTGTGTAAATATTTACCTGAATTGTTTTCCCTTAGCCAGAGCACTATGTGAAGCAGGCTCACAAGCTTCTATGGTATAAATTCCCTTGTTTTCCGATCAATCTTGTCCTTCCTGTTTCCTTCAAAATACTGTACAGTGATAGATGACACCATGTGCAATATATGTTGCTCAGCTGTTATCTGTGTACCCTGTGGTCATGTTTACAAACCTTAAGTCAGGACTAGCTTAAAGGGGCTGAAGTGGACAATGAAAAAGAACATTTGAAAATGGAGGCTGAAAATTTTTGCAGTCGGCGATCATCTTGACTATGTTGCTAAAGAGATGTTTATGGGAGAAAACTGGGGATGACTTTAGAGGAAATTATGTGAAAAAACAACTTTTAAAAAAATAATGATTAGCTTCAATTCTTGTTCTATCTCCTCTATTACCAAATAAAGACAACACACCAGGTATCCAGGGGAGACGTCTATTATGAATCTACAGTCCTCCTAATATTAACTTAAAGAATCATTTTGACATGGTGTACCATTCTTAAGAAAAGGGGAACAGTAAATCACCATCTTCCTGAATGTCACCTTTCTGTTCTAAAAATGTAGCCAAATTAATGGAACAATGAGAGCAAGCCTGGGTGGGAAAGTCCAGATACATATTATCTTGAAGGCCACTGGCTTTCTCTTACCACACTAGAAGCTAAGACAAGTTAGTGTCATCTGTAGAGAGATGCATTCTTGAATGTAAGTGGGTAGTGTTACTCCTTGGGATGCTGGCCATACAGGCAAACCAAGCAAGCTGATGTGGATGACGTCACTGCTTCTGCAGCCTAACATGTAAAATCCTCTCCCCGTGGCAACTGAGGTGGTCCTGAGAATACTGTGGAAAAGACATATGCCACTCATCCAGCTGATTTCCACTGGACAAAATGCTATCAAAGTACCTTGAGGGTTGGAGGCACTGTCAGTCTGTTGACCTTGAAACCTTCTAGGAGCAGCCACTGATCTCCTGTAAGCTTTCTTTAATAAATCATGTGTTGCATTTACCATCTATATGCTCTTTTTCTCTCTACAATCTACCCCACTGCCCTGGCACAACTGGGCTGTGGATGTGACATATGGAGATGCTGAAAGTTTAAGTGTACGGTTTATGTTCAAATTATGCAGCTACTATGGAACTCTTAAGGCTTATGTTCTGGTTGATTAAGGACTGGCATTAAAGGTGCTCCTAACTCTACTGTGTAAAACATGTATCTGAACTAATATTGGCTCTAAAATAATATAACTGGTTCTCCTTCTTGGGGTGCCACTGAATAAAAAAATATACTATCATAAAACATAAGAGAAATTTTTGTCAGGTGTCTTTTTTCTGTTGGTTCTATGGTCATATGAGCTTTAGGAAGGGAATTTTGGATTTATAAACATTAGCTTGACTGTTGTTTCCCACAGTATACTTTATAAAAATATCAAAATGTACTAGCAAACTTGAGGAATCCATTGAGTGAACTTGGGGATCTATCTCCAGAGAAGATCACAAAGGCTTCTTCCTTAGTATAAAATTTGAATGGAAGATTTCTAAGTATTTCTCATGGAGTTGAAGCAATGGTACTCCACTCCATGGGCAAGAGATTTTTAGATGACCCCTCAAATTAATTAGGAGCAATAATACCTTTTCTGAGGATTTCTCCGGCACAGGGAAATAAACAAAGGCATTTGGGGAATGCTTTCTGGCTCCTCCTCTACTCTGTTCTTCACGGCAAATCATTTCCAGAATCAAAGGCCCCAATCCCTTCTATTTTATTGTCAATCAATACAGGGTCATTAACAATTTGCCAGAACAATTTAAATTGATTGAATTAACTCCTAGAGAAAAGAGATAAAAGAGGAGGCAATATATAAGTGAAATCAGACTACTGGAACAAAAATAGTTTGAGCTTTCTGGTGAGATCTCATTGAAATGGCAAAGTGCTCTCTGAACTCAGTTGAAATAGTCTGGTCATTATAAGCAGATTATTTAGATCTTTTTCATTAATACCTATTTGTCTTTAAGCACATTTCAATTCCATGATCTATATAGTCTGGGGAATAATAAGATCTTCCTTACAGGTCTGTTATCAGGATTAAATAAGACAAACTAACAGGTTTAAAGCACATTTACACTATGGCTTGGACTTTGTAAAGTTTCAGTAATTAGTAGCTATATTACTAATAGTACTATTATGACTAGTACGAGTACTACTATCCCTAAAAGATTATCCACTGCATGGTTATTCTCAACAGTTCATTCATTCAATAGACATCAGAAACATTCTATGTCAGGTGAAGGGCTAAAGAGACAAGAAATTAAAAGCACACATGTTTTTATATAAAAAGTTTATATAAAGATATATACATATACACACATAAATATATACATTATGTCAACTATAAATACATATTAAATATACAGACACGTATATCAAAGATAAATTTTTTTGGTCTGTTTCACAAGTACTGATACATCTGTTCTATCCTTTACTTTTGTCATGTAGCAAAATGTGTTTGGGGTGTAGAGGGCATTTCTGGCACAAATATACTGATAGGGCCAGGCCAGATGTCATATTTTTATAATCTAGTCCTGTGGCCCAATATTAAGAATTCAAATAAGCTTCAAATGAATAAGTTCTTCATCAGTTAATGACAGGTATTTTGACTTCATTGTTGAGCAAACCAGAGAGGACAATAAAGAGAGTGCACACTAAATGTGGTTTTGGTTTTGATGCGCTGGATTACCATCATCGGAGAGCCATTTAGCAAACAGACAATAGACACATGGCTTTATTTATAGCAGTCTTCAGGGAAGGAATGCAGTCCTTTGCACCATCTCTTCCGCAGTAGTTTAGCTACAGAATTATCTTCATCAGGTGGAGGATGCATTAGGCAAACACAGGATCATTGTGGGATATAGGCAAATTGATTTCTAAATGGGGGTGCTGGTTAATTGGGCAGTGTGGCTACCCTGGGGAGTGATGGTTTTTACAACTGGGAAAAATTCAGGACAAGTAATTTTAAAAATCATTTCTTGAAATAAGCATCTTTTTTCTTACATTGTTCTGCCAATTAGAGACATGGAGTTAAAATTATCCCAATGACTTAAACCATCAATACTTCCTGTCATATGTGGGCAGGGTCTGTCCTGTCCCAATTGCATGACTCTGATGCTATCACACTTTTACTCTGTACTCTGAAATAAACATTCCCCAAAGCTCTCAAACAGATAGTGCTCAGAGCTTTCCCCTGGGTCCTCTTCTGAATTAAATCAATTAGGGGCAGGCCATATGTTTACCATATGTATGTCAACTTGCCAGGGATCCTTAAAAGAAAGGGAGGAAGACATTTAAAAAAAAATCACAAATCACTTGGAAACACACAATCTGAAAAACAATTAGTCAACCAACCAGTTAAACTCATATTTATACAAGTTAAGAGTTTATTAAAATTATACAAGATAATATACCTCCTGATTGTCATTATATGTTTCACTTCCATTTTTTTTTTTCATTCTCATCTGCAATTAATTTCTCAGGAAGGATAGAGAATCAATCACTCTTTATCAAGTTTTCTTCACCTGTTTATCCACCTGGAAAAAGTAAAATGATTGCCAGGCCAATGGTGGTGTATCTTAACAGAGTTCTTTGGAGCTTTATAATCTACAGTCTGTACATGACAACCTTTGGTGAATGTTTGGAGCTGTCTGTCATTAACTGGATTGAAATCTAGTTGTCTGGATCTTGATTATGACATGTTAAAATTAGGATGTGCAGAACAGGTCTCTTAGTCTGATTTCCTAATTGTACAGGTGGTGCTGTTATTCTTGTGTGTATATGTTCATGCATGTACGCACTGGGGATTGAACTCTATTTCCAAGCTATGCCCCCAGCCCTATTTTATTTTTCATTTGGAAAAAGGGTTTCATCAAGTTGCTGAGATCCCTGCTAAATTGTTGAGAGACTCACTATGTTGCTAAGGCTGGCTTCAAACTTGTGATCCTCTTGTCTCAGCCTCCCAAGTACTGGGGTTACAAGAGTGCACCACCACATTCAGCTGTTATTCAATTTTTAATTGCTAAGCAGCATCTTGCATGGTGTTTGGCACATAGCAAAAGTTCCACACATATCCAAAGCATGGGACACTGGGTAAATTGAGGGTCAGAGAAGTTGTGAGAGGAAGGTCTTCTGACTCCTAAGCATTTTGCTTCTAGAATTTCCAACATTCTCCTCCATACGTCCCTGTGCCCTCCTGTATTATTTTCCCTATTAAGCACAGTGTTCTCACCTTGACATGTGTGCCCAATCCTCTCTCCCTTCTCTCCTTTACACTTCTTAAATGTACTTGTGTTCTAGTTCATATGTTCTCTGAATTAACCCTCAACTTTCCTTTTTTTTCCTGCCTTGCCGAAACCGTTCCTATCACATAGATCATCTTTTCTACCCATCCCCATTTTTCAAAATCTTGCCTGCCTCTTCGTGAGGTTAAGTGTAAATTGAGTAGATTACTGGGATCTAATCTGTTATTTTTTAAAGTTGATTTCAAACAACAAATATCATTGGTGATTTTCAGAAGGGTGGCAGAATTATATTCTTGAATACGTGTACTGAGATACATCAGTAGTCAATGTAATGTGATTTGAGCGGCTAAGAATGTGGGGTAAAAGGTCTGGTTGGACTTTGGGCTGGAAAAATTCTGAACTGTGTAGGAATTATTTCTAAGGCACCCCTATTTTTCCTTTCCCTATTTGGTAACATGTCCCTTTGTCCTTCCCTCAAATGCAGTCAAAATTGTTCAGAGTTCTAGTGGGATTCTTAAACTGAGTTTGCTTTGCACAGGTCAAAATGGTAAAATTTTCATCTTGTTTCTGTCTGATAGAGAAAAAAATAGTAGAAGCAGCAATAATAAATGCTTATGTAGTTCTTACTATGTGTGAGGAATTATATATATATATATATATATATATATATATATATATATATATATATTCTCTTTAGTTCATAATCAATTTTTGGAGTAAATACATTATCTCTATTTTGCAGATAAGGAAATGAAACATGGAGAGGTTAAGTGACTTGTCCAAATTACCTAGCTAGTACATGGTAGAACGAGAATTGGAATCCAGTCCATCCAGTTTCAGTATGTGCATCCAAATGTGATGTGTCTCTCCTTTTCTCTTAAAATCTAACCAGTGGGGCATGGCCAATGTGGTATAGTTAATTCTGCTTCTACTTGACTATCCTGGCTGGAGTTTGTCTTTAGATTTCTGAAGAAAGAAAGAAACTGTTTTCCCTCTCTTCTCTTTCTGGCCTTTCTGGATTGAATAAAGTCTCTTTTATGATCAACTTAGATCTCAAATAATTGAATCAACAGATATTTAAATCACATTGAGGACAGTGTGCTCGTGGGTTCTACTTTCAGTGGTATGAATTATTCAGGTTACCGGCTGTGACTTTGACCTTGAATTCCCTATCCTTTTCCTGCTCTCTCAGTTAACTGAAAGCACCAATAACTCTCCATAGCTTTACCTTTGGGCAATGTGCATCATAAAATCCAGTTGAAGCTATTTTCCTCTTCTCTAGTCTGAACACCATCTTCCTTTTCAATATCCCCTTGCAGAGATCCATGATGATGCCTGGCATGGTGGCACATGCTTGTACTCTCAGAATTCAGGAGGCAGAGACTGGAAGATTGCAGTTCACAGACTGCCTCAGCTACTTAGCAAGGCCCTTCACAACTCAGTGAGACCCTGTTTCAAAAAATATAAAGACCTATTTTGTCCCTTGCCTCTGAATAATAGGAAGAGCATCCGATTTCTTCCTTTTTGTGACTAACTAATCTCACTTAGCATACTAAGGAACTCTGGAAGAAGAAGAAAAAACTATAGATGAGCAAATAAGGCAACCGAACTGAGGAGGACAGGGGGGAAAAGAAACTTCCTTAATGTACATGGTGGACATTAACAAGCATATCAAAGTTAATCACTAAGCCAAACATGGGAAGGAGGGCGGAGGGAGGGAGTGGGATGGGAGTTGGGGAAGGGCTAAATGAGTGATGTGTGCATGTACGCCTCTACCATTTTGTCCTTCATTAAGATGTATGACTACAATACACCAATAAAAATTAAAAAATATATATAAAGACTAAAAAATAGGACTGGGGGTAAAGCTCAGAGTAGAATGTCCCTGG
>NC_137787.1:173827920-174252920 GCF_963383645.1 Muscardinus avellanarius
GTTTGAATCTAAAATCTAACATTGATTTTTCTATAGTTTCCTCTAAATATCTGAAATCTACCATTTACATCCTGAATGAGCTTTTTTTTGGCTCCTAATTTTCATACACATGTATGGAAGGGTCTTGGGGAAAAGATACAGATTAGATTTACTTTCCTACTGACATCGGGAAAAATTATAGATGTCTTATATATTTGTATTTTGGCAAAGATCCTTGAGTTAGAGATAGAAAAACATTCAGTCACCATGACAATTAGAGAAATATTTAACAAAAACTAAAAGGAAGACAATGGCAGTAATCCTAGACTAGGAAAGTAAGATAGTTTGGATTAAAAAATAAACAAGGAACAGCTGTATGTAGGAAAACTTATGATATGAAATACTAAACCATTTTGGGAAGAAGAATCATATATTTTCAGGACGGAACCACTTATGCTTTAAGAGGACATAGACTCAAAGAAAACTATTGAATTGAATGGGAATATTCCATTGCATCTGCCTCTTGCTATAACAGGAAGTAAACAAAGTGAAATTTGCCCCTGGGACTCAATTCCCCCAGTGGGTTTCTTGGAACTTTTGCAAAGAAGATGGGCCATATGTTAAGGAGGACTTTTGCGACAACATAGGCTCAGATGAAATTTCAAGGATTATAAATCCTCTTGTTTTATCTCTAATTTGATGAACAGCTGGCATGGGGAAGTATAACATTGCACGACTAAATTCCTGTGGGTTTTTTATATCTTCCTTTGTTGCATCCGGATTTGGCCCCTGAAAAACAGAACATGGCACTACTCCAAGATGATCATTAATCTGCCGCAGTGGGGCAGCCTTCCCACACAGGGGCCCATCCATAACTGGGCTGTTGTAGCGATCTGTCACACCGTATGGGGGAAGATGAAACCAGAGATTGAGCAACAGAGAGACACACACAACTTAGAATCCTGGCCAAAAATTAAAAAAAAAAAAAAAAAAAGGAAAAGAAGGAAGGAAGCATTACATATCATCTGTTCACATAGCTGAGAGAGGTCAACTAGGAAATTATATGCCCGTTTCTGGTTCTTAGAGTCTGTCATACAAACATGGAAGGGAAAGAGAGAACCAGTAGGGAGAGTAAATCAGTGTTTCTGGAAAGGAACCAAGTTAAATATCCTTTCTGTGGTATCCTTCAGGGGCTAGTTGAATGGGGCTGTGAGGGCGATGTTATGCAATGTCATCAGGCCTGCTCCTGTGGCAGAGGTAGGAGGCCACGGTGAGGTGGGAGAGAAAGCCACCAGCATGCCCCACAGTTCTTTGTTATGAGAGCTGATGAATGCTAGGCCATTTTCAGTCCAGTTTTTACCCACTCTCTGTCCCATCCTATGCCGCAGCCAAACCAAACTGATTTACTCTTTAGAACTTGGGCCTATCTGGAAGAATAAGAGATGAATGGTTGAATGTGGAGTTGAGTGGTTTGGATGAACGCATGCATCAGTGAATACACACTCACAAGCAGCAATACTTTCCACAGCCGTCAGCTAGTTCACACAAATGCCAGAGGCAGAGTGTTTATCTGTAAGATGGCAGAAGAGTGCGCTAGCCGGTGAGGTGGACAAAGATGTCACAGGATAAAAGAGAAACCAAGGACCCTGTGGGGGAAATTGTGTGACTTTCATGTTTATATCAGAACCTTCTCCACGTATTCTGCTTTTACATAGTGCTTCAACTATTCATTATATGGTTTTCTGTTAGCTTTGAACATTTTAAGACAGCAACCAAAAGTGCGACCTGACAATTGCGGCAACCAAATGGAATAGTCCCTTCACCTTCGCAAAGGAAGGCTCACTAATGTAAAGGAAGGCTTCGCTAATGTAGGCTCAGCGGCAGCAAAGACAAAAAGGCTGTGTGTCTAGGGGGAAAGAGAAAGGGAAAAACAACCTCCTCCTCCTTCTAACCTTTCAGGAGAGGGAGTTCACTCAGCAGGCGGGGCCTCCAGGCCCTGGGAGAGCAATTGCATTGTGCAGGCTGGGGCTACAGGAAGTGAGCTCAAACAGACCCCCTCCACAACATAAACACACACAGACTTAACCTATGGCTGAACCTCTGCCCTTGAGTGACCAGAGCCATTAGGACACAGGTCAAAAGGTTGCAGGGAGACAGAAAATGGAGCCTTATTAATGAGAGGGAAAATAAAAAATTCTTTTGTTTGCTTTGCTCTGTGGTTTGTATAGCTACTATGATGTCATAATAGAATCCAGAGTGGGAAAAAGAAGTCCCTGATTTATCACAGTCTGAGCAAGGCAGCCGGAAATTCAGTTAAGCACTGTGGGGGGAAAAATCATATGAAAGACCTACACAAAAGTGAGTCTCACTGTTCTTACTGGGAATGTCCAGAAGTGATCGGTCTCTGGTGATGTTAAGAAGGAATGAGAGAAACATCAGAAAGTTATCTTCCCATGTGCAGGATGGAAAAAATACAGATGTTTATACACAGTCTTCCCTGCCCACTTCTCCAAGGCACCCTCATCATAGAAGATTATGAAAAAATTTTGATGCTTAAAGCTGTACAGTCTGGGAACACATTAAATAACAATGCATCAAAAAATCTCACACACATATGATTCTATACATATTCAAAAAATACACACACACACACACACACACACACACACACACACACACACACATCATCGCAAAAAGGCTTAGAAACCTGAATTCGCCCTGCAGACTGCTTAACCTCACAAATATGGGAACTGGAGATTTCCTGCCATGTCTGGCTTCCCCTACCCCTTTTCAAGTCTGAGCACATTTTAAAGTTCCGAGTGATTCTGTTTCTTCCAGAATGTTTCTTAAGGGTAAAAAAAGATTGACCATTTAAATGAGGACATAAAAGACTGGCCTATATTCCATCTGTTCTATAACAACAATTCTAATAATGTGCTGTTGTGCCGGCCTGAAATCCCAGTACTCCAGAGACAGAGACAGGAGGATTACAGGTTTGAGGTTAGCCTGGGCAATTTAGCAAGACCCTCACCAATTTAGGGAGACTGTGTTTCAAATTAAAAAATAAAAAGGGGTTGGGGGGTGTAGTTCAGAAATAGAATGTCTCTGGATTCCACCCCTAGAACTACACACATGCACATACACACACACTTGCATGATGACATTTTGGGGGGAAAGGAGAAGAGAAATAAATAAATGACATTAGAGTGACTTTTTGTAATTATTGAACTCCAAAATATCTTTTTATTCTCAAGCCTTGATTGCTATATGCCTTCTGATAGGTTAGATTTTATCTACATATTTTCCCTTAATATCTGAACAAATAATGAATTACTGCTTCTCAAAGTGTGTTTTCTAATCAGGGTAATCAAGCAGGTTTTTATGGGGAACATATTCTATTGTTACTTTTAATATAGTTTTCAACGACCTGCCTTAAAGCATTCATGATTCTTGGGTCTTATGGCACTGACATGTAAAACCAGCCCTAGCTCTCAGAAAGGAGGCCTCAGCTCCTTACAAATGCTGAGTAGACGTGAACACCCTCCTGGGAGATTGATCAGTCCTATTAACCTTGTTGCATAGATGGGAACTCAGAAACAAAGTGACTGTGAGGATTAGGAGGAAGTCAATGTCAGCACCAGGATTAGAATTCACACTTGCCTGGTTTCTCAGCCCAGGACCAGCTCCCCCACGGATCCCAGCTTTGTCTCCCTCTGTGAGCCAGGGGACAGGGTGTTTCCAAATGTTGAAAGAATCCTGTTATTCTCAGAAGGCCCTTCCTTTTAATAAATTACAGAGCTGGGAAGTAACTTTGAGGTGATTTATTCTAATCTCCTCACTTTATAAGTGAGAAAAAGGCCATAAAGATGCTAGAAAGAGAATAAGAATGCCCAGTAACATAATAGGGAGGCAAATTGGTGTGGTGGAAAGCACTGGATAAGACAGGAGCTGAAGCCCTGGGTGTGGAGCCTGGCTCCGCCTCTCAGTGTAACTCAGTTTTTTTTTTTTTTTTTCTGTACAATGTAGAAAGTAATCTCATTTTTATTGTTTTATAAAAATGAAATATGCAAACCACATAAGATATTGTGGGCACCTTACATTTTGTTTTTATCCAACCACACTTTTATCTTTTTTCTTATTACAGTTACATGGTTTCTCTACATAAGAAAAGTGACGCTCAAATTTGTCCATCTAGCCGGGCATGTGGCGCACTCCAGTAATCCCAATCCTTAGGAGGATGAAATGGGAGGATCACGTGTTTGAAGACAGCCTCAGGAACATACAAGGCAAGACTCAGGAACCTAGCAAGTCCCTGTTTCAAAACAAAAACCAATATTGGTCAGGGGGTATAGCTTAGAGGTAGGATGCCCCTGGGTTTAATCCCCAGTAACTAACACACACACACACACACACACACACACACACACACACACACATACTACCTAAGTGTTTAAGGTCAGTGGGATTTTGTGGGACTTCAGTCTTGGCCTTTTGTGGAACCCAGTGTCAGGAGTTAATGTTTAAGTGCAGTCCTGGGCAAGTGAATGTGTTGAGCTCAGAGCCACTCTGGGCTCTCAGGAAGGGCCTTCTCCCAGGGCAGAATTTGAACAGACCTCCCTACCCCCACATTGAGTTCAGGGGCCCAGCAGGAAGGCAGTGTGCCCAGTGGAGATCAAGTCAAACTTCAAAACTCTGCAAGGAGATGTTTTTGTGGGTCAGCACTGATGCAGATTTTATTTTATTATTTTATTAGTTTTTGTAATATTGGAAATTTATCCCATGGGCTATCTACTCCTCAGCTGTATCCCCAGTCCTATTTTATTTATTTTTTAAATTTGGAGACAGGGCCAACCTTGAACCTTTGATCCTCCTGTCTTAGCCTCCCAAGCACTGAGATTACAGGTATTCACCACCACTTAGCTCACTGTTACAGATTCTTAACTCAGTGTTTCTTCTAAAGACCTGGAGCCCACTATTCCTTACTATCAACCAACCCCATACTCTCTTGCTGCTCTTCCAAGAATGCACCCCATTTTCCTAAGAGACCAGCATGCTCTCCGTCTTCCATGAAATCTTTTTTTTTTTTTTTTGGCTGTACTGGGGTTCCTGGAAGCCCTTCTATCTCGGGGCTACACTCCCAGACCTACTTTATACTTTTTATTTTTGGAAACAGGGTTTCTTAAGCCAGCAGGGCTGGCCTGGAACCAGTGTGACCCTTCTGTCTCCGCCTCCCAAGCGCGGGGATTACAAGCGTGCGCCACCACGCCCGGCTTCCATGAAATCTTTAAGCCTGTTTTCTCTGCCTTATTTCCACCAACAAGACATTTACGATTCATCGTGATGAGTTGAAAAAGGGGGCAAAATCCCCCTTTCCTCTCCTCTTTAATTCTGAACTGCAAATTGTAGACCTA
Source organism: Muscardinus avellanarius (assembly GCF_963383645.1). Taxonomy (NCBI): domain Eukaryota; kingdom Metazoa; phylum Chordata; class Mammalia; order Rodentia; family Gliridae; genus Muscardinus; species Muscardinus avellanarius. The sequence goes on from NC_137787.1 coordinate 173,833,311, forward strand.
AAGCCTTGAGAGGATGGTTGAAGCAGGAGGAGACGTCTACCAGGTGAAAAGAGTCATCGGCCTTCTGGTTCCCCCACCTTATACGCTAAAAATTACCCCAAACTTGAATACGCTCCAGGAGGGAGTATTTAGAGTAGAGAGAACTGGAAAAAGGTGAAAAGAAATGATCTTCCTTACATAATGGAGTTGTTATAATAATAACAATAACCAAGTGTCAGCTAAGTGCTGCGTCCCGCATTACACTCTCCATGTACAAAGTCTAATGACTGTGAGGTAGATTCCATTCCGATCACCATCTTGCCGACGAGGGACTGTGGTGCAGAGAGGCTGTCTATGGAGCGGAGCGGCCACAGATCTTACAGACTTCACTGCTGAGAGAGATTCCAATGCAGAGGCGTCTCTCTGGAGTTTGCACTCCTGATCACCATGTCTTCCCAGCTGTCTGCCAGTCTCAGCTCAAGTGAACACCCACATTCCTCTTTACTCTCCTTATCTCATTCCCAGCACCTAGGATCTCTCTCCCCTGACATAAGAGAGGACTACTTCTCTACTTCCTTCTCACTCTGTCTTTGAAGGTCTAGGTGAGCAGCGTGCACAGATCTGCAAAAGTACCACACATATGCCTTTGGCCCCCCAACAGTGGTCTGCTCACCTGAGCTGATGGGTGGGGTTCAGGGGTAATGAGGAATTAGGAGACTGCCTCAGGCTACAGTATTTGGGGCTGGATGAAGGAGCCTGCTACAACAGTATCTCTCACATCAGATTTTAAGAATATAGTTAGATCGTTTCTATCAAAGGAATAGCTTGATTTAAGCTCCATTTTGTAAAAATACCATTGTGTAACCTTGTGTGAGCCTATATTTTTTGTAAAGATAGCATCTCCTGGAAATTGTAAATGCCAGCGCTTCCCTCAGTCATCCTTTCAGCCAGCAGTGTAAAGATTGTAAGTGTAAAGAAGCTAAGGGCAAAATTATAAGTGTAAAGAAGCTAAGGCTTCCACCAATAGTAGAACACAGGAGCCCTGTGCTGAAAATAAACTACCCAGAGTTTTCCACCATGTTGTTCCTGCATGTCTGACTTTAGTGGTGGCAGGATCCCTTGGTGCCAAAAGTAAACTCACTTCGCTGAGCTACTTTCGAATATGGGTCTTTTCTAACCATACTGCAAAAATTTATTTCTAACAAGTCATGGAATCAAAAGAAGGGAGGAAGCCCTGGCACACATTACCCAGTGTGAACAGAGCCCTCTCTACCCTTATTCCAGGGATGTTCTCTGTGTACCTGGGATTCAGGGCCCCATGTGATAGGTCGGGTCTCCCCTTCGTCCCCCCACATGGCCACAGAGCAGGGACAGGAGGCAGAAACCCCGAAAGCCAGAAGCAGAGATATCGCGAGAATCCAGGTGCCACGAGATCCCAGGCATCAGGCATCGCGAGGCAAAATCCAGAGGTCACAAGATTACAGATGTCACAAGAGAATCAGTATGTCTATAAAACATCAGTACTTCCGCTCTGCCATGTGACTTAGCCAGCCAACTGGGACTACGCACAACTCCTGCACAACTCCTGGGATGCGTGGCTCCTTGGTCCCTTCCCCCATGGCCGGCTAACTCTCTGAAGGTTCCAGGTTCTTGATTGAAGCCGTTGTTAATAACCTGGTTGGTGCTTGCCTCCTTTGCGAACCCCCTAACTCTATTCTCAACATTTCACCATGGACTCACTTGCAGCAGTTTTCTGTCACCATGAAAGCTGATGCTAAGGTTTTTACTTACAAGGCTTAGTTTAGGAAATTTGGGGACCCTACATATTCCTCCGGTTTTACACTTCCTGGTGGTGAGAATGAGACCCAGGAAACCTCTCTTGATCTCCCCGATATTTGGCTTCTTGTGCCCTCTTTAGGTTTTACAGATGGGCAATCTGATGATGTTTTAAATAAGCCTGAGGGTATTTTGATAGCATCTCACTTAAGATTGTCTCCCTTGGTCTCTCTGAGTTCTTTAAAGGACTCCTAACAGGCAGCACCATAAAAATCACTGCAGCTGCTTCTCCAGAGCTTGTCTGTGTATTGGAGAGCTTTCTAAGTGGTGAGCGCTCTCCATCCACTTTTCTTCATCGTCTAGGACACATTCTACCGACTGCCCGCGGTGCATGCACAGGTTATCAGAAGGAAACTGACTTCTCCACAAAGTAAGATTAAAAGACAAAAATGTAAAAATTCTCTTTGTTTTGCATTATCCATTATTACTCACCCCATATAATAAGAGGGCTGCTCTTTTCTTTGGTCTTCCCGCCTGAGCCTGCTGTATTAAAAAATGTAAAGAATGTAAAGAATGCTTACTTCGAACTATGAGAGTCTCTTTTAGCCACGAATGCCCTTCCGGGCAAAGGTACACTTACAGGAGAAAGAGGACAGGATTTGGGGGTGGGTCTGTGGAGTGTGGGTGTGTGGGGTGCCAAAGGGTGAGATATTAATATAATTCATTCTCTTTCTTTCCCAGACAGGCATCTGTTGTCTTCTGCCTTGGGAAATTACTAAGTAGCCTTTGAAATTAAACTCTCTCAGTGAAAGTGGCATAAATATTGAAAGTTTTAAGTAAAAATCACTCTGCTTCTCTGCATGATTTGATTCTTCTTTACATCTTTTTTTTTCCCCCCTGAAGATCATGTGTATCTAAAAATGTTGGGAACAGTACAACACAACCATGGTTAACAGCAGAAGAAAGATGGTTCTTTCTCTGACTAAAACAATTGGCTTTTCTGAGGCAAAGTCAGCTGAAGAACTGAGATACTGCAGAAGTTGCCGTTCTACTCTCTGTTTCTAGAAAGAGAAAGCTTTTCTAAGGCTGAAGAGGAAAGGAAAGCCACAATTCTTAAGGCGGGAAATTTTTCTTATTGATGATTAGGATGTACTTTTGTGGTAGAAACAATGAGCTTGGTTCTTTGGTTCTCTCTTTTATCCTCAGGGAGATTTAAGTTATGCCTTGAGCATATTTTATCCCTTAGTTCTTCAGGGAGTTTGCACTTCATGAACACTGATGCTCAAGAGAAGGGAGAAGTGGATTCATCACAGGCCCAGAAGGCCAAGTGTAAAGTTTTATTCCTTGCCTCTGCAAAACAAAAATAACTAGTGCTTCTTGAAGGTGATAGGGCACGAGTGCTGACCATGCAGAAAGTACACCAACTCTAGTCCTTTTCTTTAGCTACTATTCCCATGCCTCTATCCCTTTCATCCCTAAACAAACACTAATGTACTTTTTATCTCACAGATTTGCCTATTCAGGGTCCTTTATATAAGTGGAATCATGGAGTATGGTGGTCATGGTCTTTGTGATTGGCTTCTCTCACTTAATCTAAGGTTTTCAAAGTTCATTTATATTGTAGCATGCAGCAAGACTTTCTTTTTAAGGTCAAATGATATTCCATTATATGGATGCTTCACATTTTGGTTATTAATGCAACAGTTGATAGGCATTGGATTGTTTTCACCTTTTGGCTATTATGAACAATGCTGCTATAAACATTCAAGTATGGGTTTTGCATGGATATATACTTTCATTTTTCTTGGTAGATAATTTATGTAGAAGTAGAATTGCTGGGTCGTTAATCTGCTAGGAAAATTTTAGACCATTTTTCAAAATAGGTAGCATTTTCATATCCATTTATAAGTATTTTGATTTTCCCATGTCCTTGCTAAAACTTGATATTATCTATATTTTTATTCTAAAAACTCTGACTGTGAAGTAGCACTTACCGTGGTTTTTATTTTCATTTCCTTGACATGTAATGATATCAAGCACTTTTTATATGCTCATTGGTTATATGTATTTCTTCTTTGGATAAAAATTTATTTGATCTTTTACCTTTTTTTTAAAATTGGATCATCACTGTTTATTAATAATTGTATTGTAAGAATTCTTAGTATAATATACATATAAGTCCTTATCAGATAAATGATTTCAATTTTTTCATTCATTCTGTGACTTTTGCTTTCTTGTTAGTATTCTTTGAAACACAAAGACTTTGGGCTTGATGAAACCCTATTTTCTATCTCCTTGTCCTTCTCCTCCTCCTCCTTCTGTTTATGATTTTGGAGTTATATATAAGATTCCATTTCCAAGTCCAAAGACATAAAGGTTTATCCCTATGTTTTCTTCTAAGACTTTGTTTTCATTTTGTTTTATTTAGGTATCAGAGTCCTCTTGAATTAATTTGTGTATAAGGTATAAGATAGATGTCTAACTTCATTAAGGCTGAGACAGGAGGATCACAGTTCGCGGACAGCCTCAGCTACTTAGTGAGGCTCTCCGCAACTTAGTGAGACCCTGTTTCAAAATAAAGAATAAAAATAAATTGGACAGGGGCTGCAAAAAAAAAAAAAAGAAAAAAAGAAAAGAAAAAGAAAGAAAGAAAGAAAGAAAGAGAGAAAGAAAGAAAGAACTATGGCTATTTTGCCGGTCTAGCACTATTTGTTGAGAAGGCCGATCTTTCCCCATAGAATGGTTTTGCATTTTTATTAAATTAGTTGGCCATATGCACATGGACTTATTTCTGGGTCTTCAATTCTATTTCATCCTTTTTGTGTCCTTTTGCCAGTATCTCACTGGCTCGATTTCTATTGATTTTAGTAAACTTTTGACATTAAGAAATTTGAATCTTCCAACTTTGTTCTTATGTTTTTAAGACTTCTTAAAAGCTATTTTGGATACCTTGCAATTCCATATCAATTTTAGAATTTGCTTGCAATATCTATAAAAAAAGCCAATTGTAATTCTGATGGAGATTTTATTGAATCTGTAGAGTTTGGAGAGCATTTCCATCACTATAATATTAAGTCTTCTGATATTATTCCATTTATTTAGAACTTTTAAAATTTTTTCCAACAATATTTTTGTCTTAAAATATGCTCTGTACTTATTTTTGTTAAATTTACTCCTAAGTCTTTTATTTTTGATACTACTGTAGATATATTTTTATTTAATATTTTAATTGCTAATATATAGAAATATAATTGATTTTTATATATTTATCTCATATCTTGCAAGTTGAATAAACCCATTTATTAGCTCTAATAATTTTTATCATTAGACAGATTTCCTATATACAAGATGATATTTTTTTGCAAACAAAAATAGTTATAATTTTCCTTTCCAGTCTAGAACATTTTATTTTTTTTCCTTGCCAAATAGCTCTGACTTGAACCTTTAGAATGATGTTGAATACAAGTGACAAGTATAGACATTCTTATCTTGTTTCTGATCTTGAGGCAAGGCATCTACATGTTTACCATTAAATGTAATGTTAGTTCTGTTTTTTTTTTTTCCCAAAGATGTCCTTTATCAGACTGAGAAAGATCCATTCTACTCCTAGTACATTAAGTGCTGTCATCAGGAAAAGCTGTAGAGTTTTGTAAAGTGCCTTTTTACATCTATTGAGATTATCCTGTCTTTTTAAAATAAATTCTATTGGTATGATATATTAGTTGATTTTACTGTGTTAAACCAATCTTGTACTACTGACATAAATTCTACTCAGTCATGGGGTATAGTTTCTTTCTTCTGTGCTGCTAGATGTGGCTGGCTGGTTAGTATCTGTGCTGATCAGCTCCAGTGCTTTGGGGCTGAAGTGAAGCAGAACGTCATGGCAGAGAGCTGTAGCAGAGGAAAGCTGCTCAGCTCGTGGCAGTCAGGTAAGAGAAAAAGAGAAAGAGTGAGGAGAGGGCCAGGTACAAGAAATACTCTTCCAGGGCACTCTACCAGAGACCTACTTCCTCCAGCTTCTATTACCTGCCAAGAGTTCATTCAAATGATTAATCCCTCAATGGATTCACCCACTAATGAGCTTAGAACCCTCACAATCCAGTCATTTCCTAAAAGCTCCACCTCTGAACATTGCCGTACAGGGGACCAAACCCTTAACGTCTGAATCTTTGGGGGTACGTCACATCTAAACTCTATCACCTGCTATGGTTTGAGTGTGGTTTGTCCTCTTCAAACCTCATGTTACAATTTGATCGCCTTTGTGGAAATGTTGAAGGGTGGGGTCTAGGAGGTGGTGTTGGAGTCAGAAGGTCGGAGCCCTGGTGAATAGGTAAATTAATTTCTAGCATTACTGCGTTCTCACTGCCTCAGGGTTGCTTTAGTGATCATGGGAGCAGGCTGTTAGAAAGCGAGGCTGCCCCTGTGTTTTGTCTCCTGGAGGAGCATCTGCTTCCCCTTTCCAGTTTTGCCAGCCATGAGTTGAAGCAGCACAAGGTATTCACCAAAATCAAATGCCAGCAAGCTGCTCTTGGACTTCCCAGATCCCGAACCATCAGGCCAAGTACACTTCTGTTACTTTTAGTATATTTTTATTGGTGCATTGTACCATCATATGTAGGTATAGTTCAATAGAAACATATGTGCACATTGCACCTGCTGTGTTTTTTTCTGGAACCCATCCCACTCCCTCCTCCTTTATTACACCTATATTCTTTACGCATCTCAGGTGGTCTATTACAGAAACTGAAAAGGGTCTAAGATGACATCCCACCTGAAGAAAATAAAACAAAATTCAGCAGGCTCCAAAGAAAAAGATATATAAAAATGTGGTCAGTTTGGGCTTTTGCTGGTTTACTTTATATAACAGTATTTTTATGTGTGTGTACAATATGTGTTGTATATTACATATTAGATATGCTATGCTTGTTAAAGATGTATAATTATGTATACTATATGAATTATATACTTGAATATGCTAATATAAAAAAATACTCCATGAATTATATACTTGAATACGCTAATATAAAAAAATACTCCATTGGAAAAAATAGAATAAACTCAGCAGGATCCAAATTGAATGTCACACAAATAAATCATCAGCAATTTATACTGGCCATCTATGAATAAAAGGTCACATGACAAATTCACAGATAAGCAAAAAATAAAGGTTATTTTGTGAGATGGAAGGGGAGGAGGGAAGAAAAATTATTTTACAAGATGCCGAAAACCTCCCTCTACCCCTCCATTTCTTTTGGAAATTTAGCTTTCATGAAAGACTTCCAGTTGATAACTTTAAAAGGAAAGGTCTGTGTCACCATCACATTCTAAGTAAGATTCAGGGTGGAACTGGTGGCGCTGAAAACTCTCCTTATATCATATGACTGGTGACAACATACATAGACTGCTTTACAATTCAGGTGTAAGAAAGTTAGCTTTGTATCGTGGAGACCCACCCGGGGCAGCCATCTGAAATAACAAGTGTGAGGTAAATTAAAAAAAAAATTAAACCTGTTATTTGACCCAGTGAGATTTAGAATTTATTTTCTTTATTGCTGCATTCTGACCTTAGATAACCTTGCCTAATATAGGCCTTCGATGAAAAACGAAATCCCAAGGAAAGAGGATAGAACAGTTACCCATAGAGCAGATACTTTTTTCCTAAAAAGAACTGGATAGTGAAGGAGGTGACTTGGTTTTCAAAAGAAAGTGTTATTTTTATTTGTTTACTTTAAATATTGGTCTATTGTGCCGGGCGTGGTGGCGTTCACTTGTAATCCCAGCATTTGGGAGGCTGAGACCGGAGGATTGCGGTTCGTGGACAGCCTCAGCTACTTAGTGAGGTCCTTTCTCCGCAACTCAGTGAGACCCTGTTTCAAAATAAAGAATAAAAAATTGGGCAGGGGGTGTGGCTTGGAGGTCGAATGCCTCTGGGTTCCATTCCCAGACCCGCAAAAAAAATAAAATAAAATAAACAAACAAACAAACCAATAAATAAATATTGGTCTATTGCAAGCTTGTACAAAGGAATGGCCAGATTTTAAAAAGCAGCAGGAAGAAGCAGATGTTGAGGGTCCTCAGGGGATCTGTGACATGACTTCATTTTTTAACCAGTTTATTTTTCTGCTTCTTGATCTGGAGAAGTCTGGGCCTATGGTTCCAAAAGGGAAAATAAGTAGAGGAATACATAGCCATACATCTCAGAAAAGCAAGAAGCCAAGAAATCAAAAGAAGCCTTTAGCATTCAGATAAATTGGGAAACATTGATTGCACTGGAAGCGGCTGGCTGCTCGCGCTGGGGTGACGTGGGCTCTGACCTCCTGCCCCTGGCATCCCAGGTGGTGAGAACATCACAAAGGCAGCTCAGAGGAGAGGTGGCTTGGGGCCCTTCACAGAGGCCAGGTTGTAAATTTGTCTATTTACGAGGGTCCTGCAGGGGTTCCCACCCTCTCTGTGGACTAAGCTACAACAACAGGAAGGAACAAAACCCATCCATAAAAGCTCGTCTTATTGCCACTGTTTATTAAAGGGAGGCAATAAACAAATTTATTTTGTGCAGTTCCCTCCTCCCGGCACTTTCCACTTTTTTGAGCAGAAGCGCATGCGCACTATGCAGTGTGTGTGTGTGTGTGTGTGTGTGTGTGTGTGTGTGTGTGTGTTTGCAGAACTGGGGATGGAACCCAGGGGCATTCTACCTCTGAGCTACACCCTCAGCCTATTTTTAGTTCTTTATTTTGAAGCAGGATTTCACTAAGTTTTGAAGGGCCTCACTAAGTAGCTGAGGCTGGCTGTGAACCTGTGATCCTCCTGTCCAGCCTCCGGTGTACTGGGATTACAAACGTGCCCCACAACGCCCGGCCCCATAGGGTTTTTGTTTGTTGGCTTTTTTTTTTTTTTTCCCCCAGTGGCAGTGAGACTATCAGAGGTATAGGCCCTCTGGTATTATTATTCAGCTTTACAGTTACTCCGTGATTAAAAGAGAGGACGTAAGCCTTTTATTTTTCTCTCTCAGAACATATTCAAAGCAGATATTGCTCTTTTTTTTTTTTTCCCCTCAATGAGGAGTTGGAGCAGTGACATTTGGATTGCCTTTCTACACTAACAAGTATTAGCTGAACAGGAGAAATTATTGATTCCTCATTAAAATTGCCTACCTGGAAACCATAAATATAACCATAACTTGGCACATTTGGGTGGACTAATGGCAATATATAGTGTGTAATGACCTGAGTGACAAATTGTGGCTTCATTGGGCAGGGAGAAAAAAAATCTCACGTTCGGGATTAGATCACTTATTTTAGTTTATAAAAGGGGCCAGGTGAATTAGCCAAGGCATCAAGGGATTTGAATGCCCTTAATTAAGTGGTCAGCTTGCAGCGTTCTCTATTTTAAAAAGACCCCCTTTTACTCATAATTTAACACTGTATTTTCTGGGTGGAAATGCTGCTATAGCCTGAAGTTTAACTGTCCTCCTGCCTGATGCCACCTGGGAAACCTCCTTCTCTTATGCAGGAGAGCTGCATAAACAAATTTGGATTAAAAGGGTCTGGAGCTCTGGTTGCAGAAGAAGCCTTCCCATAGGGGCTGCGCATTCCTTTCAGTGCTTGTTGGAAGGCAGGAGCTGATTTATAAGTATAGACAGAATTAACAGCCAAAGAGATGATTTGTATTTCCAGTTCAGGCAAATACAGCCCATTTCCTTTATGTTTGGGAAAATAAATCTTGCCCCAGTTTATCATGTTGGTAAAAGAAAACCAATTTGGGAGAAATAGGGAAGATTCTTTTCTGCCCTCCCTCAAGATATCCAAATGATGAGCGCTGTTCCTACATTCACATTTATTAGTTGTATACCAAAGGCGAAGGGAATACTGAATATTAAATGGGTCATCTTTATTCTAAGGACGAGAGAGACAACCTTTTCTTATTTGTAAGGCTTATCTCCTGAGTTTCATTTCTTTGGCGTGCCCTGGTGTGTAGGTGATGTGGTAATTTTTAGCCTGGACCATGAGACCTCATTGACCTGAGTCACTATAGTGCTCTGTGCTTTGTTCTTACTGGTTAAAATGAAAGGCAATTGTATAGGAATATTATATTACCTCTATTTAGAGATAGAACTGCTATTTTCCAGGTGCTGTAACAACTTCAGATGAAATTAAATACAATAGGAAGTGGTACTGTATTTTTTTTTTTGCATTTTTTCTATCGGGTTCTACTGAAACCTTCTCTTCGCAAAAAAGTATTAGTAGCAGGAAACGACAAAACCTTTTTTAATAGGAATCTACAGGATGTTAGAGTCGATTCTGTGGTGTTAAAATATAGAAAATAAAAACTGTTTTAAAAGTTTTTTTTCAATTTTTTTTTGCATACAAGATAATGCTATAACTTTGCAAAAATGCTTTGTACACCAAGAAAGGTTAGGGATGGTCTGGGTTTTTTTTTTGGAGGTTAGTTTGTCTCGAGATGGCAAACTTGGTTCTCTGCACATTATTCTTTCTCCTCACCTTTCCCTGAATATACTTTCTTTATACACACGCCTTTTTGTAACATCCCTTCTTCCCCTGTGCACCATGCTCAGCAGCTTCGTTCTGTCCATGCACACGTGATCTTCCACCAGGCTCAGGTTGTTGCACTCCTCAGTCTGTACCTCCTGGCTAGACTTTCCCATCCTCAGTAATCTCTCCTCCCAGAAGCAGCTATTTTACTAGCATACTTACGGCCTCCTTGCACATCTTTATTGTTTTGCTCTTTTTTTCCCTGTGCTCATTTGATCTCCCTGATGTTATCAGATGCTCACCAAGGCAAAGATTGTATTTCTTCCCCCTCTAGTTTTTTCATGAGATTATATTGTTATTTTCAACATACAGAGTAACATAACAGTTAACTTCGCCTACTGACAGAATTCTCTGTAATAGGATGGGCATCAGAAAATAAGTCTTCCAATAACAAAACATGGAAAATAAGAAAGTACTGCGAGAGGCTCTTGTTCTCATTTCAAAAATCGGTTGGACTCTTAGGACTTTTCCTTGTCATGATGGATTCCATGTTCTCTCTGCCTTCTCTCCGCACCTCGGTGGGTCGAGGGTGAGTGTGATGACCTGTACCTCAGTTCTGCCTGGCTTTGAGCCTGTGTGCTCCTGCCTGTGTGGGTGACGATGGTCTTCCATTCACCTTTGTCTTTAGGCTTGGTGGTGCAATTGAGTTCACCAGGTATTCTGCTGGGCGTTTGCCCCTACTGACATGAAGAACTTGAAATGATCACGCGTTATTCTTGGCTCCGAATTCAAGGAGGCCGTTAATATTTCCTTGGTGAAAGAATTTCTGTCTGAATTCCCCAGATCTCTAAGACAGCAGATCTCAGGGTGAAGAACCAAGGAGGCAAGAATATTGAGAGTAAGTCACTGTAGACTAGTCAGAGAAAACATTCCCACTTTGACCAACGATTCCCAACCACATGTTTTGCCTCCGGGAGAAAAAGCAGCACCTAGTCATAGTTGGATCAGGATAGAAGACAAACCTCAGAAAACCAAACCTGTTTCACAAAATTTGTCTCTTCATTGCTACCATTGTCCATTGTACCATTGTACTTCTGTTCAAGGTAATTCCTAAACAATAAAATAGCTGAGAAAGCAGTTGACTTGAGCAATAGGGGTTTACATGGGAAAGGGGCTGACTTGACTCATCCAGCAGGAGCCTGATGGCACACTGTCTAGGGATTCATGCTGACATCAGGGACTCTCCATGTTTCTGGTCCACCATCCTTTGCAGTTTATACTTGCATTCTCTTGAAGGTTGCCCCCTGCGTGCAGGGTGTTTGTGGTAACACTAAGCATCACGTTTGCATGCCAATTATCAAAGAGGCTGAGGGAAGAAGAAAGAGGGGGGGACCAGGAGAAGAAACACTGTCCTCCCAATTCTGAATAGACTTATACTTCTATCTACTGGTTTGTAACTGTCACATGACTTCCCAGAAAATCTAGTAACTACATGGATGATGGTGCTAACAGAATTATGACAGGCAAGAAAAAAATATTAGAGTAAGTCTCTTTTTCAACAGGATGAATTGCTGCAATTTAGAGGTTCAAGGAAAGAGACCTGTCTTTAGCTGATTTCTGGCTCATTTCCTTCAACTATGACATGAGGTCTTAATCATTTTACCATTGACAAAGTACAGGGCTGCCTGAAAGAGGATCACTGATATCCATCAAATGGGCTACCCTGTTCATACTGAAAGCTGGAGGATTACTCTCGGTGGTGTTTGGGTGAAGGACAAAGGATGTTAGATGTTCACACCTGACTATTCTGTTCTAGACAGACCTTCTTCTGCAAGGCTTGTGTTCTGGAGAGCCTTGCTGTGCTGAAGCATCACACGTTTAGGCCTGGGCCCATCCTGAGAGTCTGTTCATATCATCTTTTCTCAATGTTTTTTTTTTTTTTTTTTTAATCACCAGCCCAAAATATTCCTGTTTCCAAGTTCTTGACTATGAAACCAAATCAATAGCTTCATCCCAGAGATCACAGGAACTCATATTGGCACTGTCCTCCTTGGCAAATGGGAAATAAAATGTCCACTTAAGATTATTCTTGACCCCACATTATTAGCACTGTCTTTTCACCTAGTGCCTGTCTCTTAGTTAAGACAAAACAGACAATTCACCACGAGCTAATAAATAGCACCATTCTCACCTGTTTAGAATGCACCACAGGTTTTTTTTTTTAATCATCTTTTTTTTGTGGTGCTGGGTATTGAACCCAGGGACATTCTACCTCTGAGCTACACCCTCAGCCCTACTGGGTTACTTTTTTTGGTGGTACTGGGGATAGAACCCAGAGGCTTTCTACCTCTGGGCTACACTCCCAGGCCTATTTTATACTTTATTTGGAAACAGGGTCTCACTAAGTTGCTGAGAGCTTCACTAAGTAGCTGAGGCTGGCTTCGAACCAGTGTGATCCTCCTATCTCAGCCTCCCAAGCAAAGGGATTACAAGAGTGCACCACCAAACCCAGCTCAATATTCCTTATTTTGAGACAGGGTCTCACTAAGTTGCGGAGAGCCTCGCTAAGTACCTGAGGCTGGCTATGAACCTGTCTTAGTTTCTCAAGTACTAGAATTACAAGTGTGTGCCACCAGCCTGGCTAAAGAATGCACCAATTTTTAATTGTACCCATCTTTCCAATTTCCCTCAGAAAATATTGCTTTGTGTTCATTTTCAAGATAAGAGTTGAGTTAGTAAATTTGACTTGGCCATTACTTCAAGGTTCAGTAGACTATGACAAGGTCCAGGAAATTCTGACAGTCATTGGGGATATCCATTTTATCTATACACTGAAAAACTGGGTAATGATCACAGGATGTGTTTGAGCCTCACTATACCCACTGCAAGGGCAGATGAGATCAGTATGTCAACAAGAGAAAGTCCCACAAGTAGACCTATGGTATGTTTGATTCTGGATCCACAGGTCTTAGTGTTAACTCAGACGCAGTACCCCAAGGAAATCCAAGTGTTCAGGATTTATTTTTTTACCTGGGTTGAGAGCTGGAGCAAGTTTCACATCATCACTGTGTGGCAAAAGAGGGACAATCCCCACAGCACTTGATTTTTCTTTCCAAGATACTCTGTGGTTGAGAACTGACTCCTGTCTGGGGCCTGGGAGATGCTGTGGCTTTCCATCCAGTGCTTAAGCTGGGCCTCAGTTATAGACTCTGCTTATCACATGAGGTCATCACCTCAATGCCAATTACTTCAGCATTAAGCAGCCACAGGATGATTGCACAGGTCACACCATTTTATGACATCTAATTTCCAAAGTAGGTGCTTTGCATGCTATTACAATTATATATAATTTACCTCCTACTTCCTCTCTTCTCCATTTTATTTGCATCTTCTGCAACCCAAAATGCAGTTATTGAGTGGGTTTTAAAGATTATATTACTTTCCTCCTCAATCTATTTTTTAGAGTACAGAAGGCCATATTTTGGCCCTGGTAAGGGACTGGTGAAAAAGTAAGTTGAATATTCCAATCAGGTTTACCATTTTCAAAGTCTTTTAAGTGCCCCCTTTACATAAACCAAGTATTTTGAGGCCCTTTGGTGTTATCTACCAGCACTGGTTTGCACTGTGGCCAGCTGCCTGGGCAAGCATTCTGAACACAGATATCTGGTGATTGCACCTGTATCAGAGGTGATTGCCCCTCAATCCCAAATTATGTACTGCAGTTCTGATTTGTGGACATGGGGTTTTTCCCCTGAGAAAAGCTCATGGTTGGCAATGCAATAATATTTAAAGATAAAATGTTTGAATCAGGGCTCAAATCTCTTCCTTGGGCAAATCTACTGATGGATTAGTGATCTGAATGGATTTACTGTGGAGAAGTGTAGACAGATGGGGTCTAAAGGAAGTAAGTTACTGGGGCATGTTCTTCGGGACCATGTCTGTTCCTGGTCCCTTCCCCTCTCTCTGCTTCCGGGCTTCCCTGAGAAGCTTTGTTTATGCCACATACTGCCACCTTGATGTTTCTGCCTTGGAGCTAGCCAACCATGGACTGAACCTCTGAAACCAGGAGCCAAATAAACCTTTCTTTCTCTAAGTTGTTCTTAGATGTTCTCAGGTGTTTTAGTCACAGAGATTTAAAAAGCTAACTAAAACAGACATCTTTGGTTCAATATCTACAAAAATGATGATAGAAATTTCCTCCCAGATGATTAAAATGCAAATTGGGGAACCCCTGTCATTCAGTTTGAGAAAAACTCTTCTTCTGTTCTCTATTTTATTCTAATCCTCTACAATCAACATTCAGAGTCCACTAAACATATTTTATCCTTCAGGGCACATCGCGGTCTTGTGGCAGCCACTGATTATCAAAAATGAGAAAGCCTTAATGGAGATTGCATACAGGAAGAATTTAAACATGGGCTGAGGGTTCTCTAGTCCTCTGGACTTTCAGACAGCCAGTTCTATGGCATCTGTAAGGATGCTTCACCTGATTTTTTACTAGACCTGGACAGGCAGTTACTTTGACTGGGATTATGATTTACTACATAGATTGACAATATCTGATTTTGGTTCCTAGAGTTCTCCAATCTGTGCCTATAAGCAGTAAGGAATTCATTTTGGATGGATCCACTATGACACTGACTTCAGGAAGGAACTGGAGAATGGAAGGAGGAAAGGGTCGTGACAAGAGCCAGAGAGATGTATTAATGGTCCATTTCAGTGATGTGAGCGGTATAAGGTTTAGACTGGAACTAGGATCATGACAAGGAGAGGTGTGGATAGTTTTAGTAGATGTTTAGGAGGTAGAAACAGTAGGACCTGTTGAGAATTGGATATTACTAGTAAGGAAGAAAGAGGCCTTGTTATGTGTGAACTGATTGAATCCCTTGACAGGCAGAAGTTGTCAGAAGAAGTGCAAGAGTGGCAGGGAAGTGGGTGGAGTTGGCTCTGGATCCACTTTTTTATGTTAGTTCAGTTTGAGTTGCTTATATTATCTTTTCTTGTTGAGATCTTCAGGGAAAGTTTGGTTAATGCATTTTTGTATATAAGTTTCTTAGCACATGGAGGGGTCTGAGAAGGCACAGGTCCTTCCTGTTTAATCAAGAGATATCACCTACTTCTCTGACTTTACTTTTCCTCCTATTTAGGCATGGAGGGGGTTCCTGCAGAAGTCCCAGGTACTTGTCTATTTGTCTACTAATAGTGATCCAATATTGTACATTTATTTATATTTGCTTGGCCACATTTTTCAGGCACCTGTCAGAACTTGATAAATTAAAGAATATACGGTAATCTTTAAATCACACAACTTCTCACAGACCCTGCAATTGGAAGGCACTTTCCCTTTCTAATTCAAAAATTCAGTTTTACCCTTTAAGGATCTCAGATGAGATTCTTTCATCCTAATTGTACTATGACTCACCCTTGATTTTGAAGCTAACAAAACTTTCCCCAAGTATAATTTCCTTCGAAATACTTTCTCCTAGACACTGAAAATAGCTGAAAGCCTCATCTTGCTGTTCCCCGAGTAACTCCACAATGCTGTCAGCGAGAATAGCCCGGGATTCTGTTTTGGCTGCTGATTCCTTATCCTTGGACTTTGGCATTCATATCCTTCACAGAGGAGGCATGAGAAAAAAAATGCTGCTTGTGAAACCTTGTGTTTCATTCATCATGTTCTACCTTGTTGCATAAATAAGGCTGATCTGGAAACACTATGCAAAACAGCTACAGGTCTTTATATATGTTTCACATAAAATATTTCTGGTAGTTGAACTTGCTTAGCGAATTGAAAAAGGTTTGTAAATGATTTCTTTGAAAAGTCTATGCAGAGCAATTCTTTCAGCATTAGTGCCTGGCAACAGTTTTGGAAAGGACTGAAATCTGGCTTGGCTGGAATTTATAGATTGCAAGCACAATCTGAGAAAGGGCTATTCTCATGTTCTCCATCGAAAAAAGATGGTCACGTGGTTCTGCCCCCACTGGGCTAGGATTCTGCGATCCACGAGAGGAGTAGCCAGGAAAAACATTCCCCTTCTTTATTTCTTTTGGATTCAACTTGTCCTGAAACATCCAGAGACAAAAACGACTTCTGTTGTTTTAGTAGCAGTATGTGAACAACCCTCTTCTCAACGCTTTTCTCTGCCCGGTGAGCTACTCATTGTCTCCTTGCCCGACACTCAAGAGGTCAAGCCCAATGCAAGGCTTGTATTGCTAGATTTCCCCTGAACCAACTCTTTTTCTAAAGAGTTTGCTTTAAAAAAAAATTCTGATTTTTTTTATGACACATTTGCTTTAGGAATGTATTGTGGAGGCAGTAGCAGTGAATATTGTCCTTGCAACTACAGTTAGTACAATGTTCTAGGTCAAACATGATTATACATTAAAAAAAGAATTTGTTTTTGGCCCATGGCACACAGAAGCATACTTTCGTATTATACATATTCACCATGTAAATAAATGCTGATTTGGGTTTGTCTGTGTGCCTAAGCACCACTCAAGGTCATTCAAGGTCAATTTTGAATTTTTTGCAATCCCGGTCATTTCCTGCAAGGCCTTAAAGTTGACTTGTGTCTAAAAACCAAACGAGCTATCCCCTTCTATTGAGTATCTCAGAACAACAGAGAAAATAACCAATCATGAAAGTCATACAAATACTATATTCTAAGCACAACGTTGAGTATTGTGCTTCATCTACCCTCATTGTACACAAGGGCAAGGAGTCATGATGCAATTATGTGCTGCCCAGGATGCTCAGCTTGGAGCCACACTTGGTGTGGGTGCACACTAGGGTCATGGGAGGAAGCCACTGTGAGTGGAAGTGGAAAGTAAGCTAGCTCACTGTTAGAAGATATCCATGACCCATGCTACTTACCCAGGCCCACGGGGATCTCTCTCTCCCAGCTTCTTATTCCCTTTTCTTTGGTCCTTATCTTCTCAGGTTTCATTATTTCTTTAGTTCTTGTTCTGTTCCTTTCTCTACCAGTGACTGGGACCTCTCTGAGGATCTGTATCCCTTCCCATCAGTTCTGGTTGCTCTGGCTGCTCCTACTCTGTTTGGTGTGAACTGTGTCTGGGAAGCTGAACCACACAAAGTGTTTTCTCTTACAGGGATGATGCAAGGAGATACTTCAGGGTGAGCTAAATTATGTCCTTAAAATACCCTAGCCCGCTATACACCTTGAAAACATCTGTCCACAAGCCTTATTTCAAAGACTGAGATAGATATCCTGATAACTTACATTCACCATTATAATCTTAAGACAATCTTAAGCCTCCTCCTTCTACCATGGGAAAAATGCTGTAATAAATGTTTTCAGATGAAAATGAGAGAGGAGAAATATTACTCTTCCCCCCCACTCCCGGGAATGTTTTTCAGCAGAGGGTCATAGCTGTCAAGGTAACAGAGAACTGAGTCTCAAGGAAGGTGAACTGATTTAAAGTGTAATGAGCTAAATAGTTAAATTTGTCTGTTATTTCTGAGGCTAGCTAAAGAACTTGTAGATATATAACTCCTGAGTCATGGTCAATAAGCTGGAAGAGCAGCTGGACTGCACACGAGGATGGACCAGATGGAAGGTGTGCATTTAATTACTGGCAAAATGCTAGCTTTGGGTTGTGAGGACGTAGAAAGAACTTATGATCATCAAGAGTCATGTTCACTGTTATGATGAGATACAGCATGTCTCCCAAATAACTCATGTGTTAATGTTCAGAGTTCATAATTAAATCATGAAAGTTTTCATCTCATTAGTACATAACCCCATTGTGATAGATTTACTAGGTGGTAACCTAGGCAGGTGGTATGTGGCCAAAGAAAGTGAGTTCCTGGGTTGTGGTCTTAGCTTTTGTCTTTGAACCCCCTTGCTTGCTTGTTTCCTCTCTAGCTTCTGGCCCATATTATATGAGAGTACAGCCCCCCCCTCTCCTTTCCTCTGTCATTCTGCGAGCTGCAGACCCTTACATGGACTGAACCCCAAATCTCTAAAAATTATAAAAAAGTAAATGTTTCTTTTTCTAAGTTGTGTGGTCAGGTGCCTTAGATTATAGCTGTAAGAATGCTGACCAAGACATGTACTCTTGCATAGAATCCATGATAAGACCCTGGCGTGGCAGTGCATGACTATAATCCCAGTACTTGCGAGGCTAAGTCAAGAGAATCACAGGTTCACGGCCAGTCTCATCAACTTAGTGAGGCCCTCTGCAACTTAGACCTTAGGCCCTGTTTTAAAATAAAACTTAAAAAGAGTTCTATGGGGTGTAGCTTCAAGGTAGAATGCCCCTGGGTTCAATACTTTCTCTCTCTCTCTCTCTCTCTCTCTCTCTCTCTCTCTCTCTCTCTCTCTCTCTCTCCACCACACCCTCTCCACTCTCTCTCTTCATTAAACCATTTGTATTCTTATTTTGGAAAATACTAAGTAGGTCAATTAGGAGGGTCATACAAAACCTGTATTTTTGCATATGATTTGACAAAATCTCAGTGAGGGGTTAGGAATTTAAGTTCTGGAATCTTTGACAGCTAAATTGAAATCTCCAGGCCACCACTGTCTAATGAGCCAATTTTAATTGTTCCATGTCTTAGTTTCTTTATATAAAAATGGGAATAACAACATGTCCTACCTACTTCAAGAATTATGGAGATCCATGATGCATGGAAACCTCTTAGAAGAAAATCTAGCTCACAGAGACCACAATACAAACCATGTGTCAGTTGTTATCAGAAGTATGATGTTCGTGTTATCTCTGCATACTACCTGGACAAGTGCGACCAGCACTGTGTGTTGCATCTACTGGAGAGCAGTAAATCTCAAGAACAATGGTTGTTTCAATGATGTAAACTTCAAGAAGGGCTCTTTGGATGGTATTTTTGGCCCTGACTCTGTCAATATTTTTTGCTAAGGATTTGCATCATTATAGGAGAAGCACTTTCCAAACTTAAATCTGAAGTAAAGTTGAGGTCCAATAACTTAGTAGAATATTGGATCTGGGATTTAAAAGAGGACTGGAAGTTTAAAAAAATGACCCAAGACTCACAAAAAGCATTTTAATAAGTCTAAATGTACAGGCTCCCAAAAATTCACTGTGCAATTCTATTGAAAAGGAGGGAATGTCTGATTCAGGAATAACTCATATGACAATTAGAAAGAAGACATTTTGTGAATTACTATACTGAAAGGATATATAAAAGCTAACAGCATCATAGACTAATGCATATAACTAAATAGTCATCTGTACACCACGCACTTAGCTGATCAGACACTTGGGGGACATGCGTTTGGTTTCAAGCCATGTAGATCAGAAGGGGAATGGGTCAAAAATCAAAAGGAAAGAGTAAGGGAAGTGGAGATCAAGGCACTTGATCAATGGTTGAAGGAACTTGGGACTAAAAGAGTAGTAGTCTAAGACTATGACATGTTTAAAAACCAAAGAATACTTAATGGGAAATGTTGATTCAATGTACTGCATAGGACCTCAAGGGGAAAAGACAGTGCACATGTTATGGTGACATAACCATCATTTAATGATTAGGAAATACTTTGCAGAACACTGGAATGTCTAACAGTGGAAATTACTGTCTTATAGAGCAGGGTGTCACTTGTATATGGGTGTCTACATAAAATCAGAAAGACAACCATGTTGGTAGATCACATCAGCCAGCATCTCAAGTCTTCATGGTAAGACTCTTTAATTTTTCAATCCAGTGGCCCTCCCTCTCTCTTGGGTCCTTTATAAATCAGGAGACAAATTCAGCCATAATTGGTTCTGAGCTGATCATTTAGAAATAAAGGCAGAAATCCAGGCAAACAAAGCACAGAGCCCTGGAAATGCAATCTTCCACGCTAATAAGTAAAAACACAAAACAAAGCAAAACAAAGCAAAGTCCTTACATAAAAAAAAAAAAAAAACATGCTTCCAACACAATCCCAAGGATCTTGTTTAAGAGTTGTGTAAAGAAATCCAAGAAGCTTGGGGGAGGGGGGTGCGGGGTAGACGGGGAGATGAACAGTTTGCAGTGAGCCATGAAACAAGGTCTAGAATAAGTAGATAGAATCGGTGTTATAAGTAAAGAGTACAATTGACCTATACAGTATTCTGATATGGAAGGTGAGGTGTGCCAGGGAAGAATAAAAATTAGAAAAGTTAGAATTAATCTTCATGAAGAAAATTAGCTTATTCTCAGAGGTACCCAGAGGGATGGAGCTGGAAGGGTTTTAATTTGATTTCTTTTGGAAGTATGCCTGGAGGTGTGGCTTCTTTTTCTCTTTACCTGCCAGAGGTATAGACAACGTGTAATTCTAGCTGGAAGACACACATTACTAGACATTCAAAGGGAGGAGACAATAAAACCAACTCCAAAGGAAGAGTAGTTTAAAAAATTGTTTGGAGAAATAACTCCCTCCTGTAGTCTGTAAGAACGGGATGTTTTCAGAGACGAGGGTTGCCTAACAAAGGTGAATTAGCAAGGAGGATGCCAAGAGCAATCACCTAAGCAGCTAAGAATGTGGAGAGTGGTGTAAGAAGCCTGGGTTGAAGGATGACTCTCAACTGATGCCAGGGCTAGGAAGTTCATTAAGAAGGAGGGAAAGGGGACAAGAGGAATAGATATCATCTACTTACAAGAAAGCAAAGTTAATAGACAAATAAAGCAAGGCAGGTGTGTAATGGAAGTAGAGGCAATTAACTTTGAAATGGCAGAATTTGTGGGGGGAAAGGTAAGCAGACTGAATAATTTTGTTTGGAACAGGAAAAGAGGAAGGTGATGGAAAGGCTGATAATTACAGGGTGAGAAGAATGTTCCCTTTCAGGATAGAGGAGATTGTTAGATGACCCGAGTTTTAAAAGATGGCTCTGGAACAAATGTGTAGAATGAAATCCTCAACTTCAGGGTGAGACAGCAAAGTCAAAACACAAGTTTATTGAGTACCTAGTATGTCACAGACCTTGTCCTCTAATGAAGAGTTCTCTTCTTCAAGAAGCTCATAGAATAGAAGAGCATCATAAAAGAATAATGTTTACAGAGAACTTTCTATGTGCCAAATCTTGCGATCAATTATTAACATATATAATCCCATTCAATCCTCAACACAGCACTTCCAAGTTGGCATAATACTATTGATATTACCACTGTATCAATGAAGAAATAAAGACAAAAAAAGGTTTAAAAATGTCATATGTATTGTGCACAATGAGAAATTGATATCACCGGGAAGTGAATTTGATCACTTTGACTCCAGAACTTAAGATCTCAACCACTTTTTTTATTCTATCTCTTGGACAGCTGGTAATTGTTTCTTTTGCTACCAACTCCTGACTACCAACTCCTGACTACCACTTTTTTTATTCTATCTCTTGGACAGCTGGTAATTGTTTCTTTTGCTACCAACTCCTGACTACCAATGAATGGGATCATTTCAGGGCTACATGTGTCTCTTGCTCTCAAATATCTACCCTCACAGAGTAACAGAGTCCCTGCAACACCACCATTACCAGCTCACGTTGAGTGTGGAGTTGCTATGGAAGAGGAAACTTGCTGAAGTATTATTGACCACTGAGTCCTTAGAACTGATCTACAAAATTCATTTTACAGCCACCTCTTGAGTCTTTATTGAGTCCTGGGTTTTGTGCCACATGTTATGAATGCAGAGAGGAAATCAGTATTTTTCCCACCCGGTGGCATTCCATGTTTAAGGATGCTGTCCAGCCTTCTGCTCCAAGTCACCATTTCTCCCCTGGACACCTGCAGATGCTTCAGAACTGATCTCCCCACCTGAATACCCTTCCACTGATTCCTGCGGGAGTCCCAGTTGTCCGTGAAAACACAGACCTTAACTTACCTCTTCTTCTTGCAGTCCTTTCATGGCTTCCCTCCATTCTTGAAATGAGGACGCAAACCACTAAAATGACCTGCAATTCTGCCATGATCTGGCCTTTCACTGACTTTCTAGTTCACCCTGCTCTCTTCTGCCCCTGTCTTTTCCAAATGTTTTCATGGTTCTTTCCAAATTACTTTTGCTAATTTTAATTCCTACTTACCTTTTTAGACCACACTCCCAAGGTCAATATTCCAGGGAATTCTTCTCTGAGCTCCTCCGATACAGAATCCTTCCTATACGTACTCAATTAGCTCTTCTCCCCTTATTTTCTCTCTCTGGGTTCATATTTACCAACCATTGTCCACAGCTTTTGTGATTATTTGATGAATGCATGGCTCTTCCAGCAGACTTCATTGGGGCAGGGATTATGTTTTGCTTATATTGATATGACCTTTCCTCTTGCTTAGTGGTATTGGTTATTCTTCACCAAAATCCTACTTCTTTTGCTACCAGTTTCCCACTGTCTTTGCTCTGGTGACATCAGTATAAATGGTGACATTTATTTATTTATTTAGATCTGCTGCTTCCAGGCTTATGTGTGGGAGGACCTCCCTCTCTTGCTTCCTGCTTTTCTTTCTCTGTTGGATGTAATATTCAAATAACCTTTTGAAACATTGGAATAAATCTTTTGACAGCCTAATTCTCAATTAGTGGGTATCCAGTACAGAAAAGCATCTTGTGCATAGCTAATGAGCTGCTGGGAGGCCGTGTTTGAGTCAGCTGTCAATTTCTGATCCAAACAGATATGATCATGATAGCAAGATTCCAGAGTACAGAGCTTTGGGACGTATATGTAAGGGGCTTCCTGTATTACTTTCTTTAAAAGGATCTTGAACGTGACAGACTTCCAAAGCCAGTACCCAGCACAGCATTTGGAAATGTTACTCACCTGATAAGTAATCACTGAGAGACATAATAACGAAATGAGTGAAAAACAGCCGTGCTGGGGGCATATGTAACCTCAACACTTGGTGCTTCAGTTAGAGCTTGTATGTCCTGATCACCTTTCTAAGGCTTGTTTGACTGTACTATTTTGTGCCTAATGCTAAAATAGTTTATTAAAACGTAGATACCTGGAGGGAGACAATCATCAGACCTTGAATATGGTGTCTGCATATTAAAGGACAGTTTGTCCCATTTTGTTGTAGTTGTTGATTTTTTTCCTTGCTTCCCTTGGTTCCTTTGCCATCTACTTACTACTGGGCAGAAAAATCACAATTGTTCTGCACCTTTTTATATTTTCTGGTACTAACTATGGGTGCGATTATTTTTGGATTCTAAATGTGAGTATAAATCCTCATATTTCATAGCAGTAAAATATTTGATAAATAAGATAAAGACAATAAGAATGATTATATATATATATATATGATATATAAAGACAGATATATGAAAGATAGACAGATGTCAGTGCCAAGGACATTATACCCCTAAGTAATATCCCCAAATATTTTCATTATTTATTTCCAAATAAAGTCTTGCTAACTTGCTGAAGCTGGCCTGGAACCAGTGATCCTCTTGTCTTAGCCTCCCAAATACTGAGATTATAGGCATGCACCACTACACCCCACTTTATCTTATATTTTGAAAGATACTTTGGGGCAGGAAAGTTTAAAAAATCCTTCTGTGTATACTCATGTCTAGTAAGAATCAGGGAGGGTCCAGGAGAAGTAACACAAAATTGAGGCTCCCTCTGTGATTAGAATGCTGAGATCATCTTCTCGGTACTTTTTTCTTTACAATGACTTTGTTGACATTTAAGATGAAGGAGGTTAGTGGGGTCTTCTGTCTTCTTTGGGGACAGGTTATCCTGGATCACACAGTCACTGTAAATGTGGAGACACTGACGTAACACACTTAGCTTGTCTTTTCTAATTCTTCTCCCTTGAGCTTTGCTTTGTGGGAATCTGAAGTTACACTTGACAGTTAAACTAGCATTTTTTTTTTTTTTTTTTTTTTGTACAAGGGAACAAACCCAAGCTTAGCCTTTGGGGCAATAGTGGACTTTTGTTCTCTCATTGAAAGACTCTGGGTTGGTGGCTGATGAATCATCCTGGTCAGATCCATAGACAAAAGCTCTTCTGATTGGCTGTCACTGGGTCAGGTTCCCACCCTGCCTTATCTCAGTCGCACCCTTGTAGGCTAACAATAGGACTGGGTGTAGGGCCATGTTAGCTCAGGGAAAGATAGTGTGGCTTCCACTCAGATTTTGCCAGTACCTGTTCAGGTCTCTATTTCACTCTAGTGATGTCAAATGAGACAAGAGATGGAAGAAAAGTTGGAGGGACCAAAAATGCTGTCTACAGGGAAGGACACAGCAAACAGAAGAATGAGGTCTGTAGACTAAACCAAGTGCGACTCTGGCAGCTGGAGGCTGAAGAATTTGAGGAAATCCTTTTATCAGGTCATGATAGTCAAAGATGGCTTTGCAAACACAACCTTTACATTGTGAGCATTAGAACAGTGTGGGTTAATGTATCTAAGAGAAGAGTTATGTTAAAGTCAAAGTGAACATGAGTTAAGAAACGACAGGGAAAAATACTTAGCTGATGAGTGTGCCATGTCTGCCTTTGGAAAGCTGGCTCTGAAAGCAGCACTTCTGAAAAGATGTGCTTCGACCTTCTCATGCAGGAGAGGAAGGCACAGAAACCCCCAAGGTCCCAAGGCAGAGGGGCTCATTCGATGCCACCTAGCAAGTTTGTGGCACAATCACGCATCGAATGTAGACCTTCTGACTCCTACTTGTACCAGCCTAGAAACCTGAGACCTGGATTCAGATCCTGGCTGCACTACTTGCTGTATCCTTCCAGCTTTCTAATCCTACAGTGTGGCAATAAATAATCCTATTCTACCTGCCTCCCAGGGTGGCTCTAAGGGTAATATATACCGAAATATACTCCCCCAGGGCTATATTGCATTTATTTGCTTAAGTCAAAGTATTATCATTTGATACCATCTGTTTGATAAACCCAACTTTGTAAATAATAAAATAATGAATATGAAAACTTGTTTTGTCGTTTTCTTTTACCCCTTAGTGCTGGGCACGTGCCATGTATAAAAGAGTTCAATAATACTTGTTGATTTATCAAAGAACATGATCTGTGAAATTCAAATGTGCTCGTGGTGTGAGAGGGTGCTTTAAGAAAAAGTCTTGCTCTCACAGAATTTATGTAAATAATCCATAGTCCAAAAGTAATATTGCTCATTAACATTGTTTCATATCATGGATGTTGTTTTCTTTTGAAAGGATTAAGGACGGAAATTCTTTCTTGCATGTCAGGAAATATTCTACATCATGTCATAGACATTTCCCCTGACTCCAAGTCCAGACACAAATCAGTATAATTAATGAAGATAACATAGCCCTCACTGTTGATGAACATTCTCCTTCTCTGTAGATTTGATGTAAGTTTATTGAAAAACTAACAGGCAGCAATTGTTTGACTTTTGAAATAGATAAATAGCAACATTTCCCCTGCCCCTCTTTTCTCTAGCTTAACAAAGACATGCTTTAGAATTGTAAATATTATGAAAAAATGTATTTGTTGAGTTGAATTTTTCATGACATGAAATTAACCATTTATTTATTTATTATTTATTTGTGGTACTGGGGATTGAATCTAAGGGCATTCTACTTCCAAGCTAAACCCCAACCTGTTTTATTTTTTGTTTTGAAACAGGGTCTCTCTCTAGTTTGCTGAGAATCTTGTTATGTAGGTAAGTCTGTCCTCCCAACAACTGGGATTACAGACCACACCTAGCTGAGATTAACCATTTTCGAGGATAAGTTCCAGTGGCATTTAGCAGGTCACAGTGCTGTGTGCTCATCACAACATTAGGGGCTATCTGGTTCCAAAACGCTTTCTTCACCCCCAAAATAGCTCCACATATATAGAAAACAGTCCTCACTTGAAAATTCACCTTCTCCTCAACCCCTTAGAAAATGTTCATCTCCTTTCTGTCTCTATGGGTTCACCTGGATTTACCTATATGGTCCAATTTTACTGGCTCTGATTATTCTGTCTAGAATTATATCCTTTAGCTTAATACCAGTTCTGAGGAATATAATAAATTTGTATTTTCTTTACCTTGATACAAAATAACTAAAGAGATATTGGTTGACTGCCACTGGCCGGTTAGAGAGGTATTGGTCAGCTATGTCAGGTATACAATAGACCATGACAGATTGATTATGTGTATGCTCAGCTAGGAGAGGAATTCAGGCTAGCATCTACTTCTTCATTCAAGCTGGTCAGTCTCAGAATGTGCTGTTGGGTTTCTCAACTTAAATAGGATGGGCAGTGAAGTTTGTTCATCCATCTAATCATTCATTCATTCAATAAACAAGTGCTTATGGAAGTTCCTTGGCAATATATTATGGGTAAATGGTGCACGTCGCAATTCCTAAACCCAGACAG
The DNA here is from genome assembly GCF_963383645.1 of Muscardinus avellanarius. Classification (NCBI taxonomy): domain Eukaryota; kingdom Metazoa; phylum Chordata; class Mammalia; order Rodentia; family Gliridae; genus Muscardinus; species Muscardinus avellanarius. Next base: position 173,859,846 of record NC_137787.1, read on the forward strand.
TTTTGTAAGCACCAGTTCTTACCAGTTATGACATGCTATGTTAATGTTATGTCCTTAAAGAGAGATCCTTTCAGCACACATGCACGCACGGACAATGCACGCATGCACGCACGCACACGCACGAGCACAGACACATCTGTTAACATCTGAAAACCAAAGTTCCCTTAGCTATTTATGTTTCAGGTTATGCTTGTGGTTTTCTTTTAAAAAACCTTTGCAAATTTCTAATAACATAACCTGAATGTACACAGCACTCGTTTCATGTTCTCTCTGACCATAGCTGGGTGCTCTGAATGCCAGATTGACTGTCTGCAAACATGCGTGTGTGTCTAAAACCTCCCCAAAAGTCGCCCCCTGAAACAGGGCCCTTGATGCCTTGATGTCTAGCCAGTCCTCTTCCGTTTGTGTCTCTCTGGAAGAGCCATAAGATGGACTACACAGAGTGCTAATTTTCCAAGTAAGCAAAATGGAAGGAACCAGGCAGGTCATTGGTGCTGCTGAAATTTTTTCTTTTTCTTTTTTTTTTTTTTTTTTTTTACTGTGGCATGAATTTGCACTTCATTTAACCCATTCTTTGTTTCAAAGAAATAAAATTATTCATGAGACTAGGAACTGGGAACCCTCAGCCCCTCCCCAATATCATGGTCTGCTGGGGCCTTCATGATAAGAAGTTTCAGGTTATTCTATTGAAATGCAAGGGACCAAAGAGTGTTTGTTATCTGTTGCTTTTCAAAGGCCTCTAAGCAGTGAAATACTATCTGAGAGAGTGAAAGAGACACAAGACCAGACTAGCAGGTGTTGATCCAAAAAGAGGTGAAAACATTCTCAAAAACCAGCAAGGTAAATTTGTTTTTGTGCCTTCAGGTAGGGAATGTCTAACAAATGGAACATAAACTATGTTTTCGTCTTATAGATGTTAAAAAAAAATGCTAGGGAATGCATGCTAAAAAAGTGGCTAATTACATATCACAATACTAAGTTGTTTCATAATGCAGAGAAAAGATGACATGAAAGTTAATGCTGAAATTAATAATTTATAGTTTAAGTCAAGATATTTATAGTTTTGATGAAATTTGCTGCTATATGCTGTGTGTGTGTGTGTGTGTGTGTGTGTGTGTGTGTGTGTGTTACTGAGGATTTAACTGAGGGGCATTCCATCTCTGACCTATACTCCCAGCTGTAGCAAGCCAGACATGGTAATGCATATCTGTAATCCTAGTACTTGGGAGACTAAAACAGGAGGACCACAGATTTAAGGTCAGCCTCAACAACTTAGTGAGACCCTCTTTCAAAAATAGAAAAATAAAAACGGCTGGGGTACCTTGTATAATTGAGTCCTTTGCCTGTCCTTTGGATGAAAGTGTTAACATTTCTTTGGTAAAGATAATCACCAATAAAGCATGGGATCGAGGGAGGGGGAGGGAATGGGATGGGGATTGGATGAGGGCTTATTGGATGATATGTGCTTGTATATCCTCTCAAGTCTTGTATTCCAAAGTGATGTATGATTACAAAAAAATAAAAACAAAAACAAAAAAACATTTCTTTGGTATAATGGAAAGGACTCCTGTTTGATCTTGAGAAGAAATAAGGGAAGACATTCTTTGTTCTCGTTTGCCCTTTGCCACTGAGCGACGGTGGACTTTTTAGGATTTTGCTGCATGGATGATTGTTCTTTATCTAAATGTTCTTGTGCTTTGGATACCTTACTTTATACCAAAAGTATTTCTGTATAGGATTTATACCACTCCAGTCCTCTGATAACTGATATCTCTTTTCTTCTTCAAAATCAAATTTGAGAAATCTGTCTTCATTGAGGAAGCCTCCCTGACTTAACTCAGGTACCATGTACTCTTTTAAAATGCTGAAAAAAAATTCATCCGTGTGAGCTGGAATCTTGTTCTCGTTGGTCACTGCTTTGAGGATATCTTTCCAGCTTCTCTAATCAAGTGGATGCCTGCTCAGAATTGACAGGGTTTGTCTCAATGTTGGGGTCAATGGGAGATCAGGTCTTGCAGGGAATACTCAGCGAACACTGGCTGGTTCGACTCAAGGCTGGTCTCTTTTCTGCTTTTGTCTTTCTTTTTTACACACATCTTTTGACACATCTTTGTGTGCTAGAGATTTTTTTCAGGGTAAATCATTCCCTGCATAGTCTATGAAAGCAGGAGAGAAAAAGAAAAGGAAAAAGGGAGAGAGAGAAGAAAAGGAGGCTGGGAGGGTAGAGAATAAGAGATAGCGAAAACGGAGGAGAGGAAGAGGAAGGTGTATTGTTTTTAATTCTGTGCATTAGCCCCTGTGTTGATTCTTCTGGATGCTAGATAATCTTTTACTTTTAATATGAAAATAATTGGTCACAATTTTCATAGATGATAATGTTCTAGTACTACAGTGAGAGGGAATGGTGGCAGGTTTGCCCATGTATCATTTCTTTGAAAGCATTACACTCGCAATAAGCCCTAGAACCTTGAATGGTCAGTCTTTCAAAAGTAAATTAGCATGTCTGTTTCTACCCCTCTAAGCCTCAATGTGATGTATGGTTATAATGCACTAATAAAAATATATTTAAAGCCAGGCATGTGGCATGCACGTGTAATCCCAGTACTTGGGAGGCTGAGACAGGAGGTTTGCAGATTTGAGGCCAGTCTCCGCAACTAAGTGAGACCCTCAGAAAGCTAGTGAGAACCTATTAAAAAAAATTTAGTCAGGCATGGTGGCACACACTTGTAATCCCAGCATTTGGGAGGCTGAGACAGGAGGATCGCGGTTTGTCGACAGCCTCAGCTACTACTTACGCCCTTTGCAGCTCAGTGAGACCCTGTTTCAAAATAAAGAATAAAAAAATATGGCTGGAGGGGTTCCATTCCCAGCACTGGAAAAAAAAATTAAAAAGGGCTGGGGGTGGAACTTGAAGGGAGAATGCCCCTGGGTTCAACACTTAATACCAACTAACAACAACAACAACAACAACAACAACAACAACAACAACAACACATTTTTAAAAATAAAAAAGTAGATGAGGAAAAGGGGAAGGGAAGCCAAATGGGTCCCAGTGCCAGAGCCTCTGGGATCTGCAGCCCTCTAAACCTCTGGAGGTTCTCAAACCCACAGTCAGTTTTATGAGTTGGACGGCCTCTTTCAAGCTCCTTTATTTTTCATGGTTCCCCCAGTGAACAAGTCTTTGCACAGGCCTGTCTGAATCACGCAGCCCCCTTTCTCTTTATTTAGTTAAATCCATTTCAATTCATTCATTTAATAAACACTCATTAAGTATTGGACAATTGCAGGCCCCAAGGATCATTTTTCAAAGGAGACAGGATAGTCTGATCTCCTGGGACTTAAGTCTCAGTAAAGCAAAAACAGACAAGAAATACAATCTACGTGACTATTGGACTGCTCAGCTACTAGGTCCTCTTCAGAGTTTAACTCGGGCCTCACTTCCGCTGGGACATCTTCCTTGAAATTGAAAATTGTTTCCAAATGCTTGATGTGGGATCCCTCTGTTAACAGTTCCCGTGTCCAATGTTACCTATGCTCGGGTGTGATTTGAGTAGAATCTGTCTCCTCCACTACCCAGGACACCACATGAGGACAGAGGTTGTGGCTTGTTCCCACAACATTTCTATCCTTCCACACAGTGGTAATGAACGTATGTACAAAGTTGTGTACATAATGAACTTGTGTGCTTATGTACAAAGATTCTGACATCCGGTGGCGTTTTCAGACCAGTTTTAAAATCCTTGGGAGAAGTATTAAGTAAGACACTCTTCCCGGGTATCGTAATCAGCTATAAAGTTAACTGGCTTTAGTAGAAATTCAAGTGAAACCAAGGAAGGATGCGGCGTGGATGCCTATTGGGAGCAGCGGTGCACCTGCGAGGAGGGAGGGGCGGTGGTCAGGGAGGCGGGATTTGAGAGACAAGCCCTCTCTTACCCGGAGGCCCAGGGTCATCTTCAGTTCTTTCCTGAATCTGAGCAGAGACCATCTTCAGAATTACGACAGTGGCCTTGAAAATGCCATCCAGTTGTAGATCTGGTTCATAAAACTGACTCCGATTCTTTAAGTCCTAGTAAAGCAATAAGTGGTTTGTGTTACTGGGGATTGAACCCAGGGATGTTCTGATTCCCCAAGCCGATTTTTTTTTTTTAAGCAGAGCCTTTCTAGGTTGATGGAAATCTCACTACTTCCTGAGGTTCTCCTCAAACCTACAATTCTCCTGTCTCAAGACTCCCAAGTACTAGGATTACAGAGGTGTACCACCGTACTTGCTTCATCCCCAGTTCCTCCTGTCTTGAGAAGTCTAATCTGATTTCCAACGAAATCTCCTTAGACTCATGGAAATAAACTTTCTGTGTAGATTTTGGGCTTGACCCTCCACTTTATTTGATGTGTAGACCCAGCCACCGTGGCTGCACTTTGTGTCTCTTTAAGCTGACTGGGGTGGGGAGCTGCTGAGGGGGGTGGTGGTGGCCGGTGGGAGGGTCCTGCAGATGGTCTGCGCTGACTTCTGGAGGAGTACCATCAGACCATCTGACCCTCTTCTGCTCAGCAAAAGTGGAAGAAAACTAGCGTCCGTTGCCTGCAATTGGTGTCCTAAGAGATAAGGATGTTTTTTTTGGGGGGGGATATGGTGAGGTGCTTAAACATAAAATGGACTTTGCCTAAAGACAAGACACAGTTATCAAATATCAGAGTTACTTTATAAATAAACCCCTGATAACCCGACTTTTTTCACAATAAAGTAGCATCTCTAAAATCTTCCTGGGTATAATTTGTTAAAGGTATTTTATCTCAAATAATTATTTCTGTTTATGTCACTTGGAAAATACTTAGAAAATGTCAGAATACTTTCAACAAGAAAGATGTAAGGATTCTTTTTGTTGTTTTGTTTTTTTATGGATTTTGGAATTTATCCTCATAATATGGAATTATCTACATAATTATATACCTAGAAGCTATATCATGTGATAAAATGAACTAAATACAGGAAAATACTTTAAAAGTATTCTTTTGTTATTAATATTGTACTTTAAGCTTGTATGTATTTGGTACCAGGAAATTAACCCAGGGACATCCTGACTCCAAGCTAGAATGTGCCTATTTTATTTTTTATTTGGAAATAGAATCGTGCCAGGTTATTGAAGGTCTCACTAAGGTGCTGAGGCTGGCCTTAAACCTGTGTTCCTCTTGTTTTAGCCTCTCAGGTACAGGAGTCACAGCATGCACCACCACTCCTGACAAGTTTAGACAATACTTTAAAGGGGTCAAAACCCACAAAAGCACGTTTTAAACTCAATGTAAGTTGTTATTTTCTGTTACTTAATGTAAGAGAAGGCACCTTGATTTCCTCAAATCTGGGGTTTTCTGGAGGTATCACTAATCATCATCAAAAATAGTAAGGATGGAGCAGGCATGGTGGCACATGTTTGTAATCCCAGCATTCGAGAGGCAGAGACTGGAGGATTGCAGTTTGCAGGCAGCTTCAGCTACCTAGTGAAGACCTCCACAACTTAATGAGACCCTGTTCCAAAATAAAGAATAAAAAATAGGGCAGGGGGTATAGCTCAGAGGCCAAATGCCCCTGGGTTTCATCCCCAGACACACACACACACACACACACACACACACACACACACACACACACGTAAGGATGTGTCTGGAATACTCTGCATCTTAAGACAAGGAACACGCACACAACTTGTGTCTTTTTCCAATGTCAGCTTTATTGATCATAAAACAAAAGCAGTAATCCACGGCAGTGTTCAATTCTATCCCTGGTGGACTCAGGTCAAACGGAGAGTCAGCATATTCCATTAATCCTACATAATTTTTAAGTTCACATTCACACAGTTCATTCACTATCAGTTCTAAGTTCAAATCCAAAGTCCAATCTGCAGCGCGAGGAGGGTTCTGGCTATTGACCTTGGTCTAGTTGTCCCACAGCGCCCGCTCTGCACACGTGACTTGCGGGTCTCCTCATCTGAGGGGCAGGCCGGAGGGGCATGTTCTCTCCAGAAGGGCAGGAGCTTTGGAGACGGATGATCAACTGTCACCTCAGGTGTACCCCTCAGGTGACTGGGCTCAACTGAATAGGTTGGGTGCCACATGGTGGAAACCGCTTGTTTCCCTGGAATTTAGCTACCTTCAGGTCCTCCTTTAAATAGGTGGGGTTTTTTGTTTGTTTGTTTGTTTGTTTCAAGTAGTCATGGCTGTTTTGTTTACTTTCTTGTGATTGGTTAGTGGGTTACCCGGGTTGCTTTCTTTCTTCCAAATGGTCATGTTTGCTTTCATAATATTGTTTATAACTATCCCGTAGTATTCTATCCCATAGTATTTGTTTAAAACTTTACTATAATATTACATAGCATACTATTGAGGAGGTAGAAGGAAATAGGCAGATAGGGAAGAGGCCTCGGCAGAAAAAAATTTCCTGAGGAGAGACGAATATCAGCTCTTCCAAGGTTCAGAGATAAGGATGACCAAAGCTTCACAAAACCATCTGTTTACTAATCAACAAACCCAGGAGACATCACTGGAGCAAGTCTGACACTCCTACTGAAAGGAGACCCTTCAAAGGACATGCAAATGACACTCCTACTGAAAGGAGACCCCTCATAGGACATGCAAATACCCTATGCAAATTCTGAGAGCTGCTTCCCAGAATCCCAAACTCCAAGCAATAGAGGACATGCAGACGTATATAAACCCCTAGTGCAGTCACCAGGATGGTTACCCACTCTGGGAACCCCTCCCTGTTGGGGAGCTTCTCTCTCTTTCCCTCTCCCTCTCCCTCTCCCTCTCCCTCTCCCTCTCCCTCTCCCTCTCCCTCTCCCTCTCCCTCTCCCTCTCCCTCTCCCTCCCCTCCCCTCTCTCTCACAGGCCCTAGGGGTGACCTGCACTTCCTTTCTGGCAGATCACGTGGACTCTGGGAGAAAGCAGCTTGCATCTGAAGGCATTTGGCTTGGGCTACCCTCAAATATTGTCCTGAACACTGTGACACTGAGCTGCTGGACACCAGAGCCCTGATAGCCCTTTGGGGAGTTTGGCCACTTTTCTCTATTCCCTGCTGCTTCCAATAAACCTTTTACTCCCCTTCCTGTGGTCTACGGGTGTCATTCTTCGCTCACCGTAGACAAGAACCTGGTGAGGAAATGCTGAGTTTCTTCTCAAGAACCCCACCCCCACCCCGTTTCACTATCAATCAAAAGCACACTATTAATCAGTCTTAGTTTATCAAGTTAATCAAATTTTGTCACTGATAGTTCTCATAACAGGATGGGAGATGGTAGTTATGTTAATTAGCTTGATTTTATTATTCCACAATGTGTACATATAATCTGCTCCACTAATCCAGAGAGTCAATCAATCTTGGACTGAAAATATTTGAAACACAAAAAACTACATCTGTCTTGAACATATATATATATATACACACACACACACACACACACACACACACACACACACACACACACACATATATATATATACTATTTTGTTACAATTCTCAACAACATAGTATAACTTTATAGCATTTATGATTTACATTGTATTATGTAGTATAAGTAATCTTGAGATGGTGCAAAGTACAGAGAAGAATAAGCATAGGTTATATGTAAATATTAGGTCGTTTTTCACAAGAGGCTTGGACATTTTCAGATTTAGTGCCCTCAGTGGCCTTGGATACTATATATGAAGAAATCACATCATATACCACAAATATATATATATATATATATATATATATATATATATATACACACACACACACACATATATATACAACGCAACACACACACACACACACACACACATATATTGCATTGTATATCAGGTACCTTACATTGTATACCGTAAATACACCCGCAAGTCAATTAAAAATAAAAAATGATATTTCTTCAGATATAATCAGTGAGGTGATCCTTTTCAATGACTCTTAAGAAAAATTAAAAGCAAAATCGGCAAAGAAAACATTTTCACTAGAGACCGGAGACAGTGGTTCATAGGTCATGTATCTTTCTACAATTCTGGCTAAGTACTTTTTTTTTTAATACTCTCCCTTCAAGTTTGGTGTTTGCTAAAGGAAACTTATCTTTTTTTCCTCCTCTAGCTTGACTCTTTTTTTCTTAATATTTGAAATAATGCCAGACAGTTGTGCTTGTTCTAGCAGTCACTTGATCTGATAGCTGTGACACTGAGTAAAAATAAGAATAGTGCAGATAAGTGAACCTGCAAAACTGTCAAATTTATTATATTGGACAAATAACTTACCTACATTCCAAGGCCTGAGGATTAAAGTATTTCAGTTTGAGGTCATGAATCCCTGAGTTAAACATAGGAGACAGTTTTAAGAAATAAAAATGGTTTTTATTTCTCGCCTTGATTACTGATTAAGTTTCTGTCATTAAGCTACTTCTAGAATAATCACTTTAGTCTTTAATTAAAACCTGAAAAATTGATTTGGGATTTATTTTTTGCTGTCATTAAATAGTTCCCACACCCTCCCTTGCAGTGAGAATTCATTTCATGAAATGCATTAGTCTGCTTCCTGTCTCTGAGAGGACTCGTGTTCAAGGGAAGCAAATGTGATCTGCTCTAAATATTGGCTCACAGGTACATACAGGTACTCAGCCTGGCTCTGTGAGATTGTTACTGTCACTAGCTGAGAGAATTTTAATCTCCAAGATCGACCTCTTTCAGAAACAAAGGGGGAGGGGAGCAAAGAAAGAAAAAGTACACACCTGCAACCTATTTCTTTTTGAAGCAAAGCCTTTGAGCAGATGGAAAATGAGATAGAGAAAGAAAACAGGCCCATTGCCAAGAAAGGTTTGTTTACAATACAGGCAAGTTCCTTCAGAAGTTGATAGGGAGCTGTCGCCAAGGAAACCAAGAGAAATATTGCTGCAAGGCTTCGCAGAACAAATTCCTGCTACAAATGTACCTGGATTTGAAGATGCTGAAGATGGGAAAGGGTGCAAAGAACTTCCTAAAGCAGTTTTGAGTAATGCTGCTCTCGGTAGCTTTTCAGTACATTCTTCAGAGCCAGAGACTTCATTGGCTCGTGGTATGCGAAACAGGCTATCAGAATTCATGTTCTCTTTTTTAGTATTAAATGGAATTCCTACTTGGAAAAAGAGTTCGTATTGAAGCAAGGAGTTAATAGTACCTGATATATTTCAATTTGGAAACATTTACTGTTTATAAAACTTCTGATAAACCGGGCGTGGTGGCGCCTGCTTGTAATCCCCGCGCTTGGGAGGCTGAGACAGGAGGATCCCACAGGTTCGAAGCCAGCTTCAGCTGCTTAGTGAGACTCTTGGAACATAGTGAGACCCTGTTTCCAAATAAACTCTAAAAAATAGGTCTGGGAGTATAGCCTGGAGGTAGAAAGCCCCCTGGGTTCCACCCCCAGTACCACCAAAAAAAATAATAAAAAATAAAACTTCTGATAAATTATTATTAAAAACAAACTGAAAAGACTTTTTTTCTTTTGTACTGAAGGTTGAACCCAGGAACATCCTACCTCCCATCTATACCCCCAGACCTTTTTATTTATTTAGGTTGAAACAAAATCTTGCATTGGCGAGGACCTTGCTAATTTGCTGAGGCTGGCCTTGAACCTTTGATCTCAGACTCCCAAGTGTTGGGATCACAGGCATGAGCCATCACTCCTGGCTTGAAAAAACATGTTCAGTGCGGACTGTGGGGGCACAGATGAAGTGCCTATGCCTGTGGTGGACCATGTACAGTGCCCTCTTCCAAGTGTGCAAAGATCAACCTTTAACAGGTTAAGAAGGGTTTAGTCTTCCCCCAGATGCCTCTCCAAAATCAACAATAACAAAAATATTCCTCAACTTATCATTTATTGCCTGCTTTAAAGTCCCATCTTTATTTTAACTACCATGATTTTATACCATTTTTTAAAGAAGACAGAAAATCCTTTTGCAAATGAATTATGTGACATGTAAGCTGTTTAGTGGACAGAATTTAGTCCTGCAAATCTTCAGCTTTCCAACTTCCTCCTAGGAAGAGCTTAGAAAGCTCTCTCCTCCTCCTCAGACAGTTCCCAGCACAAGATGACACCACACCATGTTTTCCTGTTCCTTTCTCTACCTCCTACCCTTTCATCCCACTAAATTTCTTGTTAGGCTTGAATTGAAGAAAGCAACACCTGTGTTTTTTACTCAACTTCAATTTTCAATCCATCTCCTTGGCTGCCTACAAGTGTTGTTTTCATTGACAACAGGTAATTAGCCACTTCACACAGATTGAGGAACAGCAATCTAGAAGCCGGGCAGAGAGCTTTGTTGCCTATTTCCCAAACTGAGTTTAGATGGTAGAGATGTAAACGGTGACAATGTGTATTAGACACGGTAGCAAAGGATTGTAGAAAGGGCAACGATTAGGGTAGGGAATTTGAGTTTTCTTGGTGGCCCTGGCCTTAACCAAGGAGAACTTGGAAAACTCAACCCACTCTAACTTTACTTTTTTTTTTTTTTAGCTCTTCTGGCAGATGTTGAAATGGTTAATATTTATTATCCTTGTACACTACTTAAGAATCATATACAATTCGTATAATAATGTGCCCATAACAATATGGCTTTTAAACTTCTAGAAGCTACTGTGAAATCGCCATCATCCCTTTTTTCCTTTCTCATCCCTGTACCCTCTGCCATCCATCACGCACACAAGGATGCTTCCTTTCTTGCTCACACGTTGTCTCTCTGTATGATACACAGAGACCGATCAATGCTCTTGGACAGCATTATGTCATCTGGTAGGATTTCAGGCAGATTCTTCATCTCACTTCTCAATTGCTATGATTCTCTTCAGATCACGGTCTGTACAAAGGCGGATTCTCCCTAGAGAGAGAATATGCACATTCAGAGAGGTCTGCACATTCAGTCACTTGTAAACATTTACCTGGACTCCGTCTTCAGGGTTCTTTAAAGCCCCTGGAGGATATGAAGGCTTCCAAGCAAAAGAACCGAGCCAGACTCTAGGACGGTTTTCTAGAGACATTTAGTTGTTGAAGCTCACTCAGGCAGTAGGGAAAGTGTGTTTAAATATTCATTGTGTCTCTTAAAAGCTGGGTGACCTTGCACTACTTCTTCTTTGCTTCTATTTCCTCATTCTAAATCGCTGAGCATGGTGGCGCATGCTTGTAATCCCCGCGCCTGGGAGGCAGAGACAGGAGGATCGCGCAGGTTCGAAGCCAGCCGCGCTGGCTTAAGAGACCCTGTTTCCAAGTAAAAAAGTATAAAAATAGGTCTGGGAGTGTAGCCCGTAGGAGTGTAGCTGGAGGTAGAAGGGCTTCCAGGAACCCCAGTACCACTAAAAAAAATAAAATAAAATAAATAAATAAATAAATAAATAAATAAAACGAAGATATCAATGGCACTCTCCTACGTGGTTGTTTAAATGAGTTAGTACATGCGAAATGTTTATAGCAGTCTCCTAGCATTAGTGGTATCCCTGGGAAGGAAAGGTTCTCAGGGATCCATTCATACGTTCTGAGATGATTTCCAACTCCAATAAGTCTAGAGTCGCCTGCTCTTTCCCAACCTTTTAATTATTCTTGCATCTTTGCTGAATATTGTCTAAACTCCAGGACATATATATTATACTTTGCCTAAACCAATCTTAATAGAAGGCACCTTTCCCATTCTTGCTTTATCATAAGCTTCTGACAAGAGAAGAAGGCGACTAGCTCATCTCTTTTCACTGAATCATACAGCCCACTTTAAGGCAATTAACAGTTTAGTGGTTCGGAAAAACAGGATATTGATTTTTTTCTTTGATCCAGTGGAGTAGTGGACAAGCTTATGTTTTATTTTACATTGTGGGAACTTGGAAGTGGGGCCCACTTCACAAGTGACACCAGCTTGTTTCTGCAGAATGGCACATTACTCACCTGCTAGGAACCTGGGACACGCTCACAGATGGCTTGGCCTGTTTCAAAATGAAGGGGATTCTGAAACACGTTCCGAATAAGGTTGGTGATATTTAAACACAATTAAGAGAAAAGGCGGGGCATTAGAAACGTCCTCAGCTCCTTCTCTTCTCAGTCATCTCCCTTTGCCTCACTCCCATTACTGAGCTCATAGAGAGGGTACAGATGAGCTTCAGTTATTGTTACTACCCTCTCCTCTGTAATTATTACCCTGTAATTTGCTGCTGGGTCTACTGAATTCGAAAGAAAATTGAAGAAGGTTTGGGACATTATTATAACATTCATATGTCTTATATTTTTATTGCCGCATTATAATTGTACATGATAATGAGGTTCATGGTGATACGTTCACACATACACATGACAGTTTCACTCCCCTGACCTCCTCCTTCCACCTCTAATTTCCTCCCGCTGCTCAACTGGTCTCTCTCCTTGTTTTCCTAAGCTCCTCTTTCTTTGCTTTTCAATCTCTAGCTTCCACATATGAGAGAAAACAAAGGACTCTTGACTTTTTATCCTGGCTAATCTGCCTTCTGCACGATGATTTTGCAGTTCCATCCATTTACCTACAAAAGGCATGCTTTTGTTCTTCTTTATGGATGAATAGAATTCCACTATTCAGATGCTACATTTTCTTTATCTATTTATCTGTTGAATAACTTGTCTATTGTGAATTTTGCTACTGTAAGCATAGATCTGTATGTATCACTAGAGTATTCTAAATTTAATTCTTTTGAAAAGATACTGTGGAGCAGTATAGTTGGGTCACATGGTGGTTCTGTTTCTGGACTTTTGAAGAATCTCCATGCTGATATCCTTAGAGGTTGTACTAATTTACAATCTCAACAACAGTGTATATAAATGTTCATTTCCTCCCATTTTCTTGACAACATTTATTATTGGTATTTATGATGATGGCCATTCAAATTGGAGTGATATGGAATCTCAGTTTTGTTTTGGTTTGCATTTTCCTAATTGGTTAAGGATGTTGAAATTACACTTGTATTAAAAGAAAAGTAACTCCATGGTGGTGCATGCTTGTAATCCCAGCATTTGGGAGGCTGAGACAGGAGGATAACAGTTCGTGGCCAGCCTCAGCTACTTAGTGAGGTCCTTTGCAACTCAGTGAGACCCTGTTTCAAAATAAAGAATACAAAATAGGGCTGGGAGTATAGCTTGGAGGTAGAGTGCTCCTGGGTTTCATCCTCAGTACTAAAAAAAAAAAAAAAAAAAAAAAAAGCAACTATCCCATGGTATTACTCCATTTTTTTCATTACTATAATAAAATGGCTGAGGCAGGATAACTTTTTAAAGGAAAGAAGGTTGTTTAGATCAGCTTTAGAAGTTCAAAGGCAAGGAACAAGCATTGGTTCAGTTCCAGCAAGGGCCTTCTTATTGGCAGTGTCCCGAGGTGGCCCCTGGTATAGCATGGCAAGAAGAGACAGGAACACCTGTGCTCATGCCTACATGTCTGATCTCTAGTCCTCTTTTTATAAAGGCATCATGATCCAGTCATGGGGGCTACACCCTGATGACCTCATCTAGACCTAATCTTCCAAGGGCTCCACCTCTGAGAGGGCAGATTACCTTTCCACCCTCTTACACCCTTAACATAAGCCTTTGGCAATTAAACTCTGGCCAGAGTTCTAGGGGACAAGCCCTATTCAAATCATAGCAGAAACAGTTTGAAAAAGTCACATGTTAGCTCCTTAATGCAGGCGCCTTGAACATTGTACTTCACCCTCTGCATCTCAATGTCTTCATCTGTAAAATAGTGATCATTTCTTAATCTGTCCCATTTATGAAAATTAAATGCTCTCACAAATTAATGATCAGAATGCTTGGAATAAAGACAGAACTCATAAAATGTAGACACTATTAAAACTCTCTTCCATATGTTGTTTTCCGCAGCCATAGTCATGTGGGTGCATAAGGAAATTGCTTGTCTTTTCTTGGGCTATATCATGGAAACTTCTCTTATCCCATCAGTCATTCTTTTGAATACTTGGCTTTTCAGTTTACAAACTCTTAGATGATGTCTCTTTTCTCAACACACAAACTAGAATGAGAAGGCAGAAACCAACTTCAGGTAGAAATCTGTGAGTTCTCTTATTTGTTCGGTAAGTTGGGATTGCCTTTATTCCAAGCTTTGTTTGTTTATTTTCCAAGAGAGGAGACTTCTGCCCCTGGTTTCTTAGTTGGCTTTGAATCTCGGTGTTCTCAACCACCAAAGAGAGATTGATCAGTCTTTCTCTGAAAGAGACTTTATATCCTAAAATCTTAATTTCACTTGGAAGCTGGCAATTGTATGGTCAACATTTTATAAAATGTTTCTCGGGCAGGGAAACCTCCAAGTCTCAGGGACTTCGCACAGTCACATTTATGTTTTTCTTCCAACACAGTCGGATGCAGGGCAGGTGTGGGGACACTGTTACCACAAGGTCTCTCTGCTGCCCACTCCATCTGCAGAGTCCTCTGGCTGGCTGATGTTTATGTTTCTATAGTTCATCCACCTTGACATGCATAGTTGTAATTGATCCATTTTTTACTGCTTACTATCCTAATTTTTGGATAAATTACAATAGAATTATTGAGTTCCTGGTCATATGCACTTGGGTTGATTTCAAGCACTTTTTCTTTTTTCATTTTAGAAGTAAAGCTGCCAGAAATATCCCTACGAATCTCTCTGCACACACATTCATGAGTTACTCTAAGGTATGGATATTCTTGTTACATATAACCTAGAGACCTAAAATGCAGACTACTGGCACATTGCAATAAGTAGCTAAGAGGGATAAAATTAAATTTCTATTAAAATTTAATACGGTATATGGATCCTTCAAGGAAAACTTAAATAATTTATATTTCCATCCACTTTGGCTAGCTTGGTGTGGGTTCCTTGCTACTGAGGGCTGGCTTTAGAGAATGGGCAAAGACAGACTAGACTATTTTAACTCAAAAAATTCGTCCCCCCCCCCCTTTCTTTTTTTGCAGTACTGGGGACGGAACCCAAGGGCATTCTATCTCCGAGGTACACCCCCAGTTCTATTTTTTATTCTTTATTTTGAAACAGGGTCTCACGGAGTTGCAAAGGGCCTAAGTAGTAGCTCAGGCTGTTCTTGAACCACAGTCCTCCCCTCTCAGCCTCCCAAATGTTGGGATTACAAGCATGTGCCACCACACCCAGCTATCACTTTGGTTTTTGAAGAAATTTGCAAAACCAAATCCCAGAGGTCATGGTGTGTCCTCCCGGCAGCTGTCTTGTTTTGTGAGCTGTGGCTATTTGTGGGCTTTCACTGTAGCTGATGGCATAACATTTTCTGAGGTTTTGTGTTCTATGTGCCAGAGTTAGGTTTATTCCAGAAATAAAAGAGAATAGTACCTCAAACTTTATTTCCTACCCACTGATGAGGTGAAGTCTAACTTCCCAGCCTCATTCTTCTGGCTAAAAGTCTTACTTCCACTTAAAAAATAAAGTCCTCTTGATAGTACATAAGGGATGAGTTAAACCCATCATTTAAGAAAGCAGATGTGTTCTTAACTCTAGAACTAGAAAAAAAAATCATGTGTAACATTCTCAAAATGGGGATAATTTAACAGGAAAAATATCGTCCTCGGTGTCATTGTCGTGGGCAATGACATGGTGACTTTCACGGGCTGTTTTTGGATGGTGCCTGCCCACCCAGGCAGATGGCATCACTGTGATGCAATACTGAGTCACACCTGTCCCTTGGTGGCATAATTGA
This sequence comes from Muscardinus avellanarius, assembly GCF_963383645.1. NCBI lineage: Eukaryota > Metazoa > Chordata > Mammalia > Rodentia > Gliridae > Muscardinus > Muscardinus avellanarius. The sequence continues at coordinate 173,875,545 of NC_137787.1, forward strand.
TGAGTTTTGCATCAAAATAACCTTCCTATAGGTCATAAGAAGGGCAATGCTTTCCATAATAAGAACAAAAATAAGAAAGATACCTGTTCTTGTCACAGCATCTGGTTAAGGTTTAGCACAGTGTTGTAATTCAACACTTTCTGGTTGCTTCTCTCTTCTCTCTCTCTCTCTCTCTCTCTCTCTCTCTCTCTCTCTCTCTCTCTCTCTCTCTCTCTCTCTCTCTCTCTCTCTCTCTCTCTCTCTCTCTCTTTCTCTCTCTCTCTCTCTCTATTCATAGATTTCCATACCTAGAACTTACCTATTTGAAAAATCCTTTCAAAACAAACAGGTTAAGGTATTAAGGGGGGAAAAAGAACAACACATTTTAAATTGCATTTTTTTGTTGTTGTTTTGGTACTAGGGATTGAACCCATAGACATTTTACCTCTGAGTTCCACCCTCAGCCCCTCCTCTTTTGAAATAATTATTATTTATTTTGAAGCAGAGTCTTGCTAGGTTGCTGAGAGTCTTCCTAAATTGCTGAGGCTGGTCTTGAACCTGTGATTCTCCTGTCTCAGCCACCCAAGTACTGAGATCTCAGGCTTGCACCATCATACCCAGCTGCATTTTTTTAAACTACATGTTTAAAAAAAAAAACTTCGACAAGTTTAAATAACATGATAGTGAAAAGATATTATGTTTTCCACATATAAAACTTTGTTATACCAGACATGGTGGTGGACACTTGTAATCCCTGCACTTAGGAGGCTGAGACAGGAGGATCATACAGGTTCGAAGTCAGCCTCAGCTACTTAGTGAGGCTCTCAGCAACCCTGTTTCCAAATAAAATACAAAATAGGTCTGGGAGTGTAGTTTGGAGGTAGAAAGCCCCTGGGTTCCATCCCCAGTACCACACACACACACACACACACACAAAAAAAAAAAAAACCTTTGTTATTATAACAGTTTTTCTTTAGAAGAAAATGAGTTAATGGAGAATTTATTAGCTCCCTTTGTGATTCTCTTCCTACCTGCTAATAGTCCTTTGTCCCTTTGGAATCTGAAAATTGTAGCTTGATATCCCAGTGCAAACTATTAGAACTATCAGCACATAACAACCAATAGCTAAGGCTTTAGAACCCAGATGCCTAGGAAGCTTCAAATCTCTGCTGTATCACCTTCCACTGTTCCCAAATCTAGGTGTCTAAATTTGTAAAATACAGGCATTAATACTAAAATTTATTTTTAGTTCTTTAGTAAAGAATTTAAGTAAGCTGATATGGTCTAAAATACTATAAACTCTATTATATTTTTCTCTCCCTCGACACGTATTAGTTAGTTACTCTTTACCAGATACTACAAACATTTGTTATCTTGCAGCTCTGGGGTAAGAGGTCCTCACATATGCTTTATGGAGTTGAAATTAAGGCTTTAGTAGGCCTGTGACCCTCCTGGGAGCTCAAGACGACACTCTGTTTCCTTGAGATGGAAGATTACCCTAGACTATTAGAGTGGGCCTAGGCAATCACAATGGTTCTTCTAAGAGGAAAACAAATGGGTCTAATTAGGAAAGAGAGCTGAAGATGCTGTGCTATATGCTCTGAGGATGGAAAAGGGACCATGAGCCAGGGGCTTTGGTAACTTCTGGAATCTAGAAAAGGCAAGGCTCGGTGATGCTCACCTGTAATCCCAGTATTTGGGAGGTTGAGACAGGAGAGTCACAGGTGTAAGGCCAGCCTCTTAGTGAGAACAGCAACTTAGTGCAATCTTCAGCAACTTAACAAGCCCTTGTATTTAAATAAAAAATAAAAAAGGGCGAGATGTAGCTTGGAGGTTGAATGCCCCTGGGTTCAATCCCCAGTAACAAACAAACAAACAAAAGTCTTAATCCTCTTTGTGAAGTCCCTCCTGCCATGAAAAGTCATATTTTACAAGTTCAGGGGATTCGGATATAGATATATTGGGACGAGGGAAATTATTTTATCTACCACAGACAGGTTAGATAATTTCTAAATAATTTTCTACCCTTGCGTGGTTCTATTTTAAATACAGATTGGCGATCTTACCTATTACTTTTTAGACTCACATCTTTATAAAATACAGCTGACCAAAGTCCCACCTCCTTCTCTTCTCATTCTTACATTCCCCTTATTTTACCCTTTCCTCATTCTTCCAGTAACCCATTAATAACTGCCATCCTCTCTATAGATTCTAGATTCTTGACTCTATTTAAGCCTACTTCTAAGAATCAAACCCAGCTTTTCAACTCCTTTTTTTTTTTTTTGTGGGTCTGGGGATGGAACCCAGAGGCATTTGACCCCCGAGCCACACCCCCTGCCCATTTTTTATTCTTTATTTTGAAACAGGGTCTCACTGAGTTGCAGAGGGCCTCACTAAGTAGCTGAGGCTGTCTGCGAACCCCGATCCTCCAGTCTCAGCCTCCCAGATGCTGGGATTACAAGCGTGCGCCATCACGTCCGGCCAACTCCCTTCTTCCCTTCTTTTGTTTAACAGATGAGTATTTAAACTAATATACTATTTTCAGTTCAGCGAACATTTCTTTTGCTGATAATTAATTTTATCAAATCTACTTATTCATAAGCATTGAGAAAATGATTTAGCCCTTTTCTCAATTCCTTAACATAGTGAAGTCTCAAATATATATAATTTTATCTGAAATAGTTCAGTGGGGACCAGGCGTATGAGGTAGCAGGCACTGCCATCTTGCTAAATATTTGTAGACCATTCTAGCAGATCACCACTGTTCAGTAGATGTTGGTGGGGTGCTCCTGGAACCCGCAAACTAACGAAATCTCACTTCCCACTTACCATTTCTTATTGTACTGTAAAATCATCAAACAAATTTTCATTAATATTTCTTTCTTCTTTTTAATTTTTTCTCTTCTTATTTAGAGGTAACCATACTTTTTTTTGGTGGTACTGGGGTTCCTGGAAGCCCTTCTACCTCCGGGCTACACTCCCAGACCTATTTTTATATTTTTTATTTGGAAACAGGGTCTCCTAAGCCAGCGCGCAGGGCTGGCTTTGAACCTGCGCGATCCTCCTGTCTCTGCCTCCCAAGCGCGGGGATTACAAGCGTGCGCCACCACACCCGGCTAGAGGTAACCATACTTTTTAAATAGCTGTATTTCTTTTTTTTACTTTGTCTTGGCTGCTTCAATGCTTGCTTATTTATTTATTTACTTATTTTGTGGTGCTAAAGATTAAACCCAGAGGTTTTCTATCTCTGAGCTATATCCCTCAATCCTTTCTATTTTTTTATCAACATCAAGAAAATATTGATCTTTTTGCCTCCGAAATTTCCCAGTGCCATTTATTGCACATTAGCAACAAAGCATCATCACTCATGACCCGTATCATCCACCCGCTGCCTGTCCAACTACCCATGATTCCTGGCTTCCGAAGGTTTCCCCAGGGTTACAATTGGGATTTGTGGATGACAACTATAAATGCAAGTCTTATTCTGAGTACACAGAAAATATAAAATATCTGGGTACACAGAAAATATGAAATATCTGTGTTGAACTTATTGTATGGAATTTTGCAGCATAGAACTAATTCAACCATGTCTTCTCTTGAACTCTTTACTATTTATTTGGTTATTTACTTTTTTATTTATTTATTTATTTTGCAGTACTGGGGATGGAACCTAGGGGCATTCTACCTCCAAGCTACACCCCCAGCCCTATTTTTTTTTTTTTTTATTCTTTGTTTTGAAATAGGATCTCACTGAGTTGCAAAGGACCGCACTAAGTAGCTGAGGCTGTCTAGGAACCACGATCCTCCTGTCTCAACCTCCCAAATGCTGAGATTTTACAAGTGTGTGCCACCACGCCTGGCTTTCTTGGATTCTTCATGTGTAAGTCCTGCATTCATAGACCCAAGGAATGTTACATCTTTTAATGCTGACCATCAACTTACCTTCCACACATTGGCCACTGGGGAGAAGGATATACAAGGGAACAGGAATGGAGAGAGAAAAGTGATTTTTGCAAGGAAAGTATATTCCTTATCCAGTATAGCTTAAGACCAAGCCCATGAGTGTGTTGCTCCCACATGGGTGAGAATAGCCCATTAGTCCTGGGAAGCCATGAATATCCTAAGAAGACTTGGGTGTGTGAAGACACTGGAGGACCTGCCTGCCACACAGTGCAGACCTGAAAAGGGGTTGGGGTGACCGTCCTAGGGTAGGGTGAGCAGGGCTCCACGTAATCGAGGGTGCCCGCATCACTGCACCATCCTCAGGTGCTCTAGACACAGGGGTGTCCTGCAGCCACGCAGAGTGCTCACTGTTCCAGGTGTGTGCTGCTGTAGCCCCAGGGTGTCCCAAAGCCTGACTAGCCTTTGCTTGGTCTGAATATAAGTTTACCCAAATCAGCATGTAGCAGTACTCATTTAGCAGCCTAGTCACTACACTGGACAATAAAAAGGATCCATTTGCTCTGAGTTGTGTTCTAGCCACAGGACTTCAAGAGCACTTCATAGGTACACGTCTTACAAGACAAGTCATTTGAAGCCACTGCATGGTACAACCCAGGCCATCTGGTCAACCTCACATGTAGGAGAAGTACATGAGGTATATCTAAGGGGGAGGGACAGAAATAAGGGATCCTGTGGGTTCTGATCAAGCCATGGAGCACTTGGTCCATGTGGTGTCATGATACCTGCTGGTCTTAGGAGCTTGGAAGAAAATATTGAGGATGGCACATTAAAGAGTAGAGCCTTCTTGGCATGTATGAAGAGCCCCACTTCCTTGGGTCTAATAACCTCAAGTAATAACAGGGATGTGTGTGTGGGTTAGACTGATTATATGTGTACAAATTTCTATTTATTTATTTAGGACTCAGTGGCTGGTTGTGTTCTCTTCCCTCCTGCACTTGCCAGCCATTCCCTAGGCAGTGATGGAGTGCCGGACACGTGCTCAGCAGGGCCCACATCTTAAGTTAGCACAAAGGCTCACAGTGCTTCTTGGAGTTCAGAAACGTTTTCTAATTGCTTTTGCAAGAACCAGAACATATGAGTTTTTAGGTTCAAAAAAATTTTAGAAAAAATATAATGGAGAGCTCAAAGAGGACGAATACTACACTAAGATCAAAATCTGGGAAAAGGGGAGAATCTGCAAGGTGGGAAGAGGTTGAGAGGCTAGGGAAGCACAGAATATGATCACAGAAAATAAAACAAGAGATTCAAGACGCAAGACGATTGATCTGGTAGTGAATGAGAGATTAGAAAGATTTAGGGCTGCAAAAAATCCACTGGATTTAGTAATTGAGGAGCTATTGATGTTTCAAAAATCTTTCAGTAACAATTAAGGAGGATGTTTCAGTTGGTGAGAATGTGTAATAACTCATAAAGTTAAATATTTCAATATGTAATATTAATCTATTCATACTTAAACTAAAACAGTCACAAGAAAAAATATGTAATAATAAATTTATGTGTGTAGATATACTCAGTGCATGTGCACACATGAAGGAAGGGGCTCACAGAGGCTAAAGTAGCCAGAGCCTGGGGAACTAATCCTGGAGCCAGGCTGGGCGGCACTGCAGCCTGCGTAGGAATGTTGCGGTGAGCAGGAGGAAGTCTTGGCTTTCACAGTTCATGAAAGTGGAGGAAGATGAAAAGGAACACAGGAAGTTACAGTACAGTAAAATACATTCTTCCAACAGAGTTAAGTCCAGGGAACTTAGGCAAGGCCTGGCAGTGAGGTTTGGGGTCTGTCTTGCAGATCAGTGATGTGTTGGCGGTGACTGCCTTGTCTCATCAGGCTCTTACCTACTGGCCTTGTGACTGATGCAGATAATAATCCAAGTATATTATGGGCAGCTGTTAAAGTCAGCTACTGGTAGAGATTTAACTTTGATACTGGTGGCTTTGAAATACAAGCATCTCATCTGAAAGCACTTTTTAAATAATTGTGAAATGTGTAATAAATGTATATATAATTTGCTACTTGATTTCATATCCATGATTACTTCCAGGTTCTTCAAGCTATCCACATCAATGGTGATCCTAACATACCTTCTATGAGAGGCAGAGAGTGGAATAGACATTTTCAAGTATGCCTTTTAAAAAACCTCCAAGAATTATGATCTCAACCTAGTCCACAAAGGCAAGCTTTGCAGTTTAGTTCTTTTTGTAACTTCTTACTCTAAAATTAAAAACAAAAAACAAGACCCTCTGTACATTTGTTTCACTGTGACAGATAATGATGTTAATGTATATATAGAGAGAGAGATATATAGATAAACCTCATTCATTTGAGTTGTATTTGATAATATACAAATTTCTTCAAGCTTGAACTGATCTACACTGTATTTAGTGAAATCAGGCATTCATTTAAACACATATACTCAGCCGGGCGTGGTGGTGCATGCTTGTAATCCCCATGCTTGGGAGGCTGAGACAGGAGGATCGCATGGGTTCAAAGTCAGCCTCAGCTACTTAGTGAGGATCTCAGCACCTTAGTGAGACCCTGTTTCCAAATAAAATACAAAATAGGTCTGGGAGTGTAGCCCAAAGGTGGAAAGAGTCTGGGTTCCATCCCCAGTACCACACACACACACACAAATTAAATAAATAAATAAAGACATGTACTCTTCAGCAAGAACACATTTACTGAACATCCACTATTGTGGTAACACTGTCTGCTGTATCAGGTACTGGGGTATTTAAATAAACAGCACACAGTCCTTTTTCTTAAAAGACTTAAAATTTTGGAAAGATCGTAGGCAAGAAAAGCAGTGTTCATGATTGCTGTTATAGTCACACCTTCTACAGCAAGTGGACTCTTCAGCCAAAGTTTGGTTGGGAGACTGAGACTCCTGATGCCACATACACGACGGGAGGGTACGAAAAGGTTTATTATGTGCAAAATCGAGATCTCGGAGACAAAGAGGAGGCCTTTCCAGATCAGAAATGGCTTGAGGCATCGGGAAAAGGAGGCTGGCTCAGGGTTTTCACTGCAGTTACAGGATGAGAGTCCTGCACGTGGACAGGGACTCGTGTGGTTTGAGTCTTGTCCGAGAAGGGAGCACTAGGCTTTCTTACCAGCTTGTCTTAATCTGTGGCTTGAGGAACAAAGGAAGAGTGAGGCTTCAAAACTTCTACAGTCAAATGCCAGAAATAAAAAAATAAAAAAAAAAGCTTTAAAAAAATGGAGTGGAATCTCCTCCTTACCAGTCCAGTACGATCAGAAAAGCTTCATGGGGTTTACAAAGGGTGGCCATGAAGCTGGATGTCAGGCTCCAAGGGCTCAGGGAAGTATTCCTGGAGAAATGTGCCCCTAAGGTGAATGAGGGTGGAGCGTTCAAAGTGGAAGGCTATCCTGTGTACAGCGCTGTGTGATAAGGCACACAGTGCCTGGGGTTGGAGTGAACACACGTGGTAGGGAAGATGTGCAGGTCCAGCAGGAGGTGAGCTTCTGGGGTGTGATGTTAGCTTCCCTCCAAAGGCGGAGGAGGTCCCTTGTAGAATATTAATCAGATTTGCATGTCAGAAGGTGGTGATTTAGCCCGGCGTGGTGGTGCACACTTGTAATCCCAGCATTTGAGAGGAGGATCACAGTTCTCATACAGCCTTGGCTACTTAGTGAGACCCTTTGCAACTCAGTGAGACCCTGTTTCAAAATAAAGAATAAAAAATAGACCTGGGGGTATAGCTTGGAGGTAGAATGCCCCTTGGTTTCATCCCCAGTACTGCAATAATAAATAAATAAATAAATAAATAAATAAATAAATAAATAAATATAAAAAGAAGGTGGTGATTTTATTTAGAAAGCTGCCTAAGGCTTAATAGGAAGGAAAGAAGTAAAATCCATGAAAAGCAAGAGAGATATGAGTTGATTAGTTGACTTCCTCCTGATAGTTATACCCTTAATTGAAGGCAGCTGTTCTCAGCAGGGTGCGTTTCTAGGTGTGGGTAATGAAAAACCGAGGAATGAGAGAGGGAGGAGAAAGTTGGTCAGTTTTTTTAAGAGGTTTTCCTGAACCATTCTGATACATCCCTTAGGAGAAGGAATATTCAGTCTCTGTGGTTGAACAAAACAAAACAAAACAAAAAACAACCAAAAAAAGGAAAACACACAAAAACCAAAACAACCTGTCCTGGCAATTTGAGTATACATCACCCTCCTCTAGCTAGTAGAGAATTGCTCAGCTAACAATGCAAAGCTCCCAGGGTACATTTCAGGCTCAGGTCCAGTGGGAACAAGGTGTTAAGTTAGAGGATTGAAGGGGCAACAGAGTAGGGAAAGCAGCTTTAGGTGTGGTTTTATAAAGAGAAACACAAGACCTAGTTCTTTAGAAGTGTTCAGTGTAGTGGTGGATGACAGGGGAAAATAAAAACAGGATAAAAATAGCCAGGTGTGGTGGCGCATACCTGGAATCCTAGTACTTGAAAAGCTGAAACGGGAGCACTGCGGGTTCAAGGACAGCCTCAGCAGTTTAGCAAGAACTTTCACAACTTAGTGGGACCCTGTTTCAAATTAAAAAAATTAAAATAAAACAGGGCTGGGGTATAGCTCATATCAGAAAAAAAAATTAAGGATAAAATCAAAACCAGAAAAGGTCAATAGAAAGAAAATGAAAACTGAACTTGTCAAGCAGGGAAGCTATAGAAAGATAAGTCCTGGGGTGCTCCTTACACCAGACTTTTTCTCGCCTATTTTTGACATGAGAACTAGGAACTCAGCTCTTGCAAACAGGAGACCAGCGCAATCAGATATCTAGTTCCTAACTCCATTCTCTTGCAACTTTCCAGCCTTTGTCTTCTTGTGCACAGTTGAGTCGGCTCTGGAAATCCTCGGGTGACATTGCAGTCGGCTGCCATCCTGGTCTCTACAGTGTTGGAGGCGATCGAAAATAGCGACAGAGGTTGGAGCTGTTCTGCTGATCAAGGAAGGTCTCCTTTTTTAAAAGCAGGAGGCTGCAGGATTGGGAGAGGGAAGATTTAATGAAAGGGAGAAAGTCTGTGACCAAGGCAACCAGAGGGCGCCCCCAAAGCCTGCGAGGGCTTGAGGAAAGAGACGAAGAAGTCCTGTAGATTTGTTACATCAAGATGTTGATGCTTTTAATCAAGGTTCCTAGGTGATGCTTCGTCAAATTAACTCATGGTCCAGTTGTGCTATTAGGTATCTTCGGCTGATTCTTCTCTTTGTGCAGTCTCTTTTCTTCCCCTGGCCAGCACTACAAAATTTGAGAAGTGGTTATAAGCTGCTACATTCAGCGTGAATTTGATCCTAGCCTTTCATTCCTTTCCTTCTTATTTGCAGCTGATTGAAAAAAGAAGTAAGTTATTTCAATCAAGTTTTTAAAATCCTTTTTGAGAGAAAGGGGTATGATTTAAATACATGGAATATGGTGTTTCTAAAACCAGGGAAAGAAGCCTAATAAAATAATTCTGTCTCTAAGAAAGAATTCGCATTTTCTGCTCCTTGCCAGGTGTAGCCTATGGGAGATGAATAGCTTTGTAGTTCAATGTTCATCCAAGTGATTATAGAAAATGATTATAAAAGTATTATTTTAAGAAATGAAAATTTCAAGAGCAGAATTGCAAATATATGCATTTATAATTTTAGGCGCCAGATTTAGAATTACATAAACTTTCAAACAAGACAGATTGATTGCATTTAACCCTAAAGGTCAATAGCAGACAAACTTTGAATGAAACAAAAGTGGAGAGAAAATAGGCAAGAAACACGGCAGAGTTTTCCTCAGTCATAAAGACAAACTAAGTTATGTCATTCGCAAGAAAATGGATGGAACGAGATAACATTACACTCAGTGAGATCAGCCAGACTCAGGAAACCAAGGGCCACATGTGGAAGCCAGGGAGCACACAGAAAAGGAAGAGATCTTTGTGAAAATGAGAGAGACCAGCAGAACAGAGGAAGGGGGTTGGGGAGGGAGGAGAGGAGGGGGAAAGACTTAAGGAAGGAAACAGACCAGATAATGCTCTGTTTTTATATGAAGATCTCACTCCCAATCACTCTAGCATGTACTGGGAGAAAGGAAAGGGAAGAGGATGGGGTGCCGGGGGAAACGCACCAAGGGATGGTATGTATATACGAATGGATCACTTTGAATCTCACTGTGAGGTATGACTGTAAAGCACCAATAAAAAAAGTTAAAATAAAAAGGAGAGCATTTAATAACATGGCACTTCAACAGAAGAAACAGATTTCTTAATTTGCTGTTTAACATTAATCTTAAAATATTTTCTCTTGCATTCTCCCACACCCTCCTCTAGTACTAGTTGAGTTTTTACTTACCAGTTAGAATATCAGTTTGTTAATAGACATGTAGTTAATTGCATATCATCTGTGAGTCATCAGGGAAAGCATGTTTTATTAATGAAATAGTATACTCTGGATATGGCCAGCATGCATGGTACTCAAATATTTGCAAAAAAAAAAAAAGAACATATTTATTGGATAGGACTGCTGGAGTTAGCCGCTAGACTGAGTCTACAATGCCAGGACCTTTAGCTGAATTTCTAAGTGTTTTCTAGAGGAGAAGACGCTTAGGCAAGATGGCGATATGCTTAAGATTAGAAAAAAGAAAGTAGTAGCTGACCGTCTCCTGCTGGTCTCTTCAGTGTGTCTATGGAAGATGGTGTCTAACTTGCTGACTTCCTGGTCACCTTACAGCTCTTTGATTTTGCCAACTACAGAGCAAAATGGTAAGGAGAGAGGAAGAATGGTTCTTGGAAATATGTGTTGTGTTTTCTATGACATTGCTCACTATATTTTGAAGGTTTTTCTTCTTAGGAACAGTGACCGATTTGCTGAATTTGCTTACTTGTATCCGTGCTCCTTCAGCCGTTATCCCCTTTTCTAATAGGTATTTATGACTTAGATGTTCTAAGTGTTGGGATAGTATTTATGGTCATATTTTCTAGCAAGATCCCAGAACAATCCAGACCTAGTCAGGGACCCTTCACCTTGTTAGCACCTGACTGTAATCTATACTTGTGTACACTCTCTTCTTTGATGGAAAAAATCTGGTGGAATTTTCAGATTTCTCATTGTAAAATATATGCATTAAGTATAAAATTACTTTATCCATCAAAGAAACTTATTGTTAGAGCCTCACTTGGCTCTGAGGAGAAGCAGATCCATGTGTGCAACTCAGTTGGAGCTATGAGAAAACTAAGGTTTAACAAATTACTGAGTGACCACTCACTCAATAATTCCAAATATATTAATGTTAATGGGATCTTAGAGCATTTTAAAAAGAAATCTAACTAATTGGTTTGCATGCCAAATTAAAAGACTGAGAATCCCAAGCCTCTAAAACAAAATTAAAATAATTATAGAAAATGAAGTCTATGTAATTTATTTAAAATATGATGTAAATTACAATGTGTTAAATAATAAAAAAGAATCAGTAGAAAAAAATCACATTGAGTTATACTGAAGTATTTTCATTTTAAACCATAGCTTGTAAAGCATTTTTTTGCTTTGTTTAACTAAGTTTGAAATACTTATGCTACACAAAGAAAATCTCAATTAATATTTATTTAATGAAATATACATTGCACACCTGCTAATCAATAGTATGCCTTTTGGATACATTTACAGGATACTTGAATCAGTATTTTGCAAGTTGTCTGTTTTTATTAACCCTGCAATAGCCTTTTCTCTGTGTTAACTTTTCATCTTGTCTTTTGATTTCTTCAATATTAGAAAAGGGTGAATATTCTAGGACTCTTTAGCCTATATGTCTGTACCTAAAAATGTATTTTCACAAACTGGCATCATGTCATGCTAAGAGAGTAGTGTTGCCAGTATCTTTGCTATTTCATTAATAAATACTTTGCTTCTTATTTCTATTAGTCATTTTGTGTGGTACTGAGGATAGAACCCAGGGCATTCTACCTTTGGGCTCACCCCCCACCCTCTTTTATATTTTATTTGGAAACAGAGTCTCACTAAGTTGCTGAGAGCCTCACTGAGCTGCTGAAGCTGAGGCTGGCAGTGAACCTGCAGGATCTGCCTGTCTCAGCCTCCCAAGTACTGGGATTACAAGCATGCACCACCACGCCCGGCTCTAGTCATTTGTTTTGAGGAAGTGATTGTGACATCTGTTCTTGAGGATGGTGTGGGTACTGCATTCTGCTTGAGGAGATCATCTGTGAGTGAGGATACTTCCCCACAAACCCCAGTTTCCCTAAGATAGAACCTTTCTATGTTCTACCATTCCAGTAATGAAGAAGTACATAGTATAACCTTATCAGCTAGAGACAAATACACGCACACACGTGTGTGTGTGTGTTGGCAAAGTACACTTAAACCTATCTGGAATCAGAAGCTAAATGTTCATTTTTCTAATGAAAGATATAACTTAATATTTGACACTAACTTACAAAAATGGAAGAATTTGACATAATAAAGTAGTCTTAATGGCCCTATCTTCTCAATCATCTACAAAAGCAGAATGAGAAGGGAGGCCCCAGGCAACACTTTTACTTTGTTTATGTCCTTCATGAGCCAGGAATTTGGATAGATCATGGCATACGCAGCTCATTTCTGCTTCACCATGTTGAAGCTTCATCTATAACAATAACAGCATAAACCACACCACCTGAGGCTACAACTAGTAGCTTCTTCTACTCTATGGTTGACGCCTGGGCTAGGGTGACCAGAAGTCTGAGGTCAGAAGGTTTTACAGACCAGACCCCTGGTGCATCTCCATATGGCTTACGGTGTGGCAGCCACTGGCTACTTGGACTTGTGACCTGGTGAGTCTGGCCTCATGAATGTGCATTCCAGAAAAAAGAGATGGTGGCTTCATGGCCTTTGGTGACCTAGTCTTGGAAATCTCTTCTGTTCTATTAGTCAGCCTCGTTGTGAGGCCATTTAGATTTAAGGGGAGAGGAACAGACTTCATTTATTGATGGGAGGGGGTTTGGAGAATTATAACCTTACTTTAAAACAGCACCGGAAGAAATTTTGTTCCTCTAAAACAGTTTTGTTTGAGTATTGTAGATAGTGGTCAATTGGTTATTCCTTGATTGCTAGCTATTTTCATGTGCATGCAAATCTTCTAACTGTATGTAATGAACACTTAATTGGCTGAGAGAAGAAAGTGAAGAACTAAATGTTGCTGCTTGCTAACTGGTTATATGTGTACTATTAATCTCCACCACTCATACCAGCACTAGTTATACCTAGTCTATTCCAGGTCATTTTCTTTTCTTTGTCCTTTCCACTTTCCCTTCTTTCTTTTCGCCTTCTCTCCCTTTCCTCCCGTCTTGTCTTGTGTTGTCTTGTCTTGTCTTGTCTTCCCTTCCCTTTCCCTTTCCCTTTCCCTTCCCTTCCCTTCCCTTCCCTTCCCTTCCCTTCCCTTCCCTTCCCTTCCCTTCCCTTCCCTTCCCTTCTCCTGTCCTCTCCTCTCCTCTTCTCTCCTCTTCTCCTCCTCTCTTCTCCCCTCCCCTCCCTCCCCTCCTCTCCTCTCCTCTCTTCTTTCTCTTCTTTCCTCCTCCTCCTCCTCCTCCTCCTCCTCCTCCTCCTCCTCCTCCTCCTCCTCCTCCTCCTCCTTCTTCTTCTTCTTCTTCTTCTTCTTCTTCTTTCTCTCTCTCTCTCTATCTCTATCTCTATCTCTATCTCTATCTCTATCTCTCTCTCTCTTGGTGATAGTACCCAGGACTTTCTGTATGCTGTGCAAACACTCTACCACTGAGCTACAACCCTAGAGCTTTAAAAATATTAAAGTTGGCCAAGTGTGGTGGCACACACTTGTAATCCCAGAATTCTGGAGGCTGAGTCAGAAGGATAGCTGTTTATGGACAGCCTCAGGTACTACTTAGTGAAGCCCTTTGCAACTCAGTGAGACCCTTTTTCAAAATAAAAAAAAATAAAAATAGGGCTGGGGGTGTAGCTTAGAGGTGAATGCCCCTGGGTTCTATTCCCAGTACTGCAAAAATAAAATATTTAAGTTGCTGATGCTGGCTTTGAACTTGAGATCATTCTACATCAGCTTCCCAAATACCTAGGACTACAGGTGTGTGCCACCACATCCAGCTTAGAATACTTTGGAACACTTCTTAGAATGCTTTGGAAGTGTTTATTTCCAAGGTCATTGAGATTTTGCTGGAGATTTCTGTTGGTGGCTCGGGTTTACGAGGACTATCTCTGACCAGCTAAATATGTCTGAACACCATTCTGAAGAAAGGCTTTCAAAAACCATTCCACAGATCTCTTGTCCATTCTTGAGAGGAAAAAAAATTAGGATCCAGAATTAAGAAATTAGAAAAAAGAATTCATCTCAAATTAGGATCCAGAATTAGAAAATTAGGGAAAAAATCAAATTTCTGCTACTGAGTTATGTGTTGATTAATGTAAGATTTATGAATACCTGGAATGTCAATGCTTTATGAGAAGGTGCCAGGCTTTCCAAGGAAGAGGATAGAGTTCATGTCCTTGAAGAATGGTATCGAGCATATGGGCCTTCTCAAAAATGCACAGCCCTGGTGAGTGTGGTGGTACATACTTGTAATTACAGTACTTGAGAGGCTGAGACAGGAGGATCACAGGTTGAAGGCCAGTTTTAGCAACTTGGTGAGACTCTGTTGGATAAAAAGTGCACAGTCATTGTAGAGACATAAAAAAGACACAGGGCAGGCAACATAAAGCTAGGTACAACCATGCTTAATAGTCAACTGAGCTAAAATGCCCAAATGATTAGAGCCAGGTTAATAAGAATGCTTGGTGGTGAAGGTAAATGTTAAAAGAGGGGACCATTCCTTGGTGATGAAGTAGAGAGGGAATGGTAGAAAGTAAATCCAGAGTCTCCCTAGGTTTTAGAGGTCAAAATACTTTAAGTTCCACTTTCAAAAAATTTTTTTAACCCAGTTGAACCTTTGGGCCTGATTCTGACTGCCCACAAGTATTTCCTACCTAATATATTTCCTTCCTCCAATTCTTAGCTCCAACCAGCTACCAGGATCCTAGCTGCCAGGATCCTTGCTGTCATTCATGCAAGGCTTACACTTCACTAGCCTTAGTGTCTTCTGCAGAATCTAGAACAAAAGCCTTGACCTAGGATGTGCCTAGTACATTTTAATGAAATTGGATTACATTGATCACACTTAGGTATTGATATGCCATGACTTGCCCACACCTTTTTATATCTCCATCTTCTGAGTTTCCCCAGACTTCCCTGATGATTATTCTTACACCTATTTTATTAGAGACTTTACATCAAACATTGCTATTCCTTTGGAGGACTACGCAGATGATTCCATTAAATATTCATATTATACTAGTTAAGCTCTGTTATTTTTGGGTATATATATGTGTGCGTATATGTATAAATATGCACATAAATGTATTTATGTATGTGTGTATAGATGCATATATGCACATATACATGTATAATCTGATTTCAAACTATTCTTTGCAACCAAAATAAAGACTTCATTAGATTTCATAATTCTTTCTCCTTCTCCCCATTTAACACATTTTTTTTTGTTTCCAGCCTTTTCTTTTCTCATTTCCTGTGGAAACAGTTCTAGACTTCTCAGCGGGTCACTTTCCCTCATGCATATGTATCTTGTATACTTAAAATCCAAAGGCTTCTGTCCTCTGGAAGGCACAGGCAGGAGCAGCCCAGAGAAGCCCCACTGCTTGGCCGGAGCTGGTCCAATGCTGTTGCTGCGGAGATGCTGTTGTTGTGACAAGGACCTGTTGGCTCCTTGGAGTAAAGCCCAGAAGGGACAAGTTCGTTTGGGCTAGGCCCTGACAGGGTTATCAGAAAAGCCCTAACACCAAAAACTCTAAATCTGACACTGGCGATCCTCACAACGGAGTCAAAACAAGACAAAGGAATCCTGTTCTGGTAATCTTAGCTTTGCCCAGGTCACCATCCTGCCTGGCTGGTTTTGTCCATTTCAGCATAACATGACACAGATTCCAAAGGATCTCTGAGACCAGGGATGGGGATCTATTATATAACCAAGCTGGATTGGTGTCAGGCTTACCAGAGGCGGATAAGTGACAATTCACAGATACTTGCCTTGGTCTAAAATATCCAAGAGAGGAATAAAATAGCTTGAAATCTCATATAGTCAAAAGCGCTCAGTTTATTAAAATTTATTTTCTGGGTAAAATCTATAGTTCATTTAAAAATCCTTCCCTTAATACTTCATACTCAATTTTTCAGTTGTGCAACAGGGAATAATATGTGTAATAGAGCTCCTACAATGGAGGAAATGGCTGAGCAGAGCCAACAGTTGGCGAGTTAGCCAGCTCAGTTCCAATCCTAAGTTATCCAGCCTCAGTGCATACATGCAATAGAAGACAGAGTGCTAAGTATGTAAACAGAAAAAAAGTAAAAATTACATGTCAATGAGCAATGAAATCATTTATCTGAGGTGCAAAGAAAAATCCCAACTCAGGAACCAACCTTTGAGATTGAGAGTTCTTCATTCTAGGATTCCTGGGGTTTTCATTAATTAGAGGGAGTCTGGGAAATTTTATTTATTCATTTATTTTTTGGTGGTACTGGGGTTCCTGGAAGCCCTTCTACTTCCAGGCTACACTCCCAGACCTATTTTTACATTTTTTATTTGGAAACAGGGTCTCCTAAGCCAGCGCGCGTGGCTGGCTTTGAACCTGCGCCATCCTTCTGTCTCTGCCTCCCAAGCGTGGGGATTATAAGCGTGCGCCACCATGCCCGGCTGAGTCTGGGAAATTTTAATCAAGATCTAGGCCCAAGTGAAAATCCATGGTGATGAAAGCCTTAACATGTGTCTTCAGTCCTTATTCCCACACACCCTCTTCTTAGCAGTAGGTCAGAGCCAGCTCTATCTTTTAGAAAACATACAGGCAGGGAATGATTGAATTATAAACTGTGAGAATTATTTTGACATAGGGCTGGGGATGTAGCTTAGAGGTACAATGCCTCTGGGTTCCATCCCCAGTACTGCAAAAAAAAAAATTGTAGTATATTACTAATAATATGCATGAAGAGAGACTCAACTCTTACTTAGAACTCTATCTATCTATCTATCTATCTATCTATCTATCTATCTATCTATCTATCTCCTCTCTTTCTTTTTCTTATGGGGGCTTGAGCCCAGGGACATTGTACCACCAAACTACATTCCCAGTCCTTAAGTCCTTGAGGCTGGCCTTGAAATTTCAATCCTCCTCTCTCAGCATCCCAAACACTGCCCTGCTTTTTGTCTATTAATTGATGGAACCAAACAACCTATCAAAGTTAATTTAGAATAGTTCACTAATGCTTTAAATGAATAAATAATTTACAAAAGATAAATTAAAAATTGCTTAGCATAGTGCATTTTTTCTTTAAAGAGCTTTTGGTGCTCTCCCTACAATGTGTTCCTGAAACACACTGTATATAGTAGAATAATGAACCCTTTGCAGCCCAACATTTTCTTCATCCCAACCCCTGCATCCTGTGAACATGTTTCTTTCCATTGCAAAAGGGTGGTTATGATTGCAGATGGAATTAAGACTAATACTTAGCTAGCTTGAAAATAAAGCCACTGTTCTGGATTATCAGGGTGGGCCCACCATAATCGCAAGGTCCTTAGAAGTGGAAGAAGGAGGAAGAAGAAGTTGTTCCACGAGAGAAGGAGCTGACTGCTGATGTTGGCTTTGAAGATGGAAAGAGGAGCCCCAAGCCAAGGGAGTCAGAAGGCTCTCCAAGTTGGGAAAGACACAGAAATGAACTCCCCTAGAGCTTCCAAAAAGGAATGCTGACACCTTGATTTTAGCTCAGTGAGGCCGCTGTCAAACTTCTACCTACAGAACTGCATGGTGATATTACCACAGATTTAGCAGCCGTTTGTTATACCAGCCATAGAATACTATAGGGCAACAACATATTTGATTAACAAGGGGTTTCTAAGACAAGAGGAGAGTGGTAAATTATTAATAACCAGCTCTCTTGAAAGCAAACAAACAAAACAGAAGCCCTGTAGGTTTTTGTCCATTTCTATTGTGCAGAGACTCTCATCATGGCTGATTTCAAACTACCATGGTGACATCACTGAGCTCAGAGTTAAGAAAAGATCTCTTACCAGCTAGCATAGCATTGCAATAAGTTTGGGAAATTGAATACGTAGCCCTTTTAGAATTTCACTACACACATTAGCATTATTAGAGGTAGCCTATCAGATAAGAAGTCTGTTTAACTTTATTTAACTCAGCATTCCAAATGTCCTTGATGACAATCTTCCCATGAATAATACATATGGTGCAGAAAGTTGGTGACAAAATGGTGTCAGTTGTTGTATCTATTGTTCTCCAACCCAGACTAAATTTTTTCTCACTCTGCCAAAACATCTACCCAATTTGTGAATAGATTTTCTGCGTGTGTGTGTGTGTGTGTGTGTGTGTGTGTGTGTGTGTGTGTGTTGCTGTTGTTGTTGGGGATTGAATTCAGGGCTTCATACATGCTAGACAAATATTCTACAACTTAGCTACATCCTCAGCTCTTATATTTTACAATTTTTTTATTATCTGCCTTGTAATAATTGGAGAGTACGAGTCTAGTACGAGTCTAGAGTACGAGTGTGGGAGAAGCACTGCTAGTGAGAGGGCATGATGGCTAGTTTTCATCACTGACAACCCATTTTGTAGGGCAAGACAAGTAGCAGCAAGTGGTTAATTAAAATGATCTTTATTGACACCAAGGTCTACAGATGTCAGCATGGAGGAGTTTGTCTTTCCTACCATGATCAGTCCAAATGGTCAACAGAAGCAGGACCACCTTACTCCAGAGCCACTGGCCTTTGAGCACTCGGTGTTGGTCTATAACAAGAGAGATCGCACCTGGCTTGGGATGCTGCTCTCCTCCCTCGTCTTTTCAGAAGCTTGGGGGACTCTTGATAATGATTTAATTTTCTCCTGAGCTTGTTAACTCTGCTTGTTAGGGGCACAGTTTGGAGGCTGGGGGTGCTTTAATCTCGTTAATTAACTACATTTCTGTCTCTTCCTGTTTAGATCATTTCTTTGGAATGACTCAGCCTCTTTAGGGTAAACGTTCATTCTGTCGGATTCCCCAACTGTCTCCCTGCTCTTTCCCAGGACAATGTTCCAACCCAGACTATATTTTCCCACTCTGCCAAAACATCTACCCAATTTGTGAATAGATTCTCTCTAACCCAGACAACTGGGGGTTTGGAGCCAGGAAGAGTACCTTGCATTCTCATGGCAGTAGAGCCAGGCTTCTGTGAATGCAGCACTCTTTGGGGGTCCCGTGGTTAGGCAACTGGTCTGTATGGGCCCCCTGGGGTCTGCCGAGGATGCCTTCTGCCTTCAGCAAGTGCATGCTGGGCGTCACACCTGGGGTCTGTAGGCTCAGCTGACAGCCCCAAGTCTTCATACTTGAGGCCCTTGATTACAACCCAGGCTTCTGCCAGAACCTCCTGACCCTATCACAGGTCCTCTTTGGAGCTTACAGGATCCAGGGATGTCTCACACAAAGACAGCTTGTCTGTTTCAGGCTATCAGAGGACATTTCTGCTGGTGCCACATTCCCATACTGTTAGCACATTGGATGAGACAAGAGACAAATGCAGGACTTCTCTGTTCCCCAAATTATGCCGGAGAAAGTGGATCACTAGATCCAGTGTTCTTGCTCTTCGAAGGGAGCTGTGGGGATTAGACATAGAAGAATCTGCTTCTGAGATTACTGCCTGACACTTCTTGCCTTCTTTTTAGACTCCACTGTGCTTAGAGAGGTGGCTTCCTGTAGACACTCATGTCATCTTCTGATGGATACACTTCTTAGGCTACACCTACTTCAGTAAGCCTCATTGGCCAGCTGTCAAGGAACTGCCGACACAGCCTTTCTATATGAAGAAAAAACCTGAATTATGAGGTGGCCAGGCTTGGAAGGCATAGAAAATCTAGGAGGTAACAACTACCAAAGATTAAAGTGAATTGACTTACTAACTTGACTTCTCATTACAGCTGCTGATAGAATTGTGCTAATAAGGATGTGATATCCACCCCCATCATGAGAATCACATAAGAATTTACACAAATCTCACTGAGTTTTTTTTAATCCCATATATTTATATATTTGATTCCTCCACAGGAACTAAGGTGGTATGAGCCTAGTGGACATTAATATTCATATTGTGCTTTTAATAGAGGAGCATCTTTATTTTCCAATGATGAGGCTTTCCCCTGTTTCTATTCTCTAGTCATTTGTTCTATTACCATACATGACACCATATTGTAATTAGTTGTTTCCATATCTCCTTCCATCCCTCCCAACATTTCTCCATGTTTATACTAAATACATTATCTTAAGAGTCATAATCCTGGGATATTTATGTCTGCATTTTTTTTCTAGTACCGTGCCTGGTACATAGTGGCTCAATTCACGAATGAATGGACTTGCTTAGTAGCCTCTCAGCAAATAGGCAATGGTGCAGCAAATCTTGGTGTACTCCCAGTGCCAGATCGCCCCCAGGGCATGATGACTCAGCAGGGAGGCTGACTCATGAGAAGTGAATCACAGCCCAGTGAAAACTTCACTTTCAAAAATGGAACATTTCCATCAAATGTGACAATGGGAATTATTTGGGTATGAACTATTCAGCCCATTGTGAATTATGAATGGGATTCTGGATCAACAAAATTTTGACAAAATAAGAATAAGCTGGAATAGGCAAGAGAGAAGTTGTCTCCTCAAACTCTGGACACAAATTTCTAGCACATATAACCAAGAGCTTGACATCATGTTAATATAAACGGATTCATTTAAAATATGGACTTATCTCATGCAGGTATTTACAAGTGAAAAAATCTTTCAGATTAGGAACGTGATGCTCAGAAGAGTGAATGCCTTAGCAGTTTAGAACAATTTCTAATCAGTGTACAAGATTTTTTTGGGAGGGGATACTGAACATTGAACCCGGGGATGTTTTACCTCTGAGCTACACCCCTAGCCCTTACTTTTTGTTTTTGAAGTAGGTTCTTGCTAGGCTGCTGAGGCTGTCCTCATAACTGTGATCCTCTTGTCTCAGCCTCCCAAGTACTGAGATCATAGGCACATACAACCACGCTCAGCTAATATAAAAATCTTTAATGGCCTTTGGCCCATCTGTTATATATATGTAGGCATTTCCGGGATCGGAGCCTGCCGCGAGGCAAGGCTGGTGCTGGGGCCTCCGAGACCGGGATCAGAGCCTGCTGAGGGGTTAGGCCGGTGCTGGGGCCAGCGAGGCTGGGATCGGAGCCTGACGTGAGGCAAGGCTGGTGCTGGGGCCTCCGAGGCCGGGATCGGAGCCTGCCGAGGGGTTAGGCTGGTGCTGGGGCCAGTGAGGCTGGGATTGGAGCCTGCCATGAGGCAAGGCCGGCGTTGGGGCCCCCGAGGCTGGGATCAGAGGCTGCTGAGAGGTTAGGCTAGTGCCGGGGCCACTGGCCGGCATCGGAGCCTTCCGTGAGGTAAGGCTGCTACTGAGGCCTCCGAGGCCTGGATCGGAGCCTGCTGAGGGGTTAGGCCGATGCCAGGGCCAGTGAGGCCAGAACCGGGGCCTCCCATGAGGCAAGGCTGCTGCTTGAGCAAGCGAGGTCTGGATCAGTCCACCGGGTAGCCAGGCCATAACTGGGGCCGTCAAGAGTGGGATCGGTATTTGCAACACGGCATGCACAGAGAAATATCGCAGAAAATTAAAACCAGATGCTTTCCCTAATCAACAATAACTAGGCGGAAAGGGGCAACAGGAAGTGGTCGAGCTTTAGAAAAGGCCCTATAGTGAAGCAATTAAGGTGACCAATCAGAGTGTATGGAATAGGGGAGGATGGAGCCTCTTTAAAAAGCAGGAGGTACATAAACATATGTATCAAAGTTAATCACCAATCAAGCATGGGATCGAGGGGGGGGGAGGGAATGGGATGGGGACTGGATGAGGGCTAATTGGATGATGTGTGCTTGTATATCCTCTCAAGTCTTATATTCCAATGTGATGTATGATTACAATGCACCAATAAAAATAAATAAAAAAAATTAAAAAAATACCTCTGTCTCAGACCAAACTGATTTTCCTGGAGGCTAAGATGAGAAGTTAAAACAAAACAGAATAAAAGATATTCTTAGTACACTGTAATATACTAAACTAACAGTGGCCACTTATTTTTAATTGGAGATAAATATAATGAGCTGAGTCAAAGAGGACCCTTGTACAGTTTAGTCTAGAAGGTGGATCATAAACACATTTGTTGAGAAAACCAAGGTAAGTGGATGAGTATAAAGGAAAATTTAAAGCAGAGTAATGTAATAAGTTATTCTATAAAAGATATTAATTTATATTCTTTATTCTTATCTATAGCATAAAGTGCTACATGTCCTCTGTCTAATCAGATACTCTGGTACCATCTTATGGCTTAGTTTGGATACCATGTGAATTCAAAGATAACAACATTGTATTAATTTAAGCATGCTATTTAATCTGATTATCTCTTTATAGTCTATTAAATTTAGATCTAGAGGAATTATCAGTTGACAGTGAATACATTCTAATATCACCATCTTGAAAGTAAGTTTTATTTCTATGATAATAAAATTGGAAATTTGCACAAATGAAGAATGCAGTCATTGTGTAGTATAACAGATCCCATAATTCAGTGTAATTGGAAGTCAAAGGTTATGTATGAAAATGGAAAGCAAGGCATAAAATGACTAGTTGCCTAGAAGTGTTTTCTAATTTTTTTACACAGAGTGTTTATTGGATAATACAGGCATCATTAAAAAAAACTTCTGTGAAACAGAAGCTAATGAGGAGTAGAACCAAATTTTGGGGTGAATTATTCATGGAAAGTGACATCTGCAAAGCCCAACATCTAATAAAAGCAGAGAAAATAAGTAAATGTTTCCTTTCCTTACAGACATTAAATTTTTTTTTTGTATGAGACAGATGTTTTTACATTACCTATTCCAAATGACTACTAGAGAGTGAAGAATAAAAACAGCATTTTACTTTTTACAGCTATACAGTTAGGTGATCTAATTTAATTTGCTCATGTAAATAAAAGGCACTTTTTAATAGTCCTATAAACTAGTATGCTGTTAATTAATGGAGAATTCTGCAGAAACTGGATATATTTTAATTTATTGTTGCTGCAGGCAATGCTAGTAGTTTGACAAAAGTAATTTCAAATGACCATGGTTATATGTGTTAAGTATCAAATAAGTATAATAGATTTTTGGATGCCTGACATCCATTTCACTTTAAAATTCTATTCTAAGTTTTTTTTTTTTTTCTCAATGGAGCTTAGCATTTTCCAAGTTATTTGAGAAAAATAATTTTCTAGTTTTTCTTCAACATTGCTGTAACAGAGTGTTTACATTATCTTAGACTCTTTAAATTGCAAATGAACTCCTTAAATTGTGCCATCTGTGTAAGTAAATGCACAGTAATATATGAGATTATTTGCTACAAATAAAAAATATTGGGTGTTTTTAACCTGGAATTAACCACATTTCAATTGTGAGGAATAAAATTTACACTTTTACTATATTTAACCAGCACAACAAAAGTGACCCACAGTGGTAGGACAATTTCTAGGAAGTCTAAGTGTAAACTTAAAAATGCAGGCCCATGGAAACAGGTCGCTTCCTCTCAAATGTTCCAGCGTTGTCGTGCTCAGATCCACCTTCGACAGTCTTAGAGGGCTAGAAGGCGACTATGTGCTGTCTGTGAATATTTAAGTTTTTCAGTGGCTATTGTAAACAAGGACACCAAAAGGTCTCGGGGGTACTGAAAAGGTCAAAGACCATAGGATGTAGAAGGGATGATCACCATTAGAAATGAGCTGGGAGGCAGCTTTGGGATTACATTGTGACTTAAAGGAAATATCGTTTATTTCTTCAACAAATAGTTGTTGAATGGCTCCAAAGTAGAAGACACTCCACTGTGAATTGTGGAGGGTCTAGCTATGAGGCCCAGCATGTGCTTCTAGTCATCTGTAACTATTTAAATGTAAACCTTAGTGAATTATAAAAACAATTAAAATTCAGTTCCCCAATCACATCGACCACATTTCAAGTAGTCCATAGCCACCGTGTGGTTAGTGGTTATCATACTGGACAGTGTGATTGTAAAACATTTACATTATTTCTGTTGGCAAATGTTGGCAGGATATTCAAAGCGTTGGTCCTGGTGCTTTTCATGCTAATAATCCATTTGAAGAGATTATGTAAATAGACACAAGACCAGCATATGAAACAAGCAATTTGAGAGACATAGACTAGACATTTGAGAGGCCAGAGAGAAGGTTCTATCACATGGGACATCAGAATAAAGTCACAGAAAAGTAGAATTTGAAGTCAAGATTCTTCAGCAGTTGTCTTGGAAAGCCCGGTTGTTTCAACAAAAGAGCATAAAATGAGTGGCTTAATCAACAAACAGTGATTTCTCACAGTCAGGGTGCTGGTGGACCCATTGTCTGGGGAAAGTCCACTTCCTGGTGTGCCAATGACCTCCTTCTCATTGTTTTTCATGTGGCAGAAGAGAGAGAGAGAGAGAGAGAGAGAGAGAGAGAGAGAGAGAGAGAGAGAGAGAGCGCGAGAGCGCTTTCTGTGTGTCTCTTTTTCTAAGGCCTCTAATCCTATTCATAAGGGTTCTACCTTCATGACTTCATCCAACCCTAACTACCTCCCTTAGACTCCACTTCCTAATACGATCACATATTGCATGGAATCTCACTATCTGAATTTCAGGCATGCAGTCCATAATAGCAGCCAGAGGTGAAGTGAAAGAATCTCTCCATAAAGGGAGACATGAGCTTGGGGCAAGAAAGAGGCAAGTAGGCTGCCGTAAAGGTTCAGGGGAGAAGAAGAGATAAAGGACCTGAAGCCACTGCTGTTCTAACTGGGAAAGGCCTTGAAAGCTAAGAGTTTGAACTTTTTTTTTTTTTTTTGAAAGAATTGGGAAATCACGAGAAATTTTGAGTAAGAAATGTGATCCAAATGTTATTTCAGTAAGATATATCTGGCAGTAGTGTGCAGGCTGGTTTGGGCAGAGAGAGAAAAAGTTGATAGACCATATTGAATCTTATTGAAAATAGACCATATGTGTGCTTGTTACAAGCTGATTTCAAATATCAGCAACTTACTTTGGACTCATATATTATAGCAAATACAATAAGATTATTTGGTAATAGCATGATTAGAAATTCAGGTCCTTATAGCTCCCTAGATGATTGGTTTCCTTACATCTTTTGTTATTTTCATAGTCAGAAGATGCAGAATGCCTATAATTCATAGCCAAGCAACAGGAAGAACCCAGGGTCAAGAAGATAAGGTCTGGGGAAACAATGAAAGAAATGGAAATTGTCAGTCCGAGAGAGAAACAGAGCCAATTGGAAATCATCTAGGAGAGTCAGTGAGCTGATATCCTTATCGTAACTGCATCTGCCCTCAGAGCTAGTTCTGCTCACAAAGTAGTATGCTGCCACCAGCTAGGCTGGGGTTGTGAGACGCTGCTACGTGCACCTCCTCTCCATTTCACTGTCACTGAAATCTTACGGTAGACGTATTTACAAGTACAGAAATTGATAATGCAGACAATTCCTGACTTATGAGGGATCAACTTAACACTTTTTGACTTTATGATGGTGTAAGAGCAATATTTATTCAATACTCAATTTTGAATATTGGTCTTCTAGGCCAGAGTTGTACAGTATTGTATTAGTTATCTTTTTTATGATGCTGGGACCGAAAGAGCTGATAAAAACAACTCAGAGGAATAAAGGTTTATTTAGCTCAGGTTTTAGAGGCTCAGCCCATGGCTGGCTGGTTCTGAGGCACAGACATCATGGTGGCAAGGCATGGAGAAAAAAACTGCTCAATTGTGGCAACCAGAAACAGAGAGACAGCAAACCTCTGGGAACAGATATAGTTTTCAGACCATTCCCCCAGTGACCCACTCCCTCCAGCCTCACCCCACCTGCCCTTAGTTACCCAGAAAGTCCCTTCACATTATTAATCCATCAATGGCCTAATCCACTGGTGAGTTACATCCCTGGTTCAGTTACTTCTCTGAATATTTTGCATTGCCAATGCATAAGCTTTTCTGAGGGATATTCCATATTCAAACTATAACAAGTGTGACAGTCACTGATGATCTGGGCAGTGGCAGGGACTCAACCATACAATCACAAGGGCACTCAGCAGAGATCTTTGGAGTGTGCTGTCATGCTAAGCTATGATGTTCAGTGTGTTAGTGGTATTAAATGCATTTTCCACTTACTACATTTTCCATTTAGAATGGTTTACCAGGACAGAATCCCATGGTGAGTCAAGGAGCATCTGTAACATAAATCAGGGCTATCTCAGAATCCCCAGCTGTATCCACAGAGCTATGTCATCTCTGCACACTGAAGCTACACAGACAAGCCTGATCTCTTCTTTAAAAGACAAGATTAGGAACCAAAGTCTCCCTGATGCTGAGCAGTCATTCATGGGCAGGGAAACCAGGTCCTCTAAGCCAGTCTACAATTCTTGGAGCACATATGGGCATACAAACACTGGTTTGTAATGTTATATGAATTGGAAGCTGCATATGCAAAGGCTTGAGATGTGCTAATTGTTTTTAGATTTATCCTTCCGTTCTTGCTTTGCAATGGAGCTGTTCAGGAGTCTCTCAAGAGAGGTGAGACTCTCTTCCTGACTTTTCTGTACAAGTTTTACGAAGCTGGACCTGTGATTTATGGACAGGAAAGCTGAATGCATAGTTACCTTCAAATTTATACAGTAACCACTCCTCCTTCTTTAATGAGTTTAGGCTCCTTCATAACTGTTTCCTTCAGAACTGTCTGTGTTTCCTTCTGCAGCCTTATGGAGGCTTATGGAGGGAGGGGAGCCTGCTGCTGCTGCTGCTGCTGCTGCTGCTGCTGCTGCTGCTGCTGCTGCTACTCTTTTATTGTCCCCATCAGGGCCACTGGTTGAGGTTTATTATGCAGCTGGTACTATCCTGAGCACTTTCCATGCACCCTCTGAGTTCATCTACCACCATCCTCTGAGTTAGAAGCTGTCATGGCAACTTGAGAGATGAAGAAAGAGGATCAAAGAAGTTAAGAAATGTGCCCAAAGTCATGTAAGTGGTTGAACTGGCCGTCAGTTCAAACAGTGACCCTACAATGCTGATCTGTAATATTGATCTTTAACCATTAAGCTACTTTGTGGAAAGAAAATGTTTCTTGGCAGAAATAAGGGGTGCCAGGGCCCTGGTAAATGAAGGACAATGGCCCAGAGAGTTTTGATGACCAGATGCAAACTTTTTTTTCTAGATTTCCATGCATTGCTGTTATCTGGATGAGCTTGTGGGGAGAATAAAGGCCACTGTGCAAACAGAAACATATCATGTTCTAGAGATATTGGGTCCTCTAAAACTCATAGGTAATGAGTAGATTTGGCTTTACATACATATGCATATGTATGTAAAACCAAATCTATACATATACTTATATATGTATATAATATATAAATTTATTATATATAAACTTATTTTATATATAATATATAAATATATTTTTATTTATTTATTTTGGTACTGGAGATTGAATATCCAGGGGCACTTTACTTTCAAACTGCACTCCCAATACTTTTTGTTTTGTTCATTTATTCATTATTATTATTATTTTTTTAATTTTGAGACAGGGTCTTGCTAAGCCACAGAGCGTTTCTGCAAAGTTGCAGAGACTGGCCTTAAATCTGCGATCTTTCTGTCTCAGCCTCCCAAGTTTTGTGATTACAAAATTATAGGCATATGCCATCATACCCGCCTTGGATTTGGTAATTTTAGTGAAATGCTAGTGGGGATTCCTAGGGTGAATCAGGCTACCCAGATTGAGAAAATTTATGACCAAAGTTTTCTAGTGCTTAAAGAACAATAACAAACAATTTAGACACTTCTGAGGTTTGTAGGTAGGAAAATGATTCTTTCTCAGATGCAACCTATACATACAGTTATGTGTGGGGGCTGCAGGGAAATGTACTTTCCAAATACTTAGACTAGTACAGTATTGATAAATGACTCTAGGGTCAAAAATGCACAAAACATGTTTGCAAAAGGACCCAATTACAATTGCAAGTAAGATTTTTGGGGCTGATAAGATTTCCTGAACCATGTGTGTAACATGGCAAAACTCTTAGCTTTTATAATGCCATGTTTGTGTATATTCACACTTCTACATGAACATGCATCTATTATAGCAACTGGGTAAAATGACCAGAAGGTAGAGAAATTCCTGCCTAGACTTGGGTTTTTAGACAAGCTTCTTTTATTCCCAACACCCATCACTTGAGACACTGCAGCTTGAGCTCAGATTTGGCAGGCAGAACCGACTCACTGTTTTCTTAAACTCTCTTCCTTTCTCTGCAGTGGTACCTATTTTGGGGGCTCTAAGCAGCTTCACCCTCGCCTCTCAGGCTTCCGATGGGTATTGAAAACTTGTTTGGAGCACATAATTTATGCTGTGCTGAAAAATAGCTGAGACTGTAATGGTGCCCAGAGAATCCAAGCCCTCTGAAGACCAGGATCCCATTAATATGCAGTATTTCATTTACAAACCCCTTCTAAGTAGGTTTGAGAGGATAATGCCTTGTTTGAATAATAATATAGCACATTTTACTATTCAAAGTGCTTTCCCATAAATCATCCATCTCATTTTATTTTTGAAACAATGAGGGAGATAAGACCAGGATTATTACCTACAGGGACTCAGAAGCTCAGCAAGGTCAAGTGATTTACTCAAAGTCACATTGCAAGTTCCCAGCAAAGCTGAGATTATGAGCTGTGATTCTTCATTCCCAGCTCAGCCGGGTCTTTTTGAAAGAATGTTAGGACCCATAGATGCATGGCTAGAATACTGAATTCCCAGGCACAGCCTCTGCCTCTAAGTGCTCTGTTTCTTTAGCTTGCTTCCAGCAGCATTTAAATTTTGTGGCCTTATAGGGAATTTTGAAGATTTTAGAATTTCATCTTTTGTTTTAGTAAATAACTTTAAAAACTTAACCTGAAAGCATATCAGCTTTGTCAACTAAGTTAAAAAAAAAGTGAGTAGAAGTTGCATGTGTTGACAGTGTGATTCTTGGTATTTGTTTTGCTTTTGCTTTTACAGTGCTGAGGATTAAACCTGGGGCCTCACACATGCTAGGCACACACTCTACCACTGAGTGACATTCCCAGCAAAGCTTGGGACTTGTTTCTTTGTGTGTGTGATTTTGTGTGTATGCGTGTGTGTGTGTGTGTGTGTGTGTGTTGTCCTACTGGGGATTGAATTAAGGCCATTCTACCTCTCTTTATATAAAATTTATCACATTATTTATTAACTCTTTGATTAATTATTACTTAATTTACATATGTTTTGTCCTTTCTGAGTGGGTTCTGCCAATTTAGTTTTCCTAAAGTACAATATGTCTACCTTCTCTTTATAACTTCTTGGTTTCCTATATTGAATAAATTGCACATGAGATCTCCATGATCTTTTACAAGTATCTTTTATCAATGTATTATTTACTCTTGTCTTTAGTTTATCTAAATTAAATATTCTAATATTTGAGTCTAAGTTGATTTTCTTCCTCTACACCATTGAAATGAGTTGCTACTTTTGTCTTTGTTAAATTCTCATACATATTAGGATTCTGTCATTGAAACCCTTGATGTGAATTTAAAAATAATTATTAAAGCTGATGAAAAATGTACCAACTAATTGATAGGCTGGCATCACACTTGCCCGATGATAACTTCAAAGGGATACTCTCAAAATCCAAAAGTTATTTTAAATAAAAGTCATTTTGCGGCAACTTTCTGACATTCCCAAGGAAAAGGAAGGCATTACAAAACAAGAATATGAATACAGGATTCACGTTGCAAGCAGTTCAACGGCAACTAAGTCTGAGGGAGCTGAGTCATTGGCCATGTGTTTCATAAATGCATATATGATGGCATTGACCATCCTAATGTCAGCAAAGACAAAAGCATGAAGGTACTCGGTCCAGCGTATACACTCTTTGCATTCTTTCTGTTCACAAGGATCTGGACAAAAAATACCAAGTGTCTGGACCATGTCAATCATCATGATTGTTTTAGCTCTCTTGTGCTATTGGTAGGTGTCAGCTCTGACATTGTTTCCATAGTGACAGTAGATTTATAATTGTAATAGAATCAAAATATATCTGTCAGCAAAGTATTTGACAGAGTCTTGGGATAGAATGGTGTCTATTGAGGAAAGGCAGGGTGAGTGAGGATACCCCAGAAAGTGAACACTCACATTCTAAGGCTACAGATTAGTTAGTGAAATGCTGGCTTTTGGCACCATTGGATTATCTTCTTGGCCACAAATTTAAGAGTTTTATCAAAGCCTTAGATGATAAAGTTGAGGACCAAGTTATTACATTTCCAGATGACACAGAGCACTGGGGAATGTTTTCATAATAGGTAGATGAATGACTATTAAAAACCACCCTGACAGGTTATAATTGAATAGTGACATTTACCCAGGATTTTGATAAAATGCTTCATAATGATTAAAAAAATAAATAATATAGGTAAATATTGCATTTGAACAATACAAATATTACAAGGTACTTATACTTCTATGTTATGTTTTTCTAACACAAATGAGTGGTATATGCTGTTTAGCAATGCTTAGGTAAATGTTATATTTCTCTACTAAACTTCTAATGTAAAATTCATTCTCAACATTCTAAGTATCAGAGAAAATACTTTTAAGCATTTTTTGTTTCAAATTCTCTTGGTGTCAATTCAGTGTGTGTGTGTGTATGTGTGTGTGTGTGTGTGTGTGTGAGAGAGAGAGAGAGAGAGAGAGAGAGAGAGAGAGAGAGAGAGAGAGAGAGAAAGACAGGCCTATCATGACTTAGGTACTTGGAACATTCTTGGAAACATGTAGATGTCATTCCTGGTCTGGGAAAGGCAGGCCCAGAGAACACACAGTGTAAGGTCTCCATTAGAAGGGCACTGTGGTTACCTTGCTTTTGGCAATAAAATTGTTAATGAATTTTAATTTTTATTTCTACCACTTTTACCAGAAAGATGCTCCTTGCCCCCTTTTAACTTTGTCATTTCGGAGTGAGGAGGTGAGTTATTGTCTCATAACCGTGGGGGTCTCAGTCCTCCATTCCCTGACTAATGGCTATAAAGCAGCAAGAGTTTCCTAATTGGTATTCAAAGAACAATAAGGATCATTTAAGCAGGATCTGTTTATTTATAAAACTCTCATAAACTATGAAGTTTGGTTTGCTTAACCCACTGGTAATTAGTGCAGATCTGTAATAAAGAAAACTAGGCTACTCCAAATACTTATTATTCCTATAAGGAAGAATCAAAACAAACAAAGCAAAAGAGTAATAGCCACATTTTCTTTCTGGTAGAAGTAAGAGCTAAAAGAAACAATTCATTTATTCATTTGCCTTCTCTCCTCTCCTCTCCTCTCCTCTCCTCTCCTCTCTTCAATACAGAGGTTCCTGCATAGTAGACAAACACTCCACCACTGAGCTATGTCCCAACCCTTTTAAATTAAATTAAATTTAATGTTTTATTTTGAAATAGGATCCTGCTCAACTGCCCAGGGTAGCCTTGATTCCTTGATTCTATGATCCTTTTGCTTCAGTCTCCCAAGTAGCTGGTATTACAGATGTGTGCCATTGATTGACCTTGGCTTCCCTTTTTTTTTTTTTTTTTTCAGTACTAGGAATGGAACCCAGGGGAATTCTACCTCTGAGTTACACCTCCAGCCCTATTTTTTAGTCTTTTTATTTTTTGAAATGGTGTCTCAGTGAGTTGCCTCCCTAAGCAGCAGAGGCTGTCTGTGAACCAAGATCCTCCGGTCTCAGCCTCCCGAATACTGGGATTACTAACATGTGCCACCATGCCTGGCCCTTGCTTCCCTTCTTTATAAGTAAGAAACAGTTGTGTTTGAAACTAATTTCCCTGTTGTTTGTACGGCTTCACTTGTGCTTCTTAAACAGTGAAAGTGTTTTCGAAACAATTCCAATGATCTCCAGATTGTTTTTCCCAAATTGTTTTCTTCAAAATACCAGACCAGAGAAAATTCAGCAGTAAAGGGGTATAAGAATGTGGGGGAAATATTTTGTACGTTCCCCCTCTCAAAATTTCACAATGCATACCGTTCTATCAGAGGCATATCACTTTGCTTAACCAAATATGTTCTAAAATTATGGGACCACAGAGCTTTTTACATAAAACACCTTTCAACATCCCTGGGAACTTGGAAAATACTACTTTAGATAATAGAATGTTTGCATCTTGACAGAATTTGAAAGTAAAGTGCTAGAAAATTTGCTTTTGGCATTATGCAGTTTTATTGCTTTTAAAAAGTTAACATTTCAATAAAGAACATTTTTTAAAAAGCCTAATATTACTGCTATTGTCAACATCCATTTTACCAGAGCAGTTATAAAGAAAAGATCCTTAAAAGATGAAATGGGAAGAGGAAGTAAGGAAAAGTTTGCATGTGTGTGCACACTCACCTTAAACAGGAAGATGACAATATGTTGTGATTGAATTTTTTTTTTTTGGCTAGCATTTAAGGCCACTGTGTCAAAAAATTTCACTGCTTATAGAAATTTAAATAACTCACGGTATAATTAAAACCAACTTTCCTACTTTGGCGGTTGTCAAGATTCATGAGCTACGCGGTATGCAGTGTCACTTTAAAGAGGTCAACATCTCTTTGGCAGGATGTTAAGCCTTAGATGCCTGTGCAGTGGGTCACACTCACTTATACACAATCACACACTCACACCCCCACTTATACAGTTAAGTGGGGAACAGAGCGGTTCAAGGACATGCCCAGTGCCAAGAGGAAATAAGGGACTGAGCCTGAAACAAATTTTCTATTCTCTGTTTCTAGAAGAAATCACCAAGCCATGCTTCCTCTTGTCATTGAAAGCTGAAAGTATTTGCTATGATTGCCTTGGCTTTTCTTTCCTTTCCTACGACAGTGTGACGGCTTTCCTGGTGACAGTGGTCAAGCTGTCGTGCTTTTGCAACCTCGCCCATGCTACCCTCCCTGGCACTGTAGCAGCTGCTGCCTGTGTTTTCTTTCCTTGGCTTAGGAAGCTCCTTTCGGAGGGTTTCTGAATTGCTGGCCTTTTGGAGACACTTAACGCAACAACCCTCTACCTGCAACCCACATCGCCGACCTTGGAGCTCAGTGAACTTTTCATTTACATGGGCAGTCAAATTAAATTTGCCTAGCCTTTGAAAACTTACATCTGTTGAGTGTATAATTTGTATTGCCATTTGTCCCACAGATGTGTAACAAGACAAATACCTGTCCGGGCTTACAAGGGATTCAGAAATGCTTACGTTAATCATGCTGGTGGAAAGAGGTTAAGGGCGACACAATAAATCAGCCTCTGAATGGTTTCACTTGGAGAGGCCTGGGAGAACAGGGTTATTTTTATCCTAGGATGCTTTTAATTTGAATCAAAAATGCTTTACCACATGTTCTGCCACAAGTTCAAAAGGATTGGTAACAAACATTTAATCTTTTTCTTCTCGGATTGGCGCAAAGCCCTTAGCAAAAAGCGTAGGCAGCCGGGCGGCTTATCTCCACAGAGCTGCTTCCCTTAATGTGTTCCTAATTATAATCGTATATATTGCTCACTGTGGCCGATTGAACAATATGGCAGTAATTTCTTTACAGGCCTCTG
The DNA here is from genome assembly GCF_963383645.1 of Muscardinus avellanarius. Taxonomy (NCBI): domain Eukaryota; kingdom Metazoa; phylum Chordata; class Mammalia; order Rodentia; family Gliridae; genus Muscardinus; species Muscardinus avellanarius. The sequence continues at coordinate 173,909,231 of NC_137787.1, forward strand.
TGCTCTTTGAACTGTGAGTACAGAGGGCTACAACAGAACCAGATCAATGGGATTTGAGTGCTGGCAAATCAAGCCAGATGCAGGTCTTTAGAGAATGAATTTCCAGCTGTTTCCCAGGAAAGGACTTCAACAGACAGCTGGGGACCTTATCATTATCATCATGATCATCATCATCATCATCCACGCTCAATGCGCTCGCAACTCTTTACAAAGCGTGCCACTATTCTCATCGCTTTCTAAATCGCCAGCCACCACCCTCTACCACATGCTTTCCAATGGTGACTGTGTGACCCAGATAAGCCCGTGACTGATGATGTGGGAACGGAGGCATAGTGGTATTACACTGACACTCTGTATTTGTCAGTGCTTCATGATATGTGGCTGAAAGCAATGTCCAAATTTTAAGGTACCAATGCTTACAATGTTTCCGTGTGTTTGTAAGATGGAGATAACATAATCCTCATTTGGGAGACAAAATGGCATATTATTGCTTTGTGCATACATCATTGTGTCCTATGCAGCACTCTCACCAAGCCGTGCAGAATCCAATAAATGTTTCTAGGAGGAGTAAGCTCTTGCTTGATATAAAGCCTTGTGCCGTGAGCTTAACAAATCTCAAAGATGTTGCTGTAGCTTCAAAGGGAGTCCTAATATAAGATAACTCAATGCATGAGTTAAAAGTGATCTGTACCTCGAGTCATTTAAGAATCATTCAAAGGAAGGGGCTGTCCAACAGCAGAGCGACTCACGTGCAACTTACAGAGTTAGCGGGTCTATGTCAAGTGATTTATGCCACTTCCAAGAGCTGATTTTATAAAACTCCTGCACCCTTGGCTCACTCTGGTGCTCCTACGTCCTGCTCTTAGCTCCCTTTTCCAGAACTCTGTGTGAGCACTTCATTTCCATTGGATTACAGCATTATGTATTCGGGGAAGAACTTCAGGAGATCTGGGATTAGTCAATCAAATTAAACTCAATATATCTGTTGTCACCTAAATCAGGTAGGTCAAGTCAAATACAGAAGGGCTTGACACTGAAAGTCAGAGTCAGAGAAGGAAAATACTTAGTGACCACAAAATATGGCTAAGGGAGAATGAGACAAAGGACCTATTTTGGAGCAGTGGCCAAAGAAAAAGAAATGTGCAAGAAGGAGCAGTGGATGAGGTTAGGGGAGATAAAGTCTGCAAGATTTTATTTGTACCCTGTTAAAAATGTTTCTCCAGGTTTTTTTTTTTCCCAATTTCTTTGATTTCTTCCATTAACTTGTAAATTCCCTGAAGACAAAACCCACCAAAAATATTTTGCTCATTGCTATTCTTCAATATCTAGCATTGAAAAAAACACAAACATTAAATAAAATACATGTTCATCAACTTTTCTATCATCACTTTATTGTGGTAGGTACTCAGTAAATATCTGAAGGCTATATGTTTGCAATTTTAGTTGTGACTATCCTTAGCTGAAAAGTTCTTATATTTTATTTATTTATTTTTTGTGTGGTACTGGGGTTCCTGAAAACCCTTCTACCTCCGGGCTACACTCCCAGACCTATTTTATAATTTTTATTTGGAAACAGGGTCTCTTAAGCCAGCGCGGCTGGCTTCGAACCTGCGCGATCCTCCTGTCTCCACCTCCCAAGCGCGGGGATTACAAGCGTGCGCCACCACGCCCCGCAAAGTTCTTATATTTTAACCTCTGATTTTCAAAACAAAACCCTTTTAGTACTGGAAGTGTGTTGTATGATGCTCATGTACAATATACTTTCAAAGTTTCTTTAAAAACAATTCTGGAACGTGTAGGCAGTGAATCAAGGGTATTTAGCTTTATTTATTTATCTGAAATAACAGTTCTGGAACTATACAACTTTATGTGAATACAAAAGAAAATAATTTATTTTAATCTGACATATATATATACACATATACATATATAACATTTATGTATATATATACATAAATGTTACTTCAGTGTGATTAAAATCACACAATATGTCTTGAAACTATTTTCATTAGTGTATAAGATAGTGAACATGAATTATTTGGTGCTGTGTTCTTTAAATATTTTTTGTTGAATACTCTTGTCAGTTAAAATACCTTCAAGCATGTGTCCCTAAAATATGTATGTTTATTCATCAATGTGCCTATATTACTGTTAATACATTGTATTAATATTCAATTTCTTTCTCTTTTTCTTTATATAAAAATAAATTTAAATAGAAAATAGAATGTCATTGCCCATAAACAAATGGCTTATTTTGCTCAGCCTTAGGTGTGCACAACCTACTTTGGAGCAGACTATAGTTCTAAGAAAGTAATTGTAAAGTTGTGGCTGTAATCATTACGAAGCTACAAATTTTCTCTCCTCTTCAGGAAACAGGTGGAGCATTATAGAAGGGAAGAGGCTGCCTTTAGTTGTGCTTGGAAAATGCCAGATCCCTATCTGTGAAAGAGGGGGGACTACATGGTCTAACACAAAGAGAGAAGCATGGGTTTTAATATCTCTACAGCATCTGCTTCTTCTTGGCTAACATTTTAGTAAATGCAATAAGTATACTTCTACAGTAAGGTTAAGAGAATCGGGGCAAAAAGTAAAAATATTTCTCATTATGAGTCTAGTACAATGCTTCCCTGTTCTGGGGCCATAGGTTGGTGAGTTAGGAGTTGGATACATAGACCTGATACATAGTGCATGCCTGTAATGCCAGTAGTCCGGAGGCTGACAGGAGGCTCACAGGTTCCAAGCCCATCTTAGCAACTTAGCGAGACCCTGTTTCAAAATAAAAATTTTAAAATGACTGGGGGTATAGCTTGGAGGTAGAGTGCCTCTGGGTTCAATCCCTAGTAACACACACACACACACACACACACACACACACACCTGAATAAATAGGGATAAATGGTTTCTTCTGAAGGGGTAGGACAGGTGATGTGACCGGAGATGCTAAACAGTGCTTCAACTCTGCATATTTTATTTCAGTGGATGAATGGAGGGGTGATTATTGTCCATTCTGACCTATTATTGAATATCTTATTTAAATATATAAAGGATAATAGTAGACCTTAGTCTGGACAAGATTTTTTTAAAAAAAATTTACAAAAGCCCTTGAATTGGATTACTGGAATAATTTCCTAAATCAGGCATGCTGGGGTTTGGAGAAACACAGATTAACCTGGAAAGACTTGGTATAATAAGGTCCAACTGGATAGAACAAGTTGTTAGAGAATCTGGTATTCTTCCTTTTAAGTCTAACTTTGGAAGGATGAACAGTGTGGTATTAAAAAACATGTTTCACTTCCTTTCAGGAGTGCATACCAGTTCTTATAGCTTGTATAAATACTCTATTTTATGCCAGTTGGGTTGTCACGCATTCTGTTAAATCCTCCATTATCATTTTCATGGAAAACAAATCAATTCTAATTCAACCCACCAATTATGCATCGATCGCCCGAAATGTGGCAAAGAGAACGTAGAGCATGCATTTTACAGGGAAATTGGACTGCGCTGAGATAGGCAGTAAATCATCTGTAATTTTATGAAAAGGGAAGCCAGGCATGTTAATGGAGTTTGTTTTTATAAACATGAAGTGTTTGGGCATGTTTGATTTTTCAGTTGGGCTGCTCAGCCAAGCTTAGTTAACACCTTGTAAAAAGTGAGTTGCTTCTCATTTCCTTAATGGAAAGCAGCGAGAGTCTGAGCTAAGATCCCGGTATCAGCTGGAGGCCTTCTGCAGCATTCCTTTAGCCTGTGAGGTTGGGCCTAGGATGCAAATCCATCTGGATACTTAAGGCCAGAATGTGTGTTTCTTCGGAGAATTACAATTCTCTCCCCCTCAGTCTTAGACAAGTAAGTGATCTAAAAGCAGATCTTTGTTTCAAATTGCTAGGTTGGAAGAAAGGTTATATTGATAAGCATTTACATCTTAATCATTTCTTGTAATACGTAGCTGAATCATCATTTATGCAACCCATTTGGCCTTCAGAACATGCCATATTTCTGCATCTGTGTGGATATCACTTTTCTGAGTAATATAATGTTAACTTAAGAATGTGATAAAACAGGAAGCATGCTGGAACTTTTACTTGTCCTGTGGCCTTAACAAGCCACAGCTGTATCAGCAGCTGGTCATTGAAGGAGCCTGGTCCTAGCCTCTCCCAGCATCCCTTTTCAACTAGATCAAAAGGAAATAGACCAGGCAGAAGGTTTTATCATCAAAGCCTATAGAATTCTGTGGGAACCAATATTTCCATTTAGATTGCTTCAGCCTCATCAGACTGAAAAGATTTTTTTCTCCAGTAGGACAGAGGTTTTTAAATCGGGCAATTTAAAAAGCTTTTTCATCTTCACAAATGTGCCCTCACTGTGCTTATCAAAGAAATAAAATATGGTATCAAAAATTTGTTCACCCCCCCAACATGATCCACTAACTCGTCAGCTTATTCTCTTACCAATTATTTTAGAAGCTGGATTAATTAGTGATTGTTTATAAAGCATTTCCACTAAAAGTAGCTTGACATAAACTTAATGAACTCCAAACTTCTACCACCTCAAATTCAGGTACAGCTGAGAGGCAACTGCCATGAGGGAAGGAATAGCATTTTCTTCTAGAAAAAATTAAAATGAAAATGCTTTCATTTGAGTCTAAGATATTTCTTTTAGTTCACTCAGATGATATTGTCTCAGCACAATTATTTGTCCATCCCTACAGGTTAAATTCAACCCATGATGGGATGAACTCACTGAGGCTACAGAGAAATGTTAAGGAATATTTTCTTTGTAACCCGTGTTGTACTCATGGTCAATTTGGTTTATTTTTATTCTGAATTTATCAAAGCATTTTATTAACATGCAAAGCATTTTCATGGAAAAAAATTTAAGTATAGTAATAGGCATCCTCATCATATGTGGCTGGATTTTTATTTATTTTTGTGGTATTGGGGATGGAACCCAGGGCTACACCTCCAGCCCTATATTTTATTTTTTATTTTGAAACAGGGTCTTTCTTACTAAGTTGCAAAGGGCCTCACTAAATAGCTGAGGCTGTCCAAGAATGACGATCCTCTTGATTCAGCCTCCCAAATGCTGGGATTACAAGCTGTACACCATGCCCAGCTATGACTGGATTTTTGCAATAGCTGCCACTATAACTGCTATTTTCATCCTCTACATTATTTCTATTATGCATTATTGTTTCATTCCTGTCCATAGTAAAGAATCAACTGAATGACAAGTATTAGCTTAGTAGAAACTAACCATGGGTTTTAGAAAAGCTTAGTGAGTCAGGTATGATGGTACATACTTGTAATTTCAGTACTTGGGAGGTTGAAACAGGAAAAATGCAAGTTCAAGACCAGCTTCAGCAACTTAGCAAGGCCTTCCACAACTTAATGAGACCTTGCTTCAAAATAAAAAATTAAATAGGGCTGAGGGCAATGCTCATAGGCAGAATGTTCCTGAATGCAATTCTCAGTACCACACATAAAAGTTAGTAATGTGACTTAGCACAAGATAAATACATACGTTTAATAACTTCTCTCGGCACCAGTAATAACAATCTGCACAAATACATTGGAAAAAGAAATTGTTAATAGAATCAAGCAGCTTGAACTTTCTAGGAATAATATAAATGGTTCCAAATAGAGAAATGGAAAAAGTAATTTATGGTTTATGAATACAATGTAATATTATGCAGACACTTATAATTGCATTTTCAGGAGAACATACACCATGAAGTCAGGTGTCTGACACTTTAAAGTTAAGCGAACACTCAGGACGTCAAGTTATGAAGGAAGCAGTTTCCTGAGAGGAAACTCTGCAGATACAAAGCTCCACAACAGATTGTCTTGAAAATAGGATAAGTATGGTCGGAGAGTAAAATCTCTCAGTAGAAGAGAGTCAAAAAGTAAATATATTTTACAAAAGACAAGCAATTTGTCTCTTTATATATTCAATGAGAGTTTTTGATGTGAACTGACACCAACAGCTGTGAATTGGCCATTCATAGCTGTAGGCTTTTGTGTGTGTGTGTGTGTGTGTGTGTGTGTGTGTGTGTGTGAGAATTTCAGATGGTCCCATTAGAGAGACAGAAGGAGATTAAGTTTGAGATGAGATGCACATTGAACATAAAAAAGAGTTCGTGAATGGGCAATTGAGTAAAAAACAGGACAAGGTCAGAACTGGTGATATAAAAGTAGAGGTCACTAAATGCTCATTGAAGCCAAAAGGAGGACGGCATGAATGTGAGGACAGAGAAGAGGCCAGTACACTTCCACAAGTTTCCTTTGGACCTGATTTAATAATTTGATATAGAAATAAAAAAACATCCATTGCTTTAGCGGTTTTCATTTTTTATGTGTAAATATGAATTCCTTCAGACCTACACTGAAAAGAATGTAGAATAATAGGAAGGCACCCTTATTGCTTGTAGAAGCTTGAGTTGGCACAACCACACTGGAAAACAGCTTGGCATTATTTGATTTAGTGCAGGTGTCTTTTTTTTTAATTTAATATGTGTTCAAGGAAGAAACAATTATTTAGTTGTATCTATATACATTTGAAGTTTAAGTATTCCTGCCTCCCCCAAACAATTTCTTTCTCCCTAGTTGTCTTTTCATAGGTAATTCATTTAATATAGCAAAAAAAAAAATCCTCCAATAACAACTCCTAGAGTGATGTAAAATAAAATCCCATGGTTTCTTACAACTCAGGCTTTCCCATGCCTCAGTCACTGACCTTGGAGAGCAGCAGGTGACAACCAGTCGCTTGCTGTGCAGTAGGCAGCAGTCGGCACAGGAAATGTCAGGTGGTTTCTGCTGTGACTTTCGTGGCGTGGACAAGGACAGATGGAACTTCGCTGGTGGCGAAGGGGAAACTGAAGAGTGACCAAAGGATGTTGACCAAAGTCTTAGGCCTGGAGCTTTGCACTTTATTCTAAAGATAATATACCCAAACCCAGTCAAGGTACTTTAAAATTCTTTTTAATTAAAAGAACCTGACAGATAATATGCATATTCCTTGAGTACATCTGAGGTACATATTCACCGTGGAACCTAACTGATGCCTTACCACACATAGTTATTTTTGTGGTAAGAGCACTTAATATCCATTCTTTGCAGGTTTTAAAATACATATATTGTCACTAATGGTAGTCACCTACAATAGACCTCTTGAATTTATTTCTCCTAACTAATGATATATCTTTTGATAAATCTATTCCTGCATCACCCTCTCAACTGCACTAGTTTCTTACCACTTCCCTTCCTTCCTTCCTCCTTCCTTCCTCCTTCCTTCCTTCCTTCCTCCTTCCTTCCTTCCGTCCTTCCTCTTTCTTTCCTTTCTTCCTTCCTTCCTTCCTTCCTTTCTTCCTTCCTTTCTTTCTTCCTTCCTTCCTTTCTTTCTTTCTTTCTTTCTTTCTTTCTTTCTTTCTTTCTTTCTTTCTTTCTTTCTTTCCTTCCCTCCCTCTCTCTCTCTCTTTTCGTACTGGGGGTTAAACCTAAGGGGATCATACTTCTGAGCTATATCTCCAGTCCTGTTTTATTTTTTATTTTTAAACAGGGTTTTACTAAGTTGCTGAGGGCCTTGCTAAATCATTGAAGCTGGCCTCAAGCCTGCAATCATCCTACCTCAGTCTTCTAAGTACTTGGATTATAGGCCTGCGCCACCATGCCTGCCTAGCTCTTTGCAATGTCTGTAAATGCTGAAGAGAAGTGAAAATCTGCTGGCACATATCCACTAATCAAATACTCCTTACTGTGGATACTGCATGTGAGGCTGTGCCCCTAAGCATTTGCAACCTGACTCCTGTCCCCAAAGCCTGGCCCAAGCCTTAGGTCACTGCATGAGCCCAAGTAAAATGTTTTGATTTTTTTCTCCCTTCCCCTGTGTTCTTTATTTCTGTTAAACTTCTTCATAAACTTCTTTGTAAATATGCACTTTGTAAAGCTGAGAGTGACAGAATGCAAGGGCCACCCAAAAGAATGAAGAGTTCCCAAGCTTAGGACAGAAAGGGAGTTTCACTAAACTATTAGGCTCAATTAACAAATGAAAAATGAACTAACTTGTTCTAGGGTGATTTTTAATTCTGTCAAATAAAGAGGAACCAGACTGCAGGGTAAACGCTTATTTATTAGTTTTGGTTAATGAGTTTTTCCATAAGCAGAATTTCTTAAATTTTATTGAATCAATAAAGTCACCATTTGGAAATCTGGTTTTTCCCACCAGAGTAGGATTTTAATTGAGCATGCAGCAAACACCAGAGTCCTGTAAAGTGACTCCAAGAGGTGAAACGGTCTATGGCTTCTATTATTGGGCTGGCTGACAGGGTTGCAGAAGACCTTCCTTTAAGTCGAATCTCTACTGTGTACCTTGTGTGCATCCATTTTTATCTTCAGGATGATGGGTTTTTTTCTTGTGCTTATTACCACGGAACAATTATAAGAACAGCAATGTCAGAGCCTCCTCTTGAAGGAGAGTAACATATCCTTCCTTCTAGGCCCCATTGGACAAAGCATTATTGTCTCCTAACCCTTTGCTAAGCACCTTTGCTGGGGGTGATGACCCTTTTATAGTCCAGATAGCTGTGCTGGATTTCATGGCAAAAGGACACATTCCCTCCCCTAGCCAGCTGCCTTGTGCACACCTGTCTTTGTTTATGAGAGTGTCAAGTGGGAAGCTTTCTGGGGGAGCATTAATCTGCCCCCATGACTCAAAAATGACAGGAAGAATGTGCTTTGCAGATAAGCAGACAATATTTCCTTCCTTACTTCTGAAGTTATTGGTGGAAAAGAAAATTCCTGCAGTGTGGTCCTAAGTCCTGACATTTCTGTTTGCATTATATGTTTTTTTAAAACACAAAAATGAATCCAAGTACTCAGTACTTGCGAGGCTGAGACCAGAGGATGGCAAATTCAAGGACAGCCTCAGCAATTTAGTGAGACTCGGTTTAAAAAAAAAATAAGAAGAAGCATAAAATAACGCCGGGCGTGGTGGTGCATGCTTGTAATCCCCGCTCTTGGGAGGCGGAGACAGGAAGATTGCGCAGGTTTGAAGCCAGCCGTGCTGGCTTAAGAGACCCTGTTTCCAAATAAAAAAATATAAAGTAGGTCTGGGAGTGTAGCCCGAAGGTAGAAGGGCTTCCAGGAACCCCTGTACCACCAAAAAAAAAAAAAAAAAAAAAGCATAAAATAGGGCTGGGGTGTGTAGCTAAGAGGTATATATGCCCCTGGGTTCAATCCCCAGCACAAACAAAACAAAACAAAACAAAAACACACATACAAAAATATTGCAAAGATATAATGACGATTTGGAGGCGGTCAGCTCGTTCCTAGGAGACTGCCTACACCCAGTAAAATGTTTCCATTCTGGATCTTCGTCAAATGTAAGTCCTGAGAGATAAGACAACAGTGGCAAACCAAGAAGCAGGAGAATTGGTTTTCAGTTTTATTTTCCAGACCAAGCATGTATGTGGCTACCAAATAGACAGCTTTGCCTGAATTCAACAGGACCACAAGCCAGGCATGTCAAAAAACCAAGTATATACCTCCGTCTCCAAAACCTTTTTCTATAGTCCCACCTCATAAACAGTAATCCCAGGGGTGGACTCAGGTTTTGTGGGGTCTGGAGCATATAAAATATAAAACTCTTTAAGAGATTTTTTCCTAATTGTTGTCTACTGTACCGTGATAATTGCAGAGTCGGGGCCCTGTGGATGTTAGATTCCTTCCACTGTGCACGAGAGCTGGGCTTTGCTAGAATTTTCCTCCAACCTGGTAAACCTAAGGTCTGTGTTCAACAAAAAAGGGACCTTGTGAAAGTGAGCAGTCAGACCTGGCGGCAAAGAGATAACATGGGCTGATGAGGACAATGGTCTCACTTCACCCCCCTGCTTTCCCAATTGGAGTGAGTTCATCATGTGAACATTCTATTCCTGCAATAGGCTTCTTCTCAGAGGTTTGACTGGCCATTCCCACCTCAAGACCACTTTCCACTTATTGATATTCCCTGGCCAGGGGCCTGGGTACCCTGAAAGACACAGAAGAGGCCACCCTGCTACTTCTCTATTGGCTTCAGAATGTATCTGAGGAAGCCAAGTAGGATAACCTCTGCACCCATCATGGTCTCCTGGCAACCCCTGAAAGTGTGTTCTATATGACGTAGCCAGCTCCTGGGAGCACAGTCGGCTACTCGTATTTTTTTTTTGAAATGAATTATTTTCAATTTGCTGCTATAACACATAGTCACTTGAGCATTATCAAAATACCTTTCGCCTTCAGATTCCTCCACCAATATTTTCCTTTGCCATTTTATTTAATTCAAGAGAAAAAAGGAGTCTGAAAAAAACATTATCTGTTTTATTGGAAAAGAAACAGCAAACATCCACAACCGGATATTAGTTCCTGATGGGTCTGTGTCCTTCTTTCCAGACTAACAGTTTTATGTTTTTGTTTGGCATGGGGTAAAAATTTTTTCTTCTTCAACTCTTGATACTGAAGCTTGTATAATGGTCATTTTTCACATAGGCTTTATGAATTGGTTATTTATTCTTGGGGTTTCTTTCTGAGACTCAGAGCATAGCATAATAAGACTTTGGAGGGGAGAGGATCGAAGGAAAAGGTAAGATATTAAAATTATAAGTGATACAGCAATTACTTTTTAAATGGCATTAAACAGTGGAAAAGAAGGTGACATTGGTACATGTAATTGGTATCATTTGCTGAAACAACTCACAAAATTTATCAACAATAAAAAGCACCTTCTTTTTTTTTACCTTGTTTTTTATTTTTTATAAGCACCATCTTCTTAAAGATATACCACATTAATACATTCTACAATGATTGCTTAGAATGATCTCTCTGCATCCTGGGAGCTGTAATTCAAGGATGGATAAGCCAAGAAGCTCCTAATGCTCGAAGTCTGGGCATCTCCATGTCTGTAGGAACCACCACCTTCAGCTCTGCCTGTGGGATATTCTGGTAAAGGTTAAGTCCACAAAATGGAAACATGGCTGGTATGAAAATAAGCTTCTGAAAATAATTTCTGTCATACTAAAAAAACAAACCATTAATTCCAAGCTTTAGAACTTTCTAATTTTGTTGGCAACTGAAATTTTAGTGCTCTCTCTCTTTCTCTCTCTCTTTAACGTGACACTTTCTGTCCTTAACATCTTACTGGTTTTGTGCCTGCAAGAAAACACAATTTATCTAGGCTGTCCCATGATGAACTAATAAGAAATAATCAGGCTTACATACAGTTGTGTTTCTCTAACCCTAGAACACAGAAGGGACAATTCCATTGTCATGAGCAGACTGTCACTAGTGTTTTGTTTCTTTTAGTTATCTAATTGTTTTCATAATTTGATTTAACTTTATTAAATTTTTTTGTCATACTGGGTATTGAACCCAGAAGAATTCTACCTTTGAGCTACATCCTTAGTCCTGTGTTATTATTATTATTTTTTAATTTTGAAGTAGGGTCTCACTACATTGCTGAGACTTGTCCTTAAACCTGCGATCCTCCTGTTTCAGCCTCCCAAATATTGGGAATACAGACGTTTGCCATGCCAGCCTTGTTTTCTTAATTTTACATATTTCCAAAAAAGCTATCTTTACCATCATTTTCTATAGTGGGAAGATATTTACAATGAAGGAAGAATATATTGGACTCTATTTTGTGTTGTTATCAGGCACTATCAACGTCTGCTGAGTTTTCTTAAGTTACTCTTTGATTTGTGAGCAAAGGTTTAAAAGGCTAAAAAGGGGGAAATTGGTTCAATATTTCAGGCACAATGAAACATTTCTGTTGTCACTTTATTTCCCTGCTGTATTCATTTGTGGTTATTCACCTTCTCCTCAGAGATCCCTGGGGAACCCCGAATCTGACTCTCTATGATCTGACACATGAACCCAAACATTTCTCCCAATAAATTACATCTCGTGTGTAATAAAACAAGATCGGCCTCCTTGGGGTGGAGAAGTATTTCTCAGGCATTCACTGGTCATATTTTGGTTCGTCACTCACACACATCAGAGGAGGAGGAGGAGGAGGAGGAGGAGGAGGAGGAGGAGGAGGAGGGAAGAAGAGGAGGGAGGAGGAGGAGGAAGGAGGAGGAGGGAGGAGGAGGAGGAGGAGGAGGAGGGGAGGGAGGATGCCTGTGGCCCATGTTGGTTTGGAAGGGGGTACGCTGGGTTAGCTCACCGGGCCCAAACAATGGCGGAATGTTTTTTCCCTGTCCATTGACTGAAACAATGTGCCATTCTGTACCTCATAAGCACTTAATTTATTCCAACTCTTTGGCCTGACCTGTAATCCCCGGCTCCTTACCCAGCTGACCCATCTGTGTTTCATTTCCCACTCATCAGCATCCAAAGAGCTAGGCCCAGGCCCTATTTGGAACCATTAGACAGAGATTGGCACTCTTCCCTCTTCCTGCGCCACATCCTCCGCTGGAAAAAAAAAAAAAAAATGACCATCAGATCAGAGAACAGAGCCTGCTTTGTCCCCAGTAACGGGGATCTGGAAGCATTTTCAATCATTTGCACTCTATACCCACTCAAACGCATTAATGCGATCAACATTGGGCCTGTTGTGGGCATTTTTTCCAGCAAATAGCTTGCTAACATTCCAGGCATGTACTTCCCTGAAAACAAGACCGAGACAGGGCCCTGAATATTCAATTGGAAAATCACCAAGAGCAAAAGCTTAGCTTGGCACGGCTGGTGTTGATTCTTAATAAGTGACTTCCTAAAGCTGAGGCATGGGGCTTACAGCGTCAATGACTTGTTTGAAAAATATTTTGTAGGTGCCTCATACCACTCGATTTCCTGCGGTATGCGTCATATTGTGAGCTATTCCAAGCCAGCCTGGTTAAGCACGCTAACTCCCCCCACCCCAAGATTGTGGTGTTTAACTAAAAATGTCTTTATACAAGATGAGCTCATAGCTATTAGTGCTGATGTAGTTTTAACTGCTTGGATACCAACTGCAGTCACTTGAAAATGTGCAGAAAAAGGGCACAGCTGACCAAAAACATATCTCACCCTGTCTAAAATGGCGGGATGTGGTCCCAAAGGCAGTTCCTTCAGAGGGGAAAGTTCCAGATTTAAGTACAATGCATACCTTTCACTTTCATTAAAAGGACTTACTGTTCCTAGTAGATTACCAAAGTGGAGGTGCTGAAGACATCTGGAACCCTGGGAGAAAATTAACCCTTTTAATAGCTTCAGATATTTTGTAAGATCTTGCCCAGGGGCAGAGCTAAGGTAACGGGAGAAAACAAGTGTATCTTTTTCAATCACATTTCTAAGAAGGAAACAAAAATCTAAAGACCAAAAACCCTGCCTGTGAAATTAAAATGTACACAAGTAGGACGTGTGTAAGGACCAGCGAAGACCTGGCATCTAATCTGTCTTGACAAGCATTTAAAATTCTACAAGTCAGAAGGTAGCTGATATTGAGTGCCTACTACATAATAGTTCTTTCCAGAACTTAGGATGCGGCGATTGTCACTTTCATCCTGTGACCAGGAAAGAGAAACCCAGAAAGATTCAGTAATCTCCCCGAGGCCACACAGTTGAATAGTTATAAAGGAAGATTCCACAGCAGGTCAGTGTTCTGCCTCTTGAACCTTGAGCTCAGAGATTAAAAAACAAAAACAAAAACAAAAACAAAACCTCATCTCTATTATGGCTGCAATTGTCTACTTGTTCAAAAGATGTATGTTTTCCATGCAGCTATAGGTGGAGACAGGAGAGGAATATAAATCCCTGTCATATTCTGTTCCCCCTTTCTCCAGTGAATAGGTGACAGACAGCATCTGGTTTGGGGCCCATACCCAGTGGGGGCTCAGTGGCTATTAAGTGATTAGACATTGTACATGCCATCTCTGAATGATTTGTGTGCCTACAATAGGGCCTTTTATAACAGAGAAGAGAGGGATTGAGATCCTGGACACTGCCTGTGCTGTGTGTGCCTCTCAGAGCAAATCATTTTCCTTGGTGCCAGGAGCAGCTCCGACGAGGCTGCTGTGCCCTTGTGTGGCCCATGGCTCTGTGCTCCAGAGGACAGCCTGGCCCCAGCTAGGTGAAGACAGGAATGCTGCAAGGAGGAGGCAGACGAGAAAATCATTTGTCAGAGGTGACCAAACCCATGCCTATCTCTGCGTCACTAACTAGGCAAGAGAATGCCCACGAATAGCCAACATATTGTTTGAGGCAAATAAGTTGTTGGACAAATACACTGTAAAAATGTGTAAAAGAAACGTTGTAAGCCCAATACTGGGTGTGCTGAGACAGGAGTTTCACAGGTTCTCGGGCAGCCTCAGCAACTTAATGAAGTCCCCCCACAGCTTAGTGAGATGCTGTTTCAAAATAAAAGATACTACAGGCTTGGGGATATGGCTCATAGGTACAATGTCCCTGCATTCAATATCCAGTAGCGCACACACACACACACACACACACACACACACACACACACACACACACACTATAAAAAGGAAGAGGAACCTTAGTCCTTCTATTAAAAAGGAAGAGGAACCTTAGTTCTTCTCCACCTTTGGGAAGGCACATAATGACGTTCCCTGCAAGAAGAGGGAAAAGAAGCTTTTCTTTTGGGTGTTATCTGTAAGTATTTTGGGTCTGTCAAGCTTACAGGTTACAGACTTATGCACCGGGAGTATAAATTGTGCAGTGATCCTTTATGACTCATTATGTATGCATTATCTAAGGGAAATATCTTGTTTCTTGGTTGAAATTTGCAAACTGGACAAGTATTCTTTTCACAATATGGCCCTTTTTTGGTGGTACCGGGGTTCCTGGAAGCCCTTCTACCTTCGGGCTATACTCCCAGACCTATTTATTTTTGGAAACAGGGTCTCTTAAGCCAGCGTGGGGGGGCTTTGAACCTGCGCGATCCTCCTGTCTCCGCCTCCCAAGTGCAGGGAATACAAGCGTGCGCCACCATGCCCAGCTCAAAATATGGTTCTTAAGTAACATATATATATATATTATATTGTTATATTATTATAATATAATATTATTATATATTATAAACATTAAATATAACAATATATGCACGTTTTATGTGAATTATACATTTATACATAGATGTATACATATAAATTCTGTGACTCTTGTTTTCATTCCTTACAATTTAATAAAGCTAACAAAGACATTGGTTCAACATGCTGAGCTGACTGATGACCCCGAGACTGGCTTCTGTTCGAGTTGTAAGTCATCCACAATTTCTACCTGAGGCGCTGGCAGAAAGCTTCCTTCGAGTGACTAAAAACACGGATTATTTTGAAGCAGTTCTGACTTCAGGAGTTCACCACCACTAGATTGTGACATTTGGGGATAAGCCAAATACATTACTAAACTAATAAAACGCTGTCAGATTTCAGACATATATAGACGTATTTAATTCTTGCTGTTTAAAGTCTCCATAGGAACGACTGAATGAAAAGGCAATGATAGGAAAAGAAAATTAATTTTCCAGATGAAAGCAGATAAGGCAGACACTAGTCAGAAACCAGCTCAATCCAGGCCTTTTGCAGCCTCATCAAAAGTTTGTGGTTTTTTTTTTTTTGCACTGAATATTTTTTTATTATATTTCTGACAAGCTGGGTTGTATTCTCTTGCAAGAAAGAGTGACTTTCATCCTCAGCAAAGCAGTGGGAAGGGAACATGCAAGAAAATGTCAAAAGACTAAAATTGCATGATCCATCATGCCATTTCAGCATAAATTTGGAAATATTGGCCAAGCACAGCCAAAGCCTGAATGCAGTGACGTGCGTGCTGACTTGAGTTTTCCCTCAGCCAGCTCCAATAGTGGGCTTGCGTGTTTACCAGGGACATAAATCCACTGTGGTTCCTGAGCAAGGACTATGTTTGAAAGAAGGGACTAGAACGCGAGGATTTTCTCTATGATTACACGTCCCCCTTCGGCAAAGCCCTGAGCAACGCTCGTTCCCGGGGCTGTGCACACAAAATTTCAGGAAACAGCAGGTCTTAATTAGGCTCTCAGTTTATAGTTTCACCTGAAAAAATACATTTAAAAAAATTATATATATTTGGCTGTCGAGATTTTTCAAGTCAATAAATTCTTGCTAATTAATCACATTAACAGTGCTCCTTAAAAGTTGAAACAGAATCAGAAAACAAACCCCATTCCCCATAAATATCCAACATAAAGGCCTATTCAAGGGACGCATTTTCAGCTTCTAAGAATTTTACAAGTGTTTTTCTCTCCCTGGCAGGACACACACACGTGCACTACACCACTATCGGTAACTGTCATTATCTGCAGAGGGAAACAACGCTGGTGACAAGTTAATACTGCAGAATGATGTCATTGTGCAGGAGGACTTCGCTGCTGCTTCAAGATCTTGCTTGGGGCTATTTTAAGAGATGAGAACCCAGACGGCCCCAGCACCAAAATGTCACTTCACAGAGCTGACTGCCCCCCCCCCCCAGAGAAAATGACCACTGTGGTGGATGATGAGAGCAAGGTAAACTGGGAAGGCAGACACAAAGAGTTGAACGGACTTCCTTTTCTTTGTTAACCATTGCATTCTTCAAAAAGACCTTCATTCTTGGTACACACTTGCCTGACTAGTATTCTCTCTGTTGCTTTGGTTAGCTATAGCACTCCCTGTTCCAAAGCAGGAGTGCTTAAATTCACTTTAGAAATATAAACAAATAGGTCTAAAAGCTCACCTCCCTTGGTATGTTTCCTGCAAATAGTGCTACTGCTGTTCATTGAGAAAATAACCTGCCCAACTAGTAAACCTTAGTTCTCCAGATTTCTTTTGGTATGTATTTATCAAGAGGTGTTGGTTGGGCCGGGTGTGGTGGCACATGCCTGTATAATCCTAGTACTTGGGAGGCTGAGACAGGAGATCCCAGGTTTGAGGCCAGTCTCAGGAACTTAGTGAGACTGTCAGCAACCTAGCAAGATTCTGTTTTAAGACAAAAAATAAAAAAGGACCGGGGGTATAGCTTGGAGGTAGAATGCCCCTGGGTTCAATCTACAGTACAGCAACAACAAAGATGTCATAGCTGAGTCTGCTTACTGCATTTATTTTTTAATTTTCTTTTTTTTTTTTTTTTGCAGTACTGGGGATGGAACCCAGGGGTATTCTATCTCCGAGTTATACCCCCAGCCCTATTTTTTATTTTTTATTTTAAAATAGGGTCCACTAAGTTGCAGAGGGCCTCACTAAGTAGCTAAGGCTGGCCTAGAACCTGCGATCCTCCTGTCTCAGCCTCCCAAGTACTGGGATTACAAGCGTGCACCACCATGCCCAGCTTTTTTTTTTTTTTTTTTTTTTTTTTTTTTTTTTACTGCAACTTAACATCTTACTTGTTACTACTGTGGGGCAGTTAGCCATTTTCCCCCACATGATTTCTGAAGGCAGTTCATCTTTTAGAGAGAAAAAAACATCAATAAATATCAGTTACTATTTTTGATAAGCAACTAATTTAAAATCAGTGAAATGAAAGAATTTTACTTTCAGGTGAAGAAGTTTTAATTCTGATATAGCTTTCCTAGATTATTAGTAAGATAATATGACCTTAATTTTCTATGCTTTTGTACAGGAAAAGGTCTGCAAGAATGTTCACTGTAACGCTTCCCCCAAATATAAATAGTTGATCATGGCAAAAATATGATTTTTTATTTATGATTCTTATATAGCAATTTTAGAATTAAAATTGGAGTTGATGTTATGTGGAAAAGAGAAAAACAATTATGATTAAGTATAAGAAAAACTTGCCTTTGGATCCTTTTTATGGACCTTGATTCTTTGATAGAGTTTCTGATTTATTAGTTCTTTCTGTTTTCTTAGCATTTTGGTCTTACATTCTAGGGTCTATATTGCTGGCACTTAAGGAAGACTAGGTAAAATGTAGTATGTTATCTTAAAAGGGTGCTTGACCTAGTCCAAGACAAGCCTCGCTTTAATTTTGGTAAAACATTTTTTGTAGTACTAGGGATGCAAAAAAATTGCAAAGATACTCAATTGCAAAGGTCCTCACTAAGTAGTAGCCGAGGCTGTCCTTGAATGGTGATCCTCCTGTCTCTGCCTCCCAAATACTGGGATTACAAGTGTGTGCCACCACACCCAACTGAAGTTTAGTTTTTATAAATTAAGAGTCAAAGCCGGATGTGGTGGTGCATGCTTGTAATTCCAATATTTGGGGTGCTGAGACAGGAAGATAGTGAGGCTTTCAGCAATTTAGTGACACCCTGTTTCAAAATAAAGAATAAAAAATAGGAATGGGAGTGTAGCTCAGAGGTAGAATGGCCTTGGGTTCCATCCTCAGTAACACACACACACACACACACACACACACACACACAAGATTCAGTCATTTATTTGTTCAACAAACTTCTGAGTGTCAATTAAAGGAAAACAATGGATTTTATGCTATTGATGCAAAGATGTATAGCAGAATTAGTGTTTTTTGTTTGTTTTTTTTATTTGTTTTTTGTACTAGAGATGGAGCTCAGAGGTATTCTACCTCGGAAGTACACACCCATCCCCTGTTTGTTTGTTTGTTTGTTTATTTATTTATTTATTATTTAAAGTAGTATTGGAGATTGAGCCCCGGGTATTCTACCTTATAGCTACACCTCCCACCTCATCCTTTTTAATTTTTATTTTGAAGTAGAGTTTCTCCAAGTTGCTGAGGGGCTTGCTAACTTGCTCAGGAACGTAGGGCCACAGACCTGCGATCCTTCTGGATCCATCCTTCTGTCTCAGCCTCCCAATTTGTAGGACTAGCGGCGTGTGCCACCACAACCAGCAGAATCAGTGGTGTTTGAGGGACACAGCATCACACCGTGTAAGCCACAGCAAGTATAAGGAAAGGGAAGAGAGGAACTCCACTGTCTTTTCTTCCATCCCCTGGCACCTCTTGGTGGCAAGGGGTAGAACAGGTGGCTCTACGTGTGAAGGAAGAAGAGCGCCCCAGCAGAGAGAACAACTTGGCTGGCTCCAGTTGGAGTCCACGGCTAAGACTCCAATGATCTGCAGGGACAGAGGGATGGGGTGACAACCCTGTACATGGCTGTACTGAGAAGAGAAACTCGGGCCGTCAGCTACAGAGCTTCAGAAGCAGATGCAGAGGGGATAGGAACCAGCAGGGAGCTCGGTGAACACAGTCCTTCAGCTGAGGGTCAGGGAGAGTCACAAGAGGAGCAGAGGCTGGTTTGACCCAGGATCCTGCCATAAAGCCCTGTGGATGTCAGCTTCCCCCGTGCTCCGCAGTATCTGCGGGCTCTGGTGAGACAGCCTGGAAGAGAGTTTCACTTTACTTGGAGTGACTCTGCCAAGAACAGGCTGAATTGTGCTACAAAAGGGATGTTTTAAACAGGAAGAAACTGAGTCACTCTAAATGGACTGGTTTAGAACTTTTCCCACCCCAAAGTTCACAATCATGTGAGCTAAGAAAAAAAAATAAAGATTTATATGAATTATATGAATGATATGTACATTTTTAGCAAATATGTATTATAATGTACATGACATAGACATGTCCTATTTTATAATAGTGTAATAATAGCTTACCTTTTTATGATGCTTTGTAGCTTCTCAGGCACTATCTCCCTCATTATTTTATTTTCTTTTATTTGAGTAGGTGTGAGAGGTTGGCATGTTATTGCTGCCTTCACTTTATAGGTGAGAAATCTGAAGTTTGGTGAGGTTGCCATGAACCTCTTCATCTATAAAATGGAGTTAATAATACATATCTAAAGTCTCATGGAGGGAAGAGGATCAAATAGGAATGAAAAGCTCCTAGAGAGGTCTGATTTACTGTGATTCTAAGAACATCTGAAGGCAGATGAAGCAAGAGGATATTGTAATCACAATGACTAGGATGCAAACAGGGCTGTCAGATTGTACACAGACTTTCTACCGAATGAGAGTACACCTATGTTTCAGTAAATCCAATTTATGCCTAAAATGCACCAGTGGACCACATGTTAAACAAAATGCTAGGCTACTGCAACTTGGTACGAATAGACTCTGTGTGTGTGTGTGTGTGTGTGTGTGTGTGTGTGTGTGTGTGTGTGTGTGATAAAAGAGCACTGATTTTGGACATCCTATTAAAAAAGGAAACATAAGTTTGACAGGCGGTATTAAATACATTTTTTCCTGGAAGTT
The DNA here is from genome assembly GCF_963383645.1 of Muscardinus avellanarius. Lineage (NCBI taxonomy): Eukaryota > Metazoa > Chordata > Mammalia > Rodentia > Gliridae > Muscardinus > Muscardinus avellanarius. The sequence continues at coordinate 173,929,392 of NC_137787.1, forward strand.
CAAATTTATCATATTTTTCAACTACCTTAAATTTATGAAAGATATAATGGTAGTACCCATTTGGAGGAAACACATCAAGAGATGTGTGCATGTATGAATATATCGCTTTGGAATTCACTACGATGTATAATTACATTGCACCAATAAGATCTAAAAAAATTATAATTTACACTCACAATTTCTGAAGAACAATAGAAATGTGTCTCTGAATCTGTATTAAGTTTGGATTGCTGGTGAGTCAGGACTGCCTCTGGCAACTCTCTCTTATCTAAACTTTGTCATAAGGAATGTGGCCAAATGGTTACTGCTCAAATGGTTACTGTCCCTCAGTGGTCTGGTTGCTGTAACCCTTCAGCATGGCTTCACACACCTCTGCCTTGCTCTCTCATGGGAGGCACAGGGCCGGTCTTTCTTTCTTCCTTCCTTTCTTTCTTTCTTTCTTTCTTTCTTTCTTTCTTTCTTTCTTTCTCTCTCTCTCTCTCTCTCTCTCTTCCTTCCTTTCTCTCTCTCTCTCTCTCTCTCTCTCTCTTTCTTTCTTTCTTTCTTTCGGTACTGGGGGTAGAACCCAGGGGCTTTCCTACCTCCGGGCTATACTCCCAGACCTATTTTATACTTTATTTGGAAACATGGTCTCACTAAGTTGCTGAGAGCCTCACTAAGTAGCTGAGGCTGGCTTTGAACCTGTGCGATCCTCCTGTCTCAGCCTCCCAAGTGCTGTGATTACAAGCGTGTGCCAACATGCCCGGCTAGGGCCCTTCTTTCTATTCCTTATTTTCCTGAGTGAGGTCTTAGCATATTTTCTTTCTTTCTTTCTTTTTTTTTTTGAAGATTTAAAGAAGTTTATTAAAAGTCAGAAATACAGAAGACATTTACAGCCTCATGTTACCCAAGGGTGACATGAGAGGGTGCTTCGAAAGAAATCACCCAGCATATTTTCTTCCCTCTCCAAAAATCTTTTTCTCCCTAGAGTTTCAGCTCCTTCTCATGCACCAGGGCTTCGGATGAATGCTTTCACCTCAGGAAGCCTTTTTTTCAATTATTCTTTTTGAACACATCCTGACATTACTCTCGATTTTAGCACACACTACTTTTTATTTCACTCCATATTTTGTAATAATTTCTTAATGGCTATTATCCTCATCTCATCAGGCACATTGTTTTACTCACCATTTCATACCTAATAGTTACTTTCTAGGACATAGTTGAGAACTATTGAATGAATAGATATATAAATGAATAAACCAGTATGTAAGTACAAATTTGTAGCACACATGACAAAAGCCTAATTACAAACTATCTTTTAATTATCATGGTATTGATGACATCAAACCATTATGTCTACATTTATACATAAATTTAAGGTTTACAAAGATTCGTGAGAAAATGACATTTTCTAAATGATTATTTTGTATATCTTCTTAGACTGATTTCAATTATTCATATTTTAAAGTGTAAATACCAAAAGAAATGCAAAGAAACAATAAATTTATAAAAAGATGATCAAACCAATTGGATATTAAATAAGTATGGAAACAATGAACTTTCATTTTCAATTATAAGACTGGCAAAGATAGAAGAGTTAATTCTAGCTGGATGTGTTGGCACACACCTGTAATCCTAGTACTTGGATAGCTGAGACAAGAGGATCGTAGGTTCCAGGAGAGTCCTGGCAACTTAGAAAGGCACTTAGCAACAGAGTGAGACCCTGTTTCAAATTAAAAATAAAACTAGTGCTGGGGTTGTAGCTAAATAAAAATATATAAATAAATAAAAATTAAGCTGGCATTGTAGCTCAAATCCTTGGGTTCAATACCCAGTAAAACACACACACACACACACACACACACACACACACACACACACACACACAAAGTTACTACTATCCTGCATTAACACTCATGTGGCAAATATATTCTCACATGGATTTTTCTGAAAGGCCACTAGGCATTATATAATAAAGTTTAAAATGTGCATATCTGTTATACTAGCATTTTAATTCCAGTAAGTTTTATCATGGATAATAGATAATATATAAGAAAGTTTAATTCATATTTTATGGTAGAAAAAAATTTGGAACTTATCTATTACTAATGCTTCATTATAATGCAGAAGAAAATTTGAGAATAAGTTTATTATAATTAATGTTGCATTTAGAACCATAAATGAGTGTAAATTGGTACAACAGGCTTGGAAAACAATTTAGCCATTATCTTTAAAGTTTAGCAGGAAGATGTCCTATATCCTAGAAATTTTAGCCTTTAGGTATTGACCTTAGAGAAATTTGTACACTTGTACATGGGCCCAAAGAGACATATACAAGATCTTGTCACATTATTTAAAATAGCTAAACTCTTTAATATCACTTTCAGCACTGTTTAAGTATTTTAAAATTTTTATTATATTTTTATTGAATTTATATATTATTAGTTGAGAGCACAATTTGTGTGGGTATATACATATATATACATATGTATATACATATATATGGGTATATATATATATGCATACCCACACAAATTGTATATACATATATATTGATGTCAACATCCATCTAAGCATATATATATATATATACATATATATGCTTAGATAAATATATATATGTATATATATAATATATATACATATGTATATATATAATATATATATATAATATATATATATATGCTTAGATAAATGTTGACATCAATTTTATGGTCAAATTTTATAAACATTCTATGTGTTCTAGAGAAGAATGTTTGTTTTTGTTTTGTTGAGTATGGAGTTATATATATATCAATTAGCAAGTTTATTTTGTTTTTCACATATTCTATTATGTAACACATAGGAATACATTTAACTATGAGTAAGTCTTTTCCTTCTCATTGTAAGAAAAAAAAGTCTCTATGTCTTTTTTCTGTAACTGATAATTTAAATATCTGGTGTCCTCATTATACAGGGTTTAATTCAGATAGTTGGCTCTTTCTAGCTCTCCTAAATTGGCTTCATTGAGTCTGTGTTTTGTAATTGTGGACTATAAGCTCATCTTTCTCTGAGATCTATACCTGGCAATTACATGAGACCGAAGTAGAGGCCGTATATCTTTCTCCAAAGCTGTCTTCTTTTGCCAGGTTTCTTAAATGTGTCTACAACTTTAAGCTTTTTTCTCAGCTGGGGTTTTTTCAGAGCTAAGTTATATATTTGAATCCCATGCTGATGTGTAAGCTGTCTGTGTTAACAAATTCTCAGAGGGTATTTTTTTTTTCTCACCCAGTTTTCAGCTGGAGCCAAGATCTAACCTTAGAATTTTTTTTGCTTTGAAGTAGATTTTTCTGATTCATCTTTTTACAGATGATATAGCCCTCCCAATTCTGAATTTATGTAGAGAAAAGGTCTTATTTTCAACCTCTATATTTCATAAGCCCAAGGTTGTGTCTCTAGTACTCGATTTTATCTTAAAATCTTGACTTCCAAAGTTCAGGGATTTATTAAAACTCTAGTACCTAATGCACCCTTGGTCTTAGTTAATCTCCCTGGTTGCTATCTGTTCTCTATCTTTGATCGATTATATTTAATACATTATTTTGCCAGATTTGTTATGTATTTCAAAGGTTTGTACTAACACACTTTATTGTGTTGGTCTGAAATTACAAGAGATAATCAATTTAGCTCATTGTTTGGGACATATACAAAACTAGAGGCTCGAGTTTTAAAAATACTGGACTGAAAGAAGAAGAAAAAAAGCACTTGGCATGTCCTATTAGTGACAAGAAGTTGTCTAATATTCTTACTTTATTCCTTCAGAAAATCATTCTGTACTCTCCCGCAGATTGAGTGCACAATAAACATACAATTTTGCTTATGACCTAGATGAGAAGAATATCTCCCTGATTTTTCTGTATGTACAGGGCAGCAGTGGCTGTACATAGACACATAGAAATGTCAAGTTCTGTTTCCTGGTGCTCAGACTAAGGGAACCTAGAGAGAAAGAGGCTTTCACAAACAATAGGAGTATTTCTTTGCCCTTTCTCTTTTCAATCTAATTTTCTTCTCATTTAGGAGCAGCTGTGCTTTTCTCACTCTGACAATTCTGAAATCAGGGTGACTCGTTCTTCATAAGTGCTTTAGAACGTGCTGGCAGAAGCGGCTTCTGACAGTAGGCTGCCGAGTGTTCAATGGGAGTTGATTATACAGAAGGTTAGAAAGACCACTGTGATTATTTCCTTTTCTGTAAAACTGCCCCTTGTCTTATTACAAAACTGCTAATTCTTCCAGAAACTAGAGATTATCTAAATAAGCTAGAGCAGAACCAGTATTATGTAACAAGAGCAAGTCTTTTCTAGGAAGATGGGTGACTTTAAAAAAAATTAGCTTTATTAAGATACACTTCTCATACAACACAAGTCATACATACAAATGAACAATACAGCACTTTTTAAAAACATAGTTACAAATATGTGTATTACCATTGCCACTTTTTAAAACATTTTAATCATCTAAAAAAGAAATTCAGTACTCCTTGGTAATATAACCTGGCTGTAGTTTTAATGTCCCCTTCAAAATTCAAGCGTTCCCAATGTGATAGCACTAAAAGGTGTGGCCTTTCAGAGGCGATTAGGCCTGTGGGCTTCTCCCTTATGAAGAGGACTTGGTACCCTTATAAAAGTGCTTGACTGGCAGAGGAACTTTCTCTTCAATTCTGGCACCATCTTGGAAGCAGGAACTGGACCCCTCTTCAGACAAGGAACCTGCTGGTATCATGAGCTTCATCTACTCAGCCTCCAGAACTGTGAAAAGTCATTTTTGTTCCTTTTATGCATTGCCCAGTCATCGATATTTTGTTGTAGCAGAATGAATAGACTTATACAATATCCAACCCAGTACCCTTCTTCCTCCAGCTTTAAGCATTCAAACCACTGATCCATTTTCTGTCTATATAAATCTCCTTGTTCTGGACTTTCATGGGGATGGAATCATAACACATGGTTTCGTGATTGCCTTCTTTTGCTTGGCATAACACTTACAAGGTTCATCTATGCTATTGCATGGATCAGTGTTTTATTCCTGTTTTTTTGCCAGATGCCATTATATGGCTATATTTCACTGTGTGAATATCTCCCATTTTATTTGTCCATTTATCAGGTGGATATTTGGGTTGTTTCAACCTTTTTGCTAGAATTAATGATGATACCATAAACATGTGTGAAAAAATGTTTCATTTTTTCTTGGATATATGTCTATGAGTAGCATTGAAACTCATATTACAATTCTATGTTTAATTATTTGGGAAACTGGACTGTTTTCAAAGCAGTAACACCATTTTATATTCCCATCAGCAATATAGAAGGGTTCCAATTTTTCTGTTTATGCTAATATTTATTATCATCATATATTTTAATTACAATCAACCTAGTGATTGTGAAGCGGTCTCTCATTGTGGTTTTGATATCTACTTCTGTAATGATTAATGATCATTAATCATTTTATGTGTATCTTTTTATGTGCCTTTGGGCCATTCATAGATCTTAGTTGGATCATTATTTACTCAGATTCTGTACCTATTTTTAATTGGGAAAAAACATATGTATGGTGTGTGTGTGTGTGTGTGTGTGTGTGTGTGTGTGTGCTCATGTGTGTGACTGGAGATTGGCCTAGGGATGTTGGCTACATCCCAGGCTCTATTTTATCTTATAATTTGAAACAGGGTTTTGCTGAATTACCATCACTAGCCTTAAATCTGTAATCCTCTTGTCTGAGCCTCCTAAGTATTAGGATTACAGTGTATACCACTATGCCCTGCTTAGCAGGGGTTTTTTTTTTCCCCAATGATTTTTAATTTATGATTTTTTTTTTTTGCAGGTCTGGGGGTAGAACCCAGGGGCATTCGACCTCCGAGCTACACCCCCTGTCCTATTTTTTATTCTTTTTATTTTGAAACCGATTCTCACTGAGTTGCAGAGGGCCTAAGTAGCTGAGGCTGTCCACGAACCGTGATCCTCCGGTTTCAGCCTCCCAAATGCTGGGATTACAAGTGTGCGCCACCACTCCCGGCAACTTATGAATTTTTATAAATCCTAAGTACATTTGTATTACATTTGATAATATCCTTAAGAAACTTTGATTAAAAAGAATAAAACTACTTACTAATTTATAGAACTCAGGTTATTACATAGATCATTCAGCAGAAGAACTTTAAATAATAATAATCATACATTGTTAAATACCTCTGCCCATTTTTTAGTGTTCTTTAAGTACTCCTGTGTCAGGACTTGAATCTGCATGGCACAATATCATTTTCTTTAGAAATGCATGAATGTCTTCTAATTTATGATGGAGAAAACTGACTGTTAGAGGAGAAGAATAGTCTCTGGGCACAAGGAGAAAAGGTAAACTTTTCATTGGATTTCAGATAATCTTTCCATCTTTTACCAAGTACATTGATTCCTTAATAGTCCACAAATCTTATAAATAAATAAAGCAAAATAATTTTTCACACATTTTGTTACATGCAATTTGTCATGTCATTCTACTCCTTGGGAGGCCTTGTGACTCCTAAAATTGAGACACTGGCTCATCACTTCTTAGCCAAATGAACTTGACTGCCATTACCAGCTTTCAGAAATTCTGCTTAGGCTGCAAGTGACTGTGTAACCTTCAATTGCAGGGAACATAGCGCTCTTGAAAGAGAGCATTATCAGCAAGGACTTAAAAAAAAATCTATCTCCCCTTAGGTACTTGTTATTTCTCTGGTTATTTTAGAAACTAGACCAGAAAACCTGATTTAACTGGCACCATATTTTTGATTTATTCCAAGAAGTTTTATTGACCTTTCAGACCGGCGCTCTGGGAACCTGCCCGTCTAAGTTGCTTCTTAATCCAACTGTGGTTTCACACCAGTGTCAGAGTTTTGCTAATGTTATATTACTTAAAACTAAGTAGAAAGTAAAATAAGAGGAGTCCAAAATGCTGTTTCAGTTTCAACCCAAACAGAAGTTTGAACATTTGGGACCCCTTAATGAAGGCACCAACTCTTTATTTTTATTTATTTATTTATTTATTTTAGTGGTACGGGGGTTCCTGGAAGCCCTTCTACCGCGGGGCTACACTCCCAGACCTATTTTATACTTTTGAAACAGGGTCTCTTACACCAGCGCGGCTGGCTTCGAACCTGCGCGATCCTCCTGTCTCCGCCTCCCAAGCGCGGGGATTACAAGCGTGCGCCACCACGCCCGGCTTGCACCAACTCTTTAAATCCTTTATAAGATGTTACTGTTTAAAATGTTGTCTTAAATATGACATTTAAATTTTAAAAACGAAAGAAACTCAAGGAGCATAGAAGATATTAAGAAGTTTAGGAAAGGAAAGATGTTGAGTTGATTCTTCATAACTTCATAATCTTGGCTTATTGATGTGCTATTTTTAATTTAATTTCATTTTAGTTTAAACATTGCAATTACATTACATATGTTTCAATTTTATTATTATCATTTTTTGTGGTACTGGAGAATGAACCCAGAGCCACACCACCACTGAGTTACATCCCAAACTCTTTTTAATTTTAATTATGGAGCCGGGTGTGGTGGCGCACACTTGTAATCCCAGCATTCGGGAGGCTGTGACCGGAGGATCACGGTTCGCGGACAGCCTCAGTTATTTAGTGAGGCCCTTTGCAACTCAGTGAGACCCTGTTTCAAAATAAAGAATAAAAATTTGGGCAGGGGGTGTAGCTCGGAGGTCAAATGCCTCTGGGTTACCACCCCAGACCTGCAATAAATAAATAAATAAATAAATAAATAAATAAAATAATTTTAATTATGGAACAAAATCTGCCTATCTGGTACATGCTAAACACTTAAGTGTCAGTTATTATAATAACTTGACATAAAATAAATGATCTAAACAATGAGCAATGGCTCCCTACTGAGAGTCTTAGGGTGTGTGTGTGTGTGTGTGTGTGTGTGTGTGTGTGTGTGTGTCTGTCTGTGTGTGTGATACTGGGGATTGAACCCAGGAACTTTTTTTTTTTTGTGGTACTTGGGATGGAATCCAGGGGCATTCTACTTCTGTGCTACACCCCCAGCTCTATTTTTTATTCTTTATTTTGAAACCGGGTCTCACTAAGTTGTGGAGGGCCTCACTAAGTAGCTGAGACTGTCTGTGAACCACAATCTTCTGGTCTCAGCATCCCGAAGGCTGGGATTACAAGCGTGTGCCACCACGCCTGGCTCCCAGGAACATTTTACCTCTAAGCTACATTGCAGCCCTATTTTATTTTATTTTCTCTAAGTTTCCGAAGCTGTTCTTGAATCTCCAATCCATCTGTCTCAACCTTCAAGTATTGGGATTACAAACGTGTATCACCATGCCCAGCTATAGCATTTTATTTTTAAATTAGGGATGTGGGATTTCTTAAAGCCTAGAGTAATGGCTTGGTTCTTGATTCCTTCTGTTCAAGATGACTGTCCTGTGGGGTTATGTCCCACCTCTACTTTTCTAGCCATTTGGCTTTTGCTATGCCTGTTTCTGTCTAGTCCTGGCATCCAGACTAGGCAAATTTGGCAAATATATGCTCACACCTTTGAAAATATTTATTTAATCTAAGGCTGGTGCTTATTTGATGTAATTTGTTGTAAATGTACACAAAAAGAGAATGTTGAGGCAGTATGAAGTTTTCTAAGAAAATCGATCAATTAGGTGTTTTTTTTTTATAGTACTGGGGATTGAACCCAGGGGCATTCTACCTCTGAGCTACACCCCTAGTCCTACTTTTTTTATTCTTTGTTTCTCACTAAGTAGCTGAGGTTAGTCACAAACCTATGATCCTCTTGTTTCTGCCTCCCAAGTACTGGAATTACAAGTGTGCACCACCATGCCTGGCTTGATCAATTAGTTTTCAAGTGTTCTTGAACCAATCTTCAAATAATTTAACATTTTAGACCCAGGTTCATCTTTGCTATTGATACAGATTTTTTTATCAAATTATTAAGGCACTCTTCTTTAAGGACAGTGTACTCCCATTTAAAAAATAATATTTAGTTTCCAAAGAAGTTTTAGGTTCACAGCTAAGGTTGAACATACTGTAAAGGGAGTTCCTGTATCTCCCCACCCGACAAATACACAGCCATTCCACCATCAATATCTTTCACTCCAGTGGCTCACATCTTATAACCCATGAGCCTTCACTGGCATATCATTGTCACTCAGGGCCTGTAGTTTACAGTAGAGTTCACTCTTGATGTTGTACATTATATCAGTTTGGAAGAGTGTAGAGTAACATGTATCCACCATAGTGATATCACAAAGAAATGCATTCATTCCCCTAAGACTCCCCGGGTGCTCTTCCTAGTCATGCCTTCCTTCCTTCATCACCAAGGAACCACTGTTCTTTGTACTGTATTTACCGTTAGTCTCCGGAATGGCAAATAGTTGGCATCATACTGTATTTTGTAGATTGTGTCACTCAGGGCATTGGTCCAATCATCTAAGTTATCAAATTTGTGTTATCAAATAGAGCTGTTGATTATACTCCCTTACAATTCTTTTACTATTCATGGATATTATAGTAATGTACCCTCTTTTGTTTCTGATATTAGTAATTTTGGTCTTCTCTTTTTTTCCTCACGTACTTTAATGATGAGAGGCTTATTTTAAATGTTTATTGAACATTTCAAAGAACCAGCTTTTGATTTTGTTGACATTTTCTATTGATTTCCTCTTTTCAATTTCATTGACTTTTGCCCTGTTTTATCCTCATGTGCTTCCTTAGGGTTTAGTATCCTCTTCTTTTTCTAGTTTCCTAAGATACTAACTTAAATGATTGGTTTTGGATCTTCTTTTTTGATATATGCATTTAATGCGAGAAATTTTACTTTAAGAACTGCTTTTACTGCCTCCCATAAATTTTTATCAGATGTATTTTTCATTTAGTTCAAAATTTTTCATTTTCTTGATCTGTCTTTTTTGACACATGTGTTATTTGGAAGTATGTTGTTCAATCTTTAAGTATTTCAAGTTTTTCCAGCCACCTTTCTGTTATTCATTTCTAGTTTAATTCCATCGCAGTCTGAGAGCAGACATTGTAACATTCCTATTCTTTTAAATTTGTTAAGGTTTGTTTTATGGCCCAGAATGTGGTCTATTTTGGTGAATATTCCATGTGAGTCTGAGAAGAATCTGCTTTCTGCTGTTGTTGGATGAAGTAATCTATAGATGAGAGGGCTGTTTAATTGAATTATGTTTTTACTGATTTTCTGCTTGATGAATCTGTCCATTTCCAATACAGGAATGTTAAAGGCCTTTGGCACTAATGGGGGATGATAGATTCTTCTCTTCAAGTCTATTAGTTTTTGTTTCATGTATTACGACCCTCTGTTGTTCAGCAAAAATTAAGAATTGTACTTCATCTTGGAATATTACTCCTATATTGTTAGGCAATGCCGTCTTTTACCCCTAATAACTTTCCTTCTCGTTCTGAGTGAAATTAATCTAGCTGATGTCATTCATTTTCTTCTGATTTGTTTAAGATGACATAACATCTTCCACCCCCTTCATTTTGATCTGTGTCTTTATAGTTAAGGTGGATTTCTCTCTTTCTTTCTTTCTTTTCTTCTTTCTTTCTTTCTTTCTTTCTTTCTTTCTTTCTTTCTTTCTTTCTTTCTTTCTTTGTGGTGGTACTGGGGTTCCTGGAAGCCCTTCTACCGTCGAGCTACACCCCCAGACCTATTTTTATATATTTTTTTATTTGGAAACAGAGTCTCTTAAGCCAGCAAGGCTGGCTTCGAAACTGCGCGATCCTCCTGTCTCCGCCTTCCAAGCTCAGGGATTACAAGCGTGCGCCACCATGCCCAGCATAAGGTGGATTTCTTGTAGACAACATATAGTTGTTCTAATCTTTGAATTTGTCCTTCAATTTTATTTTATTTTATTTATTATTTTGCAGGTCTGGGGGGATAGAACCCAGAGGCATTTGGCCTCCGAGCTACACCCCCTGCCCTGTTTTTTATTCTTTATTTTGAAACAGGGTCTCACTAAGTTGCAGAGGGCCTCACTAAGTAGCTGAGGCTGTCCGCGAACCGTGATCCTCCGGTCACAGCATCCCAAATGCTGGGATTACAAGCGTGCGCCACCACGCCCAGCATAAGGTGGATTTCTTGTAGACAACATATAGTTGTTCTAATCTTTTAATTTGTCTTTCAATTTTAAATTGCTAACATTTGGAGAGATTTTTAACTTTTAAATTTAAATTTAATTTATTTTAATTGATATGAAACATAAAAATTGGACATATTTTTCAGGCACCATGTGAAATTTTGGGTACATGTATGTACATTTTATAATACTCAAATAAGTCTAAACATATTCATCTCCTTAAACATATCATTTCTTTAAAACATATCATTTCTTTGTGGTGAATACATTCAAAACTCTTTCATTTAGCTTTTTTGGAATAATACATTACATTATCAGTTTTGATCACCTTGCTGTTTAATAGAATAGCAGAATTTATTTTTCCTATGCAACTATAACTTAGTACCCAGCAATCAACTTACCTTTCTCCATCTCTTCTTTCCTCCTATTCTCCTTAGCTTCTGAAAGTAACCACTATCTACTTTAAATTTCGATGAAATCAACATTTTGGATTCCACATATAAATGATTCCATATATAAATATATCCTGCTTAATAACCTGTTTGTAATTATCCTGTCCTCAGTTTCTTGGATCAGTGGTCTGGGGTCTGACAATTGGGAGAAATGTGTAGTGTTTATTAACGCAAATACTTCTGTCCCTCGATTTTTCTTTTCCTTCTGATATTCTCTTTGTGCCACAGCTCTTAAAATTGTGATGTTCTTCTGCTCCCCCCACCCTTTGTTCTCTTTTTCCTTTTCTGTTTTGGAAGTTTCTATTGTTATATCTTCAAGCTCAGCTTAAAGTCCAATCTAAAAAGAAGTCTATCAAAAGCACTTTCGATTTCTGTTAGAGTTTTAAATCTCTAGCAATTGTTTTTTGGGGGGGGTTTCTTTTTGGAACTTCCATATTTCTGCTTATACTTTCCTTCTTTTCTCACATGCAGTTTATTTCTTCCATAGATCCCTCGGCTCATTAATACACAGTTGTTTTCAAAATTCATGGTGAGATCATTTGAATGTTCCTGTAACATCTGACCTTTGTTCTGATGTTAGTTCAATCTCTTCAAAACTATGTTTTGGCCCTGTTTATTATATGTTGGAATTTTTGGTGGGAACACAGGTATGTACTGGGTGAAGGGAATGACTGTTAATGGGCTCTGGTAGTGTGTTGCAGAGGTTGGCAGAGAATGAGAGCATCTTGTAATCCTGGTTTTGTTGAGTCTCTGCTTCCTCCTGCCTGTGAACATCACCAGTGTGTCTTAACCTACCACACGCTTAGGTGAGACAAGATGGCCACAGGGACTGGAACTGGGCATTCCTTTCTTTCATATGGAAGGCTAGAGCCTGCAAGAATTGAACATTTCCCTTCCCTCAATTAGGTTAGGTTCAGATGAAACCCCAGCAAGTTAGTTTCTGGAAAAAATGGTTTCTTTTGAAGATGGGCCTGGTTAAGAACAGCATACTTTCTGTATTTCAACATGGCTACTTTCCTTCTTCCTCAGTGGGAGGTGCAGGGATTTTCTCTGATACTGACCATGTAGACCTAGTAGAGCTCCTAGAGGTAAAATAGTCATAGAGCTGTGGAGCTGTGGAGGTTCCCAGAATAAGATCCCCTGGAGTTTTAAACTCTCAGACTTGTCTACCCTGAGCCTCCAGCACTTCCCCAGTCACTGTGCAGGTGCTCCTACCCAGCTGCTGCTCATGAGTTTATTTTCTGAAAAGTGGTATTTTCTGTATTTATCTATTTATCTCTCCAGTTTGAGAGGCAGCAATTTCTCCTGTGATCTCACTCTCTCTGTGAATTTAAGAATTGAACATTTTTCAGTTTGTACAGCTTTTGCTTGTTTTGAGGACAGAGTAAGGACTTCTAGGCTCCTCACATGCCAGGTAGAAGACTGGATATCACTCTGTCCCCTTTTAAAATACCCACATTTATCCATAATATCTGTGCAGCTCCATCAGTTTGGACCCTTACTGGCTGATGGTAGGCTGGGTTTGGATTTTTTCCATTTCAAAAAAGTTGGGTAATGTGAGATATTTTTGGTGTGTTCTGATACATCCGGTTCTCACTCTGCCCTACGAAATAGGAAAGTCAGATCCTGATTGTCAGCCGGTGAGACAGCAGAGGTTTCTCTGTGCAGCATGACTCTGCCTTGCCTGTCACTCCCCAAAAACAAACGCTCACTGTGGGCCTGGCGCCCCCACCCAAGATGAATGACTCAGCTGTAGTTTCAAAAACATCATAAGCAAGTACAGAATAGTTACACCAGAAGATGGAACAGTGATGCCTACTCTAATCAAGTTATGTCTCATTTGATTACCATGGAATCAAGTAGGATACTAAGACCATACAAACGTGCCTTGTCATAACCAGTAGAGAGACCCTTTGGTGTTGAATTTTGCCTTTATTGCCTCTTTATTCTCTTCCTTCACATATTTTGTTCCAGCACTGGTTTGCTGGTACAATTACTTACTCTGCAGATACTTATTGATTGGATGAGTTTGCTCCTTTATGAGCTTCTTATGAGCACTTCTCATTCTGGATTTCAGTGTTCTGAATCATACAGTCTCTGGGGTTTCTTTCTCTCAGTTTCAAAAGTACTCAATGAACTATAAACGGTTGGACCTGTAATGATGGCACCTACCTGTAAGCCTAGTACTTGGGAGGGGAGGGCAGTAGGACAGCAAGTTTGAGACCAGACTCAGAAACTTAGCAAGACTCTTCGCAATTTAGTGACACCATAATTCAAAGGAGGAGGGGCTAGGAGAGTAGGTCAGAGGTAATGCCCCTGGGTTCAATCCCCAGTATCTTGCCCTCTCCAAATTATAGACTATTGAGGAAGAGAATAATCAAGAATGATGGTGGTCTAAGATGGCAGCTTTGGGGAAGGCTCCTATCTGAAGAGCTAACCTTCTTTCCTTAGCAAATTTCTGTAATGTTTTTCAGACTCGGTTCCAATGTCACCTCTTCTGAGAGAATGTCCATAGCTCTTCCTGTGACTCTTCAACTCTGACACACAAGCTTTGGAGATGTCTCTTCATGTTTACTTGTGTGCATCTGTCCTTCACCTGAACACTATCAGCCATACAAGAATATAAAACAGATTTGTCATTTTTCACCCATCTTTGAACAAACGGAGCCACTCTTTCTTATATATCACCTACTTATTTTAGAGGATTTTGATAGTTCATATATATTATGGTTTATTAATATTCCATATTTATTATATATGTTCCAAACAAAATTATATGCATCCTTAGCAAACACACAGTGCAATACTTTACTTTTTTTGTTCAGCTCTGAGTACACGCAGGTGGTCTATAAGTAGATGCTAAAATTCCCTGATTTGGAAGAAGACAAATGGCAATATTTTAATGGGTCCTTTCTCAAGAATCTCTGTTTATTGCCACTTCAAAACACTTAATAATTTACTTCCACTTTGCTCATATAAAATAGAAATTTAAGCTAAATGGTTTAATCTATGACTTTAGACAGCTAAAAATATGCATGCAATTGTTAGCTACTAGAGGGCAAGGAAGGTACTCATTTATCTTGCTTTACAGAGTACATTAAACAGTACAAAGTATTATGGCTGTTTTTAAAAATACTCTTTTATGGCAGGGATGAGTCATGGGGCTGAGCAGCTGATGTGAGCCAGAGGTGCCTTTGCAGCTCAGAGGGCAAAATACAGAGTTGGGGCAGGGATGGTGTCGCTTCACATTCTCCGGTCCAGACTCCACCACAGTCCTTTCTTTGTGGTCTGACCAGTTCAACAGAGGCAAAAATGAGCAGCATTCTCTTGTGCGCTTTCATTGGCAGTAGGTCCAGTGTTTACCCACAGGCCTGAAGGCCAGTGGGACACGAGATGGCCTGCTGGTTACTCTGTTTCTACATGGGAGAAATTACTCGGGACATTGTCAATGCTTGAGTGAATTCACTTAGGTGAATTCAGGCAAAGCCTCCTTTCCCTGAAGAGCCCTCAGAAATATTCTTAATTAAATCATTCAAGTAATTGCCAAATTGTATCCTGTCTTTGGGGGCAGCTTTTACGTTTTTGCTTCTTGCCTGTTTATTGATGATAGGGTCAGTAAACCTGTTGGAGGACTTTGCGCCTTGCTGACAGTCATTCTCTCCACCCTGAGGCCTGACATCATCCTGGGTGACTTCATCTGAAAAGCATGTCTCATAGCCCCTTGCTCGCCTCACCTTCTAGAACATTCCCTCACCCAGAAAGCTACTTCATGGTCACACCCTGGTCCTTGTGATATCTAGATGGAGCCACTTCTCACCTAAAGTAGGCAGAGCTGCTCTTACCTATACATGTTCCTGACCATCCCCTTTCATTGTTTCAAACACATCAGTTCTGTACTTGCACATCTTGAGTTCTATTGAGACCCCTGTCCTCCCCTAGTATAGTCTGTCTTTATTTAGTTCCTGACCCATGCTGTCATTTTATCCCTTTGCTTACCAGTTTTCTCAAACCTCCTATTCTAGTGTCTGTCTACCACTACTGATAAGAGAAAACCCTACCAAACTTAATAAATCCAACCACTACCTTCTTCTCTGCTTTTGTGTGTAGCTTATTGACATTCTAAGAGAAAAATCATATGTAATTATATTGGTCCACTGTCTATTTATGTCTATAATCTTAGTGGAACACTTATTGCTTCCTAACTGCATTCTTGTATGATCATGGTCAATAGTTCCTATTCCACATGGTGTTTCAGCCGTGCATATGCCTCCCTAAGTCCAACAACCTCCTGCCAACCAGTGCCCTTCCTTTCAACCTTGAACTTGTCTTTTATTCAACAGAGAAAAAAATAAACAGTAATTTCTTCAATTAACTTAGGCATAATTCTACTATTCTTCTCTCCTCTGTCAAAATGAGAAAAGATTCTCTTTTGTGTGTGTGTGTGTGTGTGTGTGTGTGTGTGTGTGTGTGTTTGGTACTAGGGATTGAACCCAGGGGTGTTTTACTTTTGAGAATACTCCATATTTTGTGAAACAGGATCTGGCTAAGTTTCATGTGCTGGCCTTAAACCTGCAATTCTCCTGCCTCAGCTTCCCAAGTACTGGGATTACAGACATGGGCCAACATACCTGACTACACTAAGATTCTCTTCTTTTTCTTTTTGTTTTGTCTTATTGATCCTTTGTATTGTGTTGTTGTTGTTATTGTTGTCTATTTCAACAACCTGAGATTTCTGCTCTGCTTTTAATTCTTTCCTGAGGCTTATATCTGACTATATGACCCTGTTCTTTATATTAAATGCTCCTTTTCATGTTGGCACTCTTATATATTCATATGTATTTCCAATGGTGGTATTTCTTGCTCTAGTTTTTCTTGTTGCCATTAAGAATCCATTTCTTAAATATGATTGTTTTTTCCTGACAGTGCCTTTGCTACTCAATAGTCAACCTAACAGGATTCCTGCTGTTCTTTTCCAACAGACATTAAAAAGGCTACTACTGACATTCTTGTAAGCTAAATTGGAAAATGTTTGTCAGACTTTAGCTTACTTGGTATCTCACCAATATAACACAAGTCATTGTTCCCTTTTTTGTAAACTACTTTTTTCCATATTTTTTATGCCACCACACTACCTGGTTTCCCTTCCTTGCCTTTATTCACGGTCTGTTGTCCCCTTGTCCTCTGCCTGCACCTTTTAAATTGGTGCTATTTGTCTGAAATATCTTTCAGGTGTCATTTCACATTTTTTTGTGGGAAGCAGAAGAAGAACTCCAAAGATGTGCATGCACATCCTAACTGTCAGAATCTGTGAAAGTGTTACCTAGCAGGGCAAAAGTGACCATGCAGTCATGATTAAGTCGAGACCCTTGAGATGTGCAGATTTTCCTAATTATCTAGAAGAGCTCAATGTAATCACAAGAGAAAGAGGAAGTCAGGAGAGTCACTGCAAGGACTGAGATGATGAAAGCAGAGGTCACAGTGGTACAGGAAGTCTCTAGAAGCTGGGAAGGCAGAGACAGATCTGCCCCTTGAGCTTCCAGGAGGAATAGAGCTTTGCTGAAACCTTGACACTCTAAGACCCACTTAACACTTCCGACCATCAGAGCTGTAAGAAAATCCAACTGTGTTATTTTATGCCACTATGTTTGTGGTCCTTGGCTAAAACAGCAATGGTATCTCTGTCAGCATTCTCACTGCTGTAATCAATAAAGCCTGCTCACACAACTTAGAGAAAGAAATTTTATTTGCTCACAGTTTCCTGGAGATTCCAGGTTCAATCCATGTGAGGCCAGGATCTGGAACAGGGCATGATGACAGAGGGGAGAGAGAGAGAGAAGAGAGAGAGAGTGAGAGAGAGAGAGAGAGAGAGAGAGAGAGAGAGAGAGAGAGAGAGAAAGAAAGAGAGAGAGAAGAGGCTCTTCTTTCACATCATGGAGTCTGAAAGCCAGAGAGAACCAGCAAGCAAGGGGAGTCAAAGACACAACACAATCTCTAAGGACACATCCCCAGAGACCCAGCTTTTCCAGTCACACCCCACCTGCCTAGGTTACCACTCAGATAAATCCTGATGAGATTATAATCCTCGTGGCTTAACTACAGCAGCTGGGAACATCAATTTCTGATCTCTACAGGGGCCTTTCCATATCTAACTATAACAAATAGGATGCCAGGACAACACTCTCTGGCTTCATCTGAGGCTTCAGGTCTTTATTCTGATTTGGAGGTTTCTTGAATTCATTGTACAGTCTTATCACTGTAACAAATCCAACCCTTAAATATATAATTCTTCACTTAGAATGCAGTGCATACATTGTATCTGCAATCAAATTGGGCATAAAGATCAGTGGAGAATCCTCTCCTCCATCGCTCAGTAACTGGGGCTAACAGGGGTCCTACTGTCTTTGATATGTGGTAAGAAAGAAACACTCAGGGGAAGAAGATGATGACAGTGCATGTGGGGTGGTTCTAGGTCTGTTTTATAAGTGGAGTATTTTTCTTCTCACATTCCACTGATCAGATTTCAATCGCATAGCTGCATCCAGTTGGAAAAGTTACAGGGACATGTAGTCTATTCGTGTGTCTGTGATAAACTGTGGCTCTCGTTCAGAGCTTTCTGAAATATCTCCTGAATCTGCATTTCTAAGTCTGGCTTATTTTGAGACAACTGAAGCCACATAGCCAACTTCTTACTGGCTAGATTGGTTTAGAGGCATCTAAGGACCTTGAACTTAGCATTTCCAACACTGTACTCATCTTAGTCCCAATGATGTGGCTCCCCCAGTATTTCTGAGCAATGAGTAGCAGCCCTGTGTCCAGACCAAAAGCTTAGGGGTCAAACATGACTTCTTTCTTCCTGATGACTCAGTTACCAGACCAATAAATAGTGAATGAAAGAGTTGTACTTCAAATCTGTTCATCTCACCAGTGTTTCTGCCCCTTCCTTGGTCCATCCCATCACCATTGCTCACCTAGCCCGCTACAAGTATCTCCCAACTTAGCCAGGTGTGGTGGCACACACTTGTAATCCCTGCGCTTGGGAGGCTGAGACAGGAGGATCACACAGGTTCGAAGCCAGCCTCAGCTACTTAGTGAGACTCTCAGGAACTTAGTGAGACCTTGTTTCCAAATAAAGTATAAAATAGATCTGGGAGTATAGCCCAGACATAGAAAAGTCCCTGGGTTTCACCCCAGTACCACACACACAAAATAAAATAAAATAAACCTCCTAACTTAAATCCTCTTGCCTTTGTTGTTAATTCCCACAAATCAATTTTTATACTGTAGCCTTGTCTTATATAAGTGCCAGTTCCTCAGCTGAGCCATTCCTCAGTTCCAAACATTTCAGTTTCCCCAGTATTCTTAAGACATTGACCCATAACCTGGTGTATGAGGATCTTCATAATTTACCTTCTACTTCTGTCTCATGCCTCCCTCTGGCCCTCTCCACACCACCCTCTACTGTTGTCAGACAAATTCTTTTCAGTTCCTTTAAGGCTCCATGTTGTCTCTTATTGCAAGATCTTCACATGTCCTCTTCCCCTTGCCCAGTTCCTTCTTCTTCTCCCCTTAAACTTTACTGCTTGAGTTTTTTTATCATTTAGACTTCAGCTCAAATGTCCTTTCCTCTGAAAGATGTGCCCTGCTATCACTCGAGAACATACAGCCTGTAGTGTACTCTATTTGTACAATGATCTTTCTTGAGATACTCCAAGGTATATAAGATCAAGAAAAAAAATCTACATTATTTTTATGCTTAATCCTTACCATGGTGCTGAATAAATATTTATGGAAAGAAAAAACAAATTTTCATTTATGTATGTCTGAGGCTTATTGAAGGCGAGTATGTCCTCAATCACTGAAGTTCAATTTCCAATTTTACTTCTAATTTCTTTATTGGTTAAATTAACATAAATAATAATAGTAGCAGTAGCACTGTTTTTTAATATACAGATTAGTTGTAAATTAACCCATTAATAGTGCTTCAAAAGGACAGAACAATAAAATCTCTAATTCATACAGGTCACAAAAATTGTTTTCTAATTCAAGAAAATGTATCATTGTATATATGTTGCTTTCATCCAGTTGTGCTGCTATAACAGAATACCTCAAAGTGGGTAAATTACAGAGAACCAAGATATATTTCTCACAGTTCTGGAGGCTGGGAAATCCAGGCTCAAGGCACCAGCAGATTTACTGTTTGGGAAGGAATGCTCTGCTTTTAAGATGGAACCAGGGTACTGTGTCCTAACATGAAGGGGCAATGCTATGCCTTTACATGGTGGAAAATGGAAATCACAAGGTTCCCATTCAGTTAAAAGGCTACTAATTCCTTCATGAGGGCAAAAATCATTTCCTAAAGGCCTCACCTCTTAATACTATCATGTCGGGATTTAAGTTCTAACGTGAATTTTTGAAAAACACATATATTCAAACTATAGCCTATTATATACCTGTACCTTATATATAACTTTCTTTTAACCCAGTTTCATGAGTTTATAACAGCAGGTAAAATATATAAATTTTGTGATTGTCAAATTACTTGTTAATCTCAAATCACTTTTAAATTTAAAAAGGCCTAACATAGTGCCCATAGGGATTTGTCTCAATACTCTTACGTGAAAAAAGAAGATATTTGAGAAATCGTTATGGCCAATATCCTTTACATATCTCTAACTCAAAATGAGCTCATCCCGCTGGGCGTGGTGGTGCACGCTCATAATCCCTGTGCTTGGGAGGCGGAGACAGGAGGATGGCGCAGGTTCGAAGGAGACCCTTAAAAACAAACAAACAAACAAACAAAAAAAAAAAAATATATATATATATATATATATATATATATATATATATATATATATATATATATTAGGAGGTCTGGGAGTGTAGCCCGGAGGTAGAAGGGTTTCCAGGAACCCCAGTACAACAACAACAAAAAAGAGCTCATCCCTAATTATGAAGGTAAAGTGCATTTTATCTAACCTCAAGCTTGTGTTGTAATGTATAAAAGCGATACTCCAAACTATAGCATTTTGGCATGCTAAGTACTTTGAACTAAAGGTGACTGGAGTCAGAAGCCCTTAGGAGTAACTTCTCACTCTGACCTTCTGCACCCCCATTTTCCATTCCTCTTTCTCCCCTGAAGCAAGTCATAGGACCCCCCAATTTTTTTCTTCTAATGTAGGTCATAGAGCCTAGATTCTATAAAACCTAGAAACATAAAACCTGAAAATTTTACTCTAACCTTCTCCCTATCTTCTGTGTGAAGCTGGCTGTAAAAATAATGTTCTAACTTGAATAATCTTCTAACTTACTGATAATAGGTTATTGGATTCTTGTTTAAGAAGAATTCTGCCTCATACTTGAGAGGAAGGAATGGTACACAGAGGGAGCAAGAAGAATCTAAACAGACAGGCCTCGACGAGTTTCTCTCCTCAGGCTTTTGTGCTTAGATCGTGACCCTTGACCAATCACATTTTCTACACACCTGTCCATTCTTTAAAATTTAAGCATATAAAAATAGACAGTTTTTCCTGGGTCTTTGTTTCTCAAGCCTCCCATGTCACATACAACTTTGACTAAGTAAACGTGTTATGTTTTTCTCTTGATAACCTGTCTTTTGTTATTGGACTATTTACTATGACCCTTTATGAATGAGGAAAGGTCTCTCAATTTTCCACCCCTGTACTTGCAAACATTTTCTTTAAAAAATAAGTTATTTTGCTACGGAAATTGTTTAAATACTTAATCAGTGGTTAAGCACATATTTTAATTCCCTGAGCTACGTTAATATCAAGTTAAGGATCAAACTTCAATTGTACTAAAGTTGGAAAATTAAGAATTATTCTTCTCAGGGAAATCATAGTCCATCTCTTTTGTATACAATCATGTTTCATAAGAAGTTCTTTGGACACAAAACAATGCAATCTTTTAATCTTCTTTTTGACAGTTTAAGCAATTCAATTAAATATTATGGGAAGGAATGGATGTATGTAAGATTCAGGGGCTTTGATTTGCGTTTAAATGTCGTCATTCATTAAAAATTCCCTATGACATTTTCATTGGGGAGTTTAATAAATGTTGGAAAATAACACTGACTATAAAATATTTGTACAATTGGTATTCAATAGAAAATGTAGATTTTTATTATTAGATGAATAGGAAACATTTTTTCCGATGAGTCCGAGCCAGTTAGTGCCCTTAAGCATATTCCTTTCCAAGTAATTTGGTGAGTAGTTTGATGTTTTGGTCTATTGTAGCATTCTCACAATTTTGAGTTTGGGGTAACAAATGGCTTGATAATCATCATCATCATCATCATGAATTTTTTTTGGTGGTACTGAGGTTCCTGGAAGCCCTTCTATCTTCAGGCTACACTCCCAGACATCATATATATATATATATATATATATATATATATATATATATATATTTTTTTTTTTTTTTTTTTTTTTTTTTTTTTTTTTGAAACAGGGTCTCTTAAGCCAGCGCGACTGGCTTCGAACCTGCGTGATCCTCCTGTCTCTGCCTCCCAAGCGCGGAGATTACAAGTGTGCGCCACCATGCCCGGCTCATCATCAGATTTTAACATTTTATTCTAGCTGATACTTAGGGACTGTAAGCTGGAGAAAGAAGCCAGAGAAAAATCTATTCAAAAAGAGACCCTGTTTCAAATAAAAGTATAAAATAGGTCTGGGTGTGTAGCCTGGAGATAGAAGGCTTTCCAGGAACCTCAGTACCACCAAAAAAAAAAAAAAAAAGAGTGGAGAACAAAGAAATTAAAAGTAAAAAGGGAAAAAATGGCTTCCAGGAAATGAGGAGGAAGAATGAAAGAAGTAAAATGACTGAATGAAAACAGAATGGGAAACATGATAAGTGAGGGGAAGGCCAGCTAGACCTGCTTTTGAGTTTTCTCAGTGTCAGTCGCTTGCAGAATATTATCTTCAGCTCTGGCATATCTAAGGTGGCTTTGGAAGAGTCTTGTCTCTGCCTGGATTTGCTGTAGGACACAGGATTGATGATCTGCTTCATCACTGCAGTCTAATCTAACAGTGACCCTTTGGCGGATTTGTTTTGTTCCATCATTGCAGGGGTGTGGTATTGGCTAAGCCTCAGTATAATTGAACTCCCACTAAAGAATCACCCTGGAAGTTGAGTGAAAATATTTATGTAATCAGTGATTTTGAAAGTGACCACAGCATGTTCCAAGAGTAGACTAGGTTTGTGGAATTTAAATAAAAATAGTTGTCACCTACAAAACATTCAAACCTGGCCAGCATTCTCCGGCAGCACACTTCCCAGAAGTCACTTCATCTTCACAACAGCCTAATGAAGCAGCTATTGTTATTATCTCCATCTTACAGATGAAAAACGGAAGTGCAGAATGGCCCCATGACTTCCTGACAAGATCACACAGCTCCTTAAATGGCCGAGGTCTTAACAAGTGGGACCAGTAGGGGAGATAGAGAACACAATAGCTGCAGTATGATGAGAGAAATAACAGCAATCTATGTAGTGATGGACAGAGAGTCAGAGATGTTGCCTGTAACAAAGGCTGACTGTGCCAGGCAAATTGTCTTGAAAACATGGCACCTGAACCAAGTCCTAAAGAACAGAGAGGCATTAGACAGGAGAAGACTTCCCAGGCGGATGAAGAGCATAAAAGAAATCATCCTGGATTCTACAAAGACCACAGCTGCTTGAGGAAAAGCACAATGGTGACCAGGAGTGAGGCTATGGTAGGAAGTGGGGGTGGAGGTGAGAAATGGAGATGGAGAAGTGACTCCCATTCAAGGCCTGAAAAACCACCATTGGAAGCCACTGAATGGATTTTTTTTTTTTTTTTTTTTTTTTTTTTTTGCAGGTTTGGGGATGGAACCCAGGAGCATTCAGCCTCCAAGCTACACCCCCAGCTCTATTTCTTATTCTTTATTTTGAATCAGGGTCTCACTGAGTTTCAAAGAGCCTCACTAAGTAGCTGAGGCTGTCTGCGAACCACGATCCTCCAGTCTCAGCCTCCCAAATGCTGGGATTACAAGCGTGTACCACCACACTCGGCTCACTGAATGTATTTAAATGAAGAAAAACTTACTTGGTTTGGAACATTAGAATAGCCATTTTGTAAGTATTGCTTATTGGTTAAAATAAACAATTTTAAAAAAAATAGTCACATCCTGGTTTTTAGTCCTCGTTTCTGCTTAATTTCTAACAATGGACAAAACACTTCCCTGGACCTCTACTGTCTTGTTTGAAACAGGCTAATCTTACAGCTCACAGAAGGTAGGGTGATGCTTAGAAATGGTTTAGTAAATGGAGATGCCCACAATGTGTGTGACAAATAAGATAAGTTTGGAAGAATGAATGTTAGTCAGAGGTTTATTTCAGTGACTCAGCAGTGAACGATGATAGCCTGAGAATGATTCTCTGTGGACTGAGAACCGGGGTAGAGTCAATGTAGTCTCTCTCGGGGGCCACTTGGTAATGCCTGCAGGCATTTGGGATTGTCATGATTGGGGCTGGCATCCATTGTGTAGAGTCCAGGAATGCTGTGAGACACTCTACAACATATAAAACATCTCTACACAAGAAGGAATTATTCCAATATAGCCATAATGCTAATGTTGAGAAAAGCTTGCCCAAACTAAGCTAGTAGGTGTAGAGACATTAAGGCAATACTAATGAAGCTAAGTCAAAAAATTTTGGCAACTTATTTTATGTGGAAGGTGCTGTAGTTAAAGGAAGCAGCCAGGCATGGTGGTGCATGCCTGTAATCCGGTACTTGGAAGGCTGCAACAGGAGGACCCCAGATTTGAGGACAGTTTCATAATCCTCAGAACCATAAAAATAAATAAATAAACAAACAAATAAATAATCTAAGCTACTTATCCTAGAACCTACTAGAGTACCCTGCATATATATAGTGCTGTAAAACATTTATTAAGTGAAAAAGGAATAAATACATGGAAAGATTAATGAATGGATGAATGAATGAATGGAGAATCAGGAATGACCTTGGTTTTGCCTACTTAGGCCATATGGTTAATGGCAGCCATTGCAATACAGGATATAGGAAGAGGACATGGAGAAAAATTTGTGAGTTCAGTTATGACTTTGAGATGGCTTAAGACAATTATTTCAAAGTACAAATATATCCACATGCTTAATGGTTTGATGCTTTGATTGTCATATCTGCCAAATATGACAAAACATCTCTTAAAAATGAAAATCATTATTGAAAATGGTCTTTGAAAATAATATTGGATATTTATAAAACATAACCAAGTCTAAATTCAAATTGGTATTAAAGCTGGAGAAGGCTACATTTTCCTGCTTAACTTTCTAGAGGAAACCACATTTTAAAACTTTCAATTATGTGGTCTTAGGGTGCTAAATATTTCCTCTCATCATTTTTTTTTTTTGGCCTAACCTCACTATTTTGGCTCAGAAGGGAAATAAAAAACCCTCCTCATGCCATTTAAGCACCAGATGCAGTGGGATTACTCTAACCCACAGATGTGGTTACTTGTGTCTTCATACTCATTTTCCTTCCCTAAAACCATTCTCTCTCCCAGGGCCCTTCTACCATGGATCTATTATTCAGTGGCCACTAGAACTAGAGTAGAGGTATTTGCCCCTAGGTCTTCTTTCCTGTACACGCACAGCATGCCACTCAGTGGTCTCACTGAATGATTTCTACATCACTGGTGAAGCAAGGATGCTGCCGATACCAGGAACATTGAGGTTGTTTCCATACCTCATGCATATCCTTGTCACTCCATTCTGGGTACAAAGGTTTCTCATACGTGCTTTAGCCATAAAGTGTATGTAGTTCTTTTTAAGCCTCTTCTTACCTCGAAGGCCCCCAGTTTTTTCAACTTGTAATACATGATCTTAAACTTTTTAGGGCAGATTCCTTAGAGCTTGTGTACACCTTAATGACCAGGAGAAAAGTCATCTCAGAGTGACTTCTTTGCAGGCCAAGACACCTGCTAGTGAATGGACCTCACCTCTCCTTTTCTAAAATAGTCTTAATCTCAGTGGTTCTTTTCTTCTCGGGGGTCTCAATGGTCATCAGCTTCATGAATTGATCTTTCTATACTTCCCCAAAACTTTTGAAGTAGGTTTTTCTTTTTTTCTTTTTTTAATTTTTAGACATAGCCTATGCAGCTAGTGTCTGACGATTGTTTCCCATATACATGTATTCCAGATAAATGAATCAGTGGATCCAGAAGAGCTTTATCCTGGACTCCAACTGCTGAACAAAACTGGTTTGCCCACGTGGTGACAGAATAAAGGAAGTGGTTGCTGGAGGTGCCAGGGGTTATGCAAGGGCAGCTGGAAGCATTTGGGCTGTATCCCAGATGATGGCAACCACCAATTCTATTCAGACCCAACACTTCTGGCTTTCTTTACGGAAGAATCCAGAGAAGTCTACTCTACAGAAGACTCCAATTAATTAGAGTTTTAATGCAAACTGGATTTGTGAAAGCTTGACTCCATAGCTCAGTCTGGTCAAGGTGAACACCTGGTATTGCTTATTCTTTCTTACATAATTTTTTTAAAATGTGGAACATATTGAAAATGGCAGACTTCCGGGAAGATGGCGACCGAGAAAAGCGGGGCTTAAGAGCCCCGCTAACAACAAATCTCCATTACCACAAAATCAGCGCCTTTCATAGCCAGAAAACACCATCACCAGTGAAACAAAAAAATCACCAGGCTCCAGAGAGAAACCGGACTGAGAACAGAGCCACAGACGCGGCAGCAGCGCTTTACTGCCGGCGGCAGCGGGGAGTTCACCGGGCGGCTACAGCAAGCCGAGGTGAGCCACTGCGGAACAGCTAGGCGGGATTTCTCCGAGCAGAGAGCATCTAAAGCTCCCAGTGGCCGAGCTCAGCACACGCTGCAGGGATTCAGAGTAGAAATCAAAATCAAGAAGAAAAACGCCAGCCCCGCAGACGAGGGCGTAGCAGCGGCGCCATATTGCTACCGGCGGCAGCAGCAGCGAATTCAGCGAGGCCAATACAGCTACATCTGCGTACTCAAGAACAGTGAGTCAAACTGCGGGCCACAGAGGAGAAATCCTAGTACTGTCCTCCCTGGGACCTGACCCAGTGGGGGAGGGGCGGTGGCAGAGATATCACACCATAGGAGAACGTGCAACCTGGCACCCCCCACGGTCTAAAGCAGCCTCTATCGACTCTCTGGGTCGGAGACTCTGTGATAAAACCCAGTAAAGGAGTAGTGGGGTCTGAGATACTACTGACTCGAGATCCAGAACACCTTAAGTGAAGTCATAGTGACCCAAGGGAAGAACCCAGAGAAGGCACAAACATCCGAAATCATGGGAAAGAGGAATAATACTGGAGCAATAAATGCCCACAATCCCACAACATCAGAACCCGATAAAACAGAAAATCAGAGATTTCTAGAAGATCAAATCAGGAAAATAACTGTAGAAATAATAGAGGTGCTTCGAAAAGAACTCAGAGAGAGCCAAAGAGAGATAAAGGATGCAATTAATGAAGTAAAGGCCTCAATTCAAAGCACAAACAACCGATTAGAACACATGGAGAACAGAATCTCGCTCTTAGAAGATGAGCAATCCAAAAATGAACTCATAGTTTCTAATCTAGAAAAAAATATCCGACAGCAGGAATCTGATATTGAAGAAATATGGGCCCATTTTAAGAGAGCTAACCTAAGAATAATTGGAATAGAGGAGGGAAAAGAAAGTGACACCAAAGGGATCAACAATCTCTTCAAGGAAGTAATAGCAGAAAATTTTCCAAACATAGAGCAAGAGGTTGATACACAGGTCCAGGAAACTTATAGAACTCCCTTTAGACAGGATTGGAGAAGAGGATCCCCACGCCACATAATTGTCAAAATGACCAATGTGGAAGCCAAGCAGAGAATCTTAAAGGCAAAAAAAGCAAAGGGCCAAGTGACATTCAGAGGCAAACCAATTAGAATCACTCCAGACTTCCCAAACCAAGTTATGAGAGCCAGAAGGGCTTGGAGTAACATATTCCCAATTCTGAAAGAAAACAACTTCCAGCCAAAAATTTCCTACCCAGCAAAACTTTCTATCAAATTAGATGGAGAAATAAGAAGCTTCCATGACAAACAGAAACTTAAGGAATTTATGTCTTCAAAACCAGCACTAGAGAAAATACTCAAAGAGATTAACTACAAAGAAGAAATAGGTAACACACTCCAGAACTAGAGAAACAAGATTTTCCATCCAACAGACAACTAAGATTGGTTATCTGTGGAGATTCATTATTTATGTTAGTCTTTTACCTATCTCTAAAGGGTATTGTTTGCCTTTATTGTTGTTAATTTTTAGGATTTCTAGTTGGAATATTAATATACCTTCAGATATAACAATTGGAAATATTTTATCCCATTCTATTAGTAACTGTTAACTCTGTTTACATTGTCTTTGGATATACAATTTTTTTTTTATTTTTTAGGGAGTTTGTATACTCCTCTGTTGCCTGTGCCATTGAAATCATATCCAAGAAATCACTGCCAATTTCAATGTTGTGAGGTTTAATGACCCAGATTTTCTCCTAAAAGTTTATAGTCTTAAGATTTATATTTAGGTCTATTATCTATTTTGAGTTAATATTTGTATATGGGATTAGGTAAGGGTCCAATTTTATTCTTTTCCATGTAATTATTATTTTTTAACAATATTTAGTTAAAAGATTAATATTTCCATCACCAAATGTTTGTGGAAACCTTGTCAAAAATAACTTGACAATATATGGAAGAATTTAGCTCTAGGCTTTTATTTAACTCCAATGGTTTATATATTTGCCTTTAGAATAGTACTACACTGTTTCAATTATTGTAGCTTTATATGGTTTGAGGTCGGAAAATATATATCTTCTAGCTTTGTTCTTTTTCAAGATCGTTTTGGGTACCTAGAGTCCATATTCCATATTAGGATAGATTTTTTTCTGAAAAATAAATATATAAATATATGATAGTTTCACCTAAAAAATAGAAAAAAATATTCTCTGGTAAGAAAGAAAGCAAAAAGAAATATTGAAATATTATCTTTAAGTCATCAAAAGCTTGGTATCAGACAAATGAAACTGTTATGTGAGATTATCATTTTTGATTTTAGATAAATTGCCATAATACTAGATGCCAACTACTAAGCCAAGCATGGGAGGGAGGGATAGGGAGAGAATGGGGTGGGGATTGGGTTGGGGGCTGACTGGGAAAAGTGTGCATGTATGTCTACAAAAGTATGTATCCTACTATGATGTATGAATACAGTGCACCAATAAAAAATATATATATGAAAATGGCATACATTCAGACTGTGCTTGGTGCCCTCTCCCTCCTCATATTTGTGTAGGGTGGAATTTTGTTTCTGGATTATCTACATCAGCTGACTCTTGAACTCAACAGAAGTAGCTTTTCAAAACATAGCTTAAAGACGTTTCCCATTTTGTTCTCTGTTGTCTCTGTTATGCACATTTAGGACACTAAATGTTGCCTAAGCAAGACCCTCATAGGCACATTCCAAAGGACTTGTGGTCAGAACAAAGCCTCTCATCATGACCTAAAATCATTTTTGGTAAGAATTTTATTTCTATTATTTATTTATTTTTATTTTTTGCAATACTGGGGATGGAACCCAGGGGCTTTCTACCTCTGAGCTACACCTCCAGCCCTATTTTCTTATTCTTTATTTTGAAACAGGGTCTCACTGAGTTGCAAAGGGCCTCACTAAGTAGTAGCTGACGCTGGCCTTGAACCATGATCCTCCTGTCTCAAGCCTCCCAAATGCTGGGATTACAAGCTTGCACCACCACGCCCAGCTCGGTAAAAAATTTTAAATCCTGAGTTCAGATTGAAATATCACCTGGTACTCCATAAATATGCATAATATTTGTTTTTTCCATACCATTTTAAGAAATAAATTTAAGTTTTTAAAATGCTTAGGCCTAAGGCCAGCTAGAGGTGTAGCTCAGTGTGTGAGATGTGTGAGGCCCTCGGTTTAATCCTCACACTGTAACATAATATAATATAACTAATATAATATGTATGCATAATGATATTTCTGAGTCTATCTTGTGATTTCTGTGCACAGAAAGTCTGACAATCTTGCTTTTCAAAAATATTGAGACACCAGGTAGATGGCCCTGCAAGAAGTCCAGATGTCAGCAGCTTCATTTAGAAGAGCTCACTGCAGTCATGGAAAACAAGCTAATGCCAGGAGGGAGGAGGAGATTAAAGGAGCTTGTGAAGCAACATGTTGGAGCTGGATGTCCTGCAGGTAGTGCGTGCGTGCACACATAGAAGGATGTCAAAAACGTTTTAAAAGTTTTTTTACAAATCTAGCAAAGGAACATTTTATCCATTTGTCAGGCCCATGAGCTCTGTGGCCTCAATCGCGCACGATTTTTGTTCATTTTTTAAGTGACTGAAACGATGAAAACAAGTTCCTTGTGAAGTCTCGCCAAAAAGCATCAGGGGAAATAGGATCCGCTCAGGTATTGGATCAGAGTTCACATTCTGACGGAATATTTTCATGTCAAAACGGGTATCTCTATGGCTGTGAAGTCTCCTTGTCAGCTCTGACACTGCTACCAAGAACTACAGGTTTGTTTGTCTTTCTGGTTTTTTTTTTTTTTTTCATTTTCACTTTTTAATTTCTTCCACTGAGAGAAAGTAGATGATAAAAGGAGTTACTGATTTAACAAATGTGAATGTGTTACTGATTTAAAAAAATGTGTGATAACACAAAGTTTCTCCCATCAATTCCTCTTGTTCTGGGGCTAGTTCTGAGTTCTTATGTCCATATTTGTGAAGTTTGAAGAGAGGTCGGGGTAACACCCCACCCCAAGAGGTCTGTGAAGTTGTTGATCTATTAAGAAAGACAAAATTGGCAAAAGACTAGTTCTTAAGAGAAATCTCTAGTGGAATATCAAAATCTCCTAAGGCTATGTGCAGTGAGGACTGGTGTGACTAAGTTCATTGAGGAAAATACCACAACTGGGCTTATTACAGGAATTTGGCAAAATAATCTTTTATTAATAGGAAATACTTGGTCTACAACTGTGTAAATAAGTGATATTTGAATCATTTGCTAAGATCTTTCAGAGATTCAACATTCTTTCAGTCATCTTCAAGTGAGCTCTATATTAAATATGTGATTTCAAAAAAACTGAAGTTCATTCATGAGTAATGTGATTTCTCATTTTTTTTCATGAGGGGAAATGATTCAGATTCCTCTAGTGAGATGATATGATATAGCCTTTGTAGAGAACCTTGATGGGAAGAGATGTGTTCCAATTCTGAATCCTCAAATTCAGAAGTAGGAATCCAAGCTAGATCCCTAGCTGTACTTGCAAAGAAACATTTCAGTCAAACACAGTGGTTTAGTGAGGGCTTTGACTCCACAGGTGAATGAAATCCTGAACTTGCTGACCCAAGCTGGACTGCCTATGAAACTGTGGCCTTCTATTAAGAAGTTCCTGAGAATTCTACCTAGAACCTGAGCTAGTCCACACAGCCTACTTTAACTCTTTCCCCAGAGATCCATTCTGTTTTAAGGAGTACTCACTACTTAAAACTGAAGCCATGTCCTCAGCTCATTTCAAAATATTTTTTTTTTTCCTGAGATATGTGTCCTCTTGGAATAAAACAGAGATGGAAGTAAGCTATTTGACCCAGAAACACTGGGCAATCTCCAGAATATAGAGTGTGTAGCCAAGAACTTCTGAATCTATGAACATTGAGAAATCTCTAAAATATAGAGCATGTAGCCAAGAACCTTTGAATCAAAGGCAAGGTGATAAAGTTTAACTTCTAGTATTGATGAGCCCTGGAGTTAGCCTTTGGTGTGCCAGGGTCAGGGTGAGAGATTTCATGTGTATTCAATTTACTGAAACTCCCTTGGGGACTTGGACTTTGCTGGCTTCCTTATTTTATTTTAGTGTGTACTGTGAATTAAACCCAGAGGCATTCTACCTCTGAGCTATACCCCAATGCTTTTTATTTTTTACTTTAAAACAAGGTCTCACTAGATTGCTGAAGGTCTTGCTAAGTTGCTGAGGCTGTCCTTGGCCTGAGTTTCTCCTGTCTCAGCCTCCCAAGTACATCATGCTTGGCTGCTGGCTTCCTTTGAAGCTATATTAGAACCAAGATTTTATCCAATAGCCATGATGGTGATGGAGTAAGAAATGAATTGGGAGAAAAGAACCTAGAAATAATGTGAGAGACAGGTCCAAAGAGAAAGTACTGGAATTGGAGCAATCAAGATCATTACAATATTCCAGGTAAGAGACCAAAAAGATTAGGTTAAAAAAAAAAAAAGCTGGTTAAAAGAATAGTTGTGGAAAATAGCTCTCAGTGTGGTGGAAGATTCCCACATTCCTGAGATTTTGAAAGAGGGACTTTCTGAACTTCTGAAATGGCATGGAAGAAAAGAAAGAGAAAACAACAACAACAACAACAACAACAACAACAACAACAACAAGAGAGGTCTGGGGGCATGCAGTCAACCAAACTACTAAGTTTGGAAATATCTGAAAGCACAAAAGCTCCTTGACTTAAGGTGGAGTCACATCTAGTAAACCCATCCTATCCAAAGCCCCATAAGTGGAAGGTTGATTGAATGCTCCCCAGGTGCTGAGCATCATAGCTTCGCTGCACAGGACTGTGCAGTGTTGGCTGTCCTCCCCTAGTGATGGACAGCTGCCCAGCAAGGTCAGAGTTTGGTGTCACATATGCCTAGCCCAAGAGAAGATCAAAATTCAAAATCCAAAGTCTGGTTACTACTGAATGTGGATCACTTTTGCCCTCTCATAACGTAAAAAAAAAAAAAAAAAAAAAATCAGCTGGGCTTGGTGGCACACGCTTGGGAGGCTGAGATAGGAAGATCATGAATTCGCAGCCAGCCTTAGCATCTTAGGCCCTCTGCAACTTAGCAAGAGCCTGTTTCTTTATATTCATTTATTTTTATTTTATTTTTTATTGATCTACTGTATACATACATTTTGTTGAAGTTCAGGGTAATAGAGGCATATATATATAATCATTGAGCTCTCCCCCAGTTCCCGGCTTATACCCTCCTGCTCCCCACCTTCTTGTGCTCAACACGGTGATTACTTTTGATAAGTTCGCGCATGGACATCGTGTCCACTGTTTTTCTCTTTCTCCTTCTCATCTCCCTCACTTAGATCCTCTTCTTCACTCAGCTAAGGTTTCTCCTTTGTTTAGAGTTTCTCCTATGACCCCGTTTCTCCCTAGCCTCTGCATATGAGGTAGAACATCTGAGCTTTCACTTTTTGTGACTGCCTAAACTCACTTAGCATAATGATCTCCAGTTCCATCCATTTCCCTGTAAATGATATAAATTTGTTATTCTTTATGGCTGAGTAAAATTCCATTGTGTACATATCCCATAGTTTTTATAATCCATTCATCTGTTGATGGACATCTCAGCTGGTTCTATAGTTTGGCAATTGTAAACTGTGCAGTTATAAACATAGATATTCATGTATTACCTTGGTAGTTTGGTTTCCATTCTTTTGGGTAGATACCCAGGAGTGGTATAGCTGGGTCATACGGTAGGTTCATTTCCATTCTTCTAAGAATCTTCCACACTGCTTTCCAAAGTGGTTGCATGTGAGACTCTGTTTCTAAAATTTAAAAAAAAAAAAAATAGAACAGGGGATCTAGCCGAGAAGTAGAATGCTTTTGGGCTCAATCCCCAGTAACACACACACACACACACACACACACACACACACACACACACACAAAATCACAAGTTTACATATTTTAAGTTGGGGATCTTCATCTATAAAATGAAAGATGGTGACAAGAAGCATTAATCAAAATATAAGGGGCTGGCTGACACCTCTATATGCTCCCCTGTTAACCCCAACTGAGACAAGTATTAATTCTGCATTCTGCAGCACTGACTCTGTGTGCATCCCGATGCAGTCCCTCCTGTAATATCCTGACACTAAATTATTCACGAGGCTGCTCTGCTCCCACCTGCAGCGCTCACTCCGCCTTTGTGGTTTCTCCGATCTGAGATGGTGGTTCCCTAGCACAGAAAAGCAAGTGATCATTATCACCAATCCCCTGGCTTCATTATTATTTCACAGGATGGACTGCCAAAGATAAGTATAAATATCCCTTTCTTACTGTTCATTACCAGTCACATGTTCTCATATTCAATTTCATTCTTCTCTTCCAAGAAACCTAAATGGGAGTGGATATTGATTTTGGAAATGTGCTCCCTAAATAGTAAGAAGTAGCAAGCTATACCCCAAAGGGGGGCATTTAAGCCCCCAGTTTAATTCCTTTAGATAAAACAAAGATCTGTGCTTTGTCAGTTTTAGGGGAACAGAACAGGAGATGGGTACTTTTGTTTAGCAAGGAAAAAAAATGTTAACCATTTCTTTTTTTTCTGTGCCAGAATGAATGGAATATCTAAGGTTTCCAGCTCTGCAAGGCTTTTTACAGTTTAGCAGAACCAAGAGGGAAACCTTCACTTGCAACTTGGAGACACAGCCTGACAGTACATGGGCTGCAACCTACACACACACACACACACACACACACACACACAAACACACACACACACACACACACAAATTCTGATTGAAAGATTTATCTCCTGGAAGAAATCCATGAAGATAAAGTGGTCAGATAAAGCAGGATGGAATAGCACACAGTTGAAACTAGTTCTTACATTTTTCATGTAATGACATTCTTTTGTTCTTTGTATTAAATATTCTAAATAGTCAATTTTGCTCTCTATATTCATTGATGGAATTAAAGCAAGCTAGATTGTGTGTGTGTGTGTGTGTGTGTGTGTGTGTGTGTGTGTGTGTACCTGCATCATTTCTGATTGGCCTACTTTGAAAGCTTATTAAGGCATTAGAAATCATCATCACACACACAATGCTTTCTTTCTGGGCAGTCTAAGGAACACAAGACTAGGAACAGAAATGGGAATGTATTCTGAAAATCACAGCTTGGAATCAGCAAGCTATCATTTTCAGAAGTAAAAGCCCAGTTAGACTCAGCATGAGGATAATATCATCCATTTAACCTTGTATGAAAAGCATATCACACCCTAAGCCTTCACACTGTAGTCCTCTGGGCTCACAGGCAGTATGCTGAGGGTGTGACTTTTTTGTTTTTTAATTTTTCCTGTCGGCAAGCATAGAAGAAAAGCCTGATTTTTGTATACAGTGTTGGTCCGGTGCCAGAGCTAGTCACTCATAGCCAGAGGGCCTTGCTCTTGCTTTAAGGCTCCAACATTGACATCCTTAACAATTCTTGAGCACAGAGGCTTGTATTTTTATTTTTTATGGGCCCCATGAATTATGGAGCCAATCCCGCCAGGTGGACGTATCACTTTGTAGCTTAGTCTTTTTGCTTTATAATGCCATGACACCTTCTCTTTATTTATACTTGTGGACTTGAATAACTCATGGCTTCTGAGTAGCAGGGTATTCTGTTTATTACTGTGATTGAAATTAGGCTCCCACCAAATTCAAGTTTCATAACATGACATATGAATTCTAGGTGGTGATGTGAGTTCTGAGTCTGCCTTATATCATAAATACAGAACACATTCTCGTGGCTGTAGTTCTTTGGATGAGATGGATTCTTCCGGTGCATGGTTCATAGACTCTCTTGCTCCTTACCTGATTGTTTTCTGGTGCTTATCGGGTTCCACTTTATGGCAACGTCTCATTGAGTTAGTTCTGTCAAAACCGTGCTTCTAAGAAGCCTAACTAAAAAGAGTGAAGCCAGATGTTTACAGACGTTTTGATTAATTCTTTCCTTTTAAGCCCCTTTTCCATCCTTAAAATGCTTTCTGTGGAACAGGGCTAATTCTTTACCCACTAATGCAACATTTTAAACAGGATTAACTGGATTACAGTCAGGTAATTGTGTCTTGCATTTCCGTTGAGGGGTTCCATGTTGTTCAAATGGTTAATGCTTTAAAGTTTTTTTTGGACCACAAGGTTTCTGATAATTAGCTGTGGTTAATTTATCCACCTACTGATTTTTGAAAATTATGATACTTAAGATTTCTTAAAGTTAGAGATTTTATATAAATCTAATTTTTATTATTTTCTCTTTTTTCGGTACTGGGGCTGGAATCCAGGGGCATTCTACTTCCAAGTGACACCCTCCAGCCCTATTTTTTATTCTTTGTTTTGAAACAGGGTCTCACTGAGTTGCAAAGGGCCTCACTAAGTAGCTGAGGCTGGCTGTGAACCGTGATCCTCCTGTCTCAGCCTCCCAAATGCTGAAATTATAAGTGTGTGCCATCACGCCTGGCTTCAATTTTATTATTTTCTAAAACTTGAAAGAGGCTAGTGTCAATGTTCCCTGGTTTTTAATCTATTGATTTAATTGTCACTTATCTGTTTATCATTTTCTTATACATAGTCTTTTGTGTGTGTGGTACTGGGGATGGAACCCAGGGGCATTCCACCTCTGAGCTCCACTGTCAGCCCTATTTTTTATTCTTTATTTTGAAACAGGGTCTCACTGAGTTGCAAAGGGCCTCACTAAGTAGCTGCGGCTGTCTGAGAACTGCTATCCTCCAGCTCAGCCTCTCAAATGCTGAGTTACAAACATGTACTACCACATCCGGCTATATATAGCCTTTCTGTTCCCTGTCTAAAAACATCTGCTTATCCTCAGCTCATGAATATATTATTTTTCTAGATACATATATTATTTTACTCTTTGTTTCTAAAACTGTTCCATATAGAATTGGTTTTTATATGTAATAGAAGATGGTGATGTAGAATTCAGGGAGTATTTTCTTTTTCACTTTATAGATATTCAACTCATATACCACCACTTACTGGGACAAGTAGAGGATGCGGGAACATTATTTTCACTCTTTGTGATGAAGTCTTTGTCATCAGTAAGTATTTGTACACATATGAGTTTGTTTCTAGAATATTTTATTCAGCGAATTTATTATCTGTCCTTTTAGACAATGGTAAACTGAATTATGGTAGCTATAAATTTATTTGTAATATCTGCTACTAAGGATCTTCTAGTTTTGTTTTTTTTCTCACAGTTATCATGGATATTCTTGGCCTTGTACATATCTGCTTTGATTTAAATCAGCTTTTCCAACTCTACAAAAATACCTGCTGCAATTTTATTAGGAGTATGCCATATCACAGTTATATTGCAAGTTTTGGCCCAGACCACTGCAATACAGCAAACATTACAATAAAGCAAATCACACATTTTTTTGTTTCCCAGTATATATAAAAGTTATATTATACTGTAGTCTATTAATTTTGCAATCACATTATGTCCAAGGAACAATGTTCATAATTTAATTTAAAATAATTTATTGCAAAAAATGTCAACAATAATTTGAGCTGTTGAAAAAATGTTGCTGATGATTGCTTGATGTAGGGATGTCACAAAACTTAAATTTGTAAAACATACAGTACCTGCCAATTACAAGAAATCATAGTGCACTCAAAGTACATATGCCTGTACCTGAAACATACTGATCAATTTGATTGACTCATTTGTGAACACAGCATACTCTACATTTATGTATTCATTTATCTACTTTTTTATTTTGGGGGTACTGTGAATTGAATGAACCCAGGGGTATTCTACCTCCAAACTATACCCCCAGCCCTATTTTTTTTTTCTTTATTACATTGACAGAACTTCCAGGATAATGTTAAATGGATATAGTGATGGGCTATCCTTATCGCATAAGATATCTTTATTACAAGAAGGAATTTTCTGAAATTTCATCAGTAAATATGCTATAAACTTTCTTTGAAGAAAATTTTATTACATTAAAGGAGCTTTCCTTTATTTCTGTTTTGCTAAGAGAAAGTGCTGCTGTTTTGTTTCAATCATGAATAGCCATAAATTATCAATTTTCTTCTTCTTTTGCATTTGTAGAAATGACTTCATGATTATTTTTATTAAGGTAGAAAATTACAATGTTTGATTTTTAAGTGATAAGCCAACTTCACCTTTTACACAACTTTGTGAATATATATTAGCTTTTTTCCACATTGCCGACTCAATTTGCTTTCTTACATAGGATATTTGTGTTTCCATTCACATAAAAGACTGTGATTTTCCTGTTCTATGTCTTCCAGGTTTTGATGTCAATATTATAATAGTCAACATGAAGTAGTTAATAATCTTTTAATGATTCTAAAAACAATTTGGGGATAATTAAAATTAGCTCTTCATAAAGTATTTATCTTTTCCTTTTGAAGCATCTGGATTCAGAGTTTTCATTGTAGAAAGGTTTTTTAATTTTGAATTCATCTCTTTCATTTGGATTTCTATTTATTTGTATTAGTTTGGTAAATTGTGTTTGTCAAAGGTACCTATGTATCTAATTTTAAAATTAATTGACATAAGGTTGTCTATAACTTCTAATTTTAATGTGTATAATGATGTTTTCTTTTTATTTCTGCTATTAATAATTTGTTCCCAATATTTCCTTTCTTACCATTTTTCTTTTTTTTTATAATTTTGCGGTTCTGGAAATTGAACCCAGGGGCATTCTACCTCTGAGGTACACTCCTAGCCCTATTATTTTATTCTTCATTTTTAAACAGGATCTCACTAAGTTGCAAAGAGCCTCACTAAGTAGCTGAGGCTGGCTGTGAACCTGCAATCCTCCTGTCTCAGCCTCCCAGGTACTGGGATTACAAGTGTGTGCACACCATGCTCAGCTACCATTTTTCTTGATCAGTATTGCTGAAAATTTATAAACTACAGTAGAGTTTACCAAAAAAAACCTAACTTCTGGATTTATTTTCACAATTGAATGCTTTTATTTATTTATTTATTTTTGAAGATTTAAAGAAGTTTATTAGAAAGATAGAAATACAGAAAATAGAAATATAGCACCATATCAGACTCGCATGGGGGGGGGGGGTGACTCAAAATGAATACACCCGAATACTTATATTTATTTTATCAAGTATTGCTCTTTTAAATAATTATCATCTATGATGATGATGATGATGATGATGATGATGATGATGATGATGATGACGATTATTATTATTATTGTACTGGGATTAAACTCATTCTACCTCCGAGCTACACCCACAACCCTATTTTTTAAAATTTGAAAATAGAGTCTAGCTAAATTGCTGAGGATCTTATTAAGTTGCTGAGGCTGGCCTTGAACCTGCAGTCCTCCTGTCTCAGGCTCTCAAGTATTGGGATTATAGATGTGCACCACCACACCTGGCTTTTCTCTTTACTTTTTAAAAAATTTTTCTAGATTTTTTTAGTTAGATGCTTAGAATTTTTTTATTTTTAGCATTTCTCCTCTCTTGTAGCATGCATATTGAAGGCTTTAAAACTCCCTAAGTACTTCTCTTTCTACATTTCTCAAATGCCATTCAGTTCTAAATATTTTACTAATTTTTAAAATTAAAATGTTGATCTTATCTCTGCAATGCAGTGAGAATGGTATAAGCCCTATGCCACTGTTTTCTGTTTTTCTTCTGTGCTCTGTGCCAGGAACCAGCCTCTCCCCTTAGGGCCTGCGGGCACACCTCAAAAGTAGCTCCCTTCTCTCTAGAATTTTCGCTGAATCCTCAAGGATTCAAAAATCTGGAATCTTCTAGTCTTGGATGCTTTGATTTCTTTCTGTAACATTCAAATAACTGTTTGTTTTGTTTTGTTTCATGTTTAGTACAGATTCCCCCATTGTTTTTGGTGGAGAATGAGTCTGATAGGAGCTATCTCCTAGCCAGAAGAAGCAGCTCACCTCCTACATGTTAAAATTTTACCAGAAAAATATATCTCATCTCTGCTAATGTAATAGTAGACATTTATTCAAGTCATTATTTTCTAAAGAGTGAGTGGGACCTAGAACCAGATGTGGTGGTGCATGCTTATAATCCCAGCATTTGGGAGGCTGAGACAGGAGGATCATGCTTCGTGAACAACCTCAGCTACTTATAGAGGCCCTTTGCAACTCAGTGAAACACTGTTTCAAAGTAAAGAATTTTAAAAAACTGGGCTGGGGGTGTAGCTCTGACACAGAATACCCATAGTACTGGGTTCCATCCCCAGTACTGAAAAAAAAAAATAAAGGGTGGTATCCAACATATAGTGAGACCATTTTCTTTCTTTTTCTTTTTCTTTCTTTTTTTTTTTTTTTTTTTTTTTGGTGGTAACTGGGGTCCCTGGAAGCCCTTCTACCTCCAGGCTACACTCCCAGACCTATTTTATAGGTTTTATTTGGAAACAGGGTCTCCTAAACCAGCGCGGCTGGCTTCGAACCTGCACGATCCTCCTATCTCCGCCTCCCAAGCACAGGAATTACAAGAGTGCGCCACCACGCCGGGCGAGACCATTTTCTTTAATATTTAGTGCTAAAACTAGATTACTCATCCTATTTTTTACTTTTTAAAAGTTTTTTTTTATTGGTGCACTGTATTCATACATCATAATGGGATAAAAACTTGTGTAGACATACATGCACACATCGCCCAGTTAGCCCCTACCCAATCCCCACACCATTCCCTCCCCATCCCTCCTTCCCATGCTTGGCTTAGTGGTTGACATCTAATATTATAGCAATTTATCCAAAATTAACAATGATAATCTCACATAACAGATTCATTTGTCTGATATCAAGCTTTTGATCACTTAGAGATAACATTTCAGTATTCCTTTTTGCTTTCTTTCTTACCAGAGGATAATTTTTTCTTTTTTTTTTAAGGTAAAACTATCATACATTTATATTTTTTTTTCAGAAAAAATCTATCCTAACATGAAATATGAACTCTAAATACCCAAAGCAATCTTGAAAAAGAACAAAGCTAGAAGATGTACATTTTCTGATTTCAAACCTTATAGAGCTACAATAATTGAAAGTGTAGTACTGCTATAAAGGCAGATATATAAACCAGTGGAGTATAATAAAAAGCCTAGAAATAAATTCTTCCATATATGGTCAAAGTTTCCAAGAACATTTGGTGAAGGAAATAATAATCTTTTCACTAAATATTGTTGAAAAATAATAATTACATGAAAAATAATAAAACTGGACCCTTACCTAACACCATATACAAATATTAATTCAAAATAGATAAAAGACCTAAATGTAAATCTTAAGTCTATAAACTTTTAGAAGAAAACCTGGGTCATAACACTTCACAACATTGAAATTGGCAGTGATTTCTTGGATATGATATCAAAGGTACAGGTAACAAAAGAATAAACAAACTTCCTGAAAAATAAAAAAATATTATACAACCAAAGACAATGTAAACAGAGTTAAAAGTTACTGATAGAATGGGATAAAATATTTCCAAATGCTATATCTGAAGGTATATTAATATTCCAAATAGGGATTCTAAAAATTAGCAACAATAAAAGCAAACAATACAATTTATAAATACAACGTAGAAATAAAGACTGAAATAAATAATGAATCTCCAAAGATTTTAACCTATAAACACATGAATATATTCTTCTTTGCTTAGTTGTCTGCTGGATAGAAAATCTTGTTTCTCTGATTCTGGTGTGTATTACCTATTTTTTTTTTTTTTGTAGTTAATCTCTTTAAGTATTTTCTCTAGTGCTGATTCTGAAGACATAAATTCCTTGAGTATCTGTTTGTTGTGGAAGCTTTTTATTTCCCTATCTCATTTGATAGATAGTTTTGCTGGGTAGGAAATTTTTGGCTGGAAGTTGTTTTCTTTCAGAGTTTGGAATATGCTACTCCAAGCCCTTCTGGCTTTCATGACTTGGTTTGGGAAGTCTGGAGTGATTCTAATTTGTTTGCCTCTGAATGTCACTTGACCTTTTGTTTAGTTGCCCTTAAGATTCTCTGCTTGGCTTCCACATTGGTCATTTTGACAATTATGTGGTGTGGTGTGGGGAACCTATTCTCTGATCCTATCTAAAGAGAGTTCTATACGTTTCCTGGACCTGTGTATTGACCTCTTGCTCTATGTTTGGGAAATTTTCTGCTAGTATTTCTTTGAAGAGATTATTGATCCCTTTGGTTTCACCTTCTTTTCCCTCCTCTATTCCGATTATTCTTAGGTTAGCTCTCTTAAAAGGGGCCCACATTTCTTCAATGTCAGATTACTGTCTGATTTCTTTTTTCTAAGTTAGAAATTATGCATTCACTTTTGGAATGATCATCTTCTAGGAGCGAGATTCTATTCTCCATGTGGTCTAATTGATTGTTTATACTTTGAATTGATGCCTTTACCTCAATGACTGCATCCTTTATTTCTTTTAGACTCTAAATTCTTTTTGAAAGTCCTGTATTATTTCTACAGTTATATTCCTGATTTGATCTCCTGGAGATCTCTGAATTTCTGTGTTGTCAGGTTCTGGTAATATGGGGTTGTGGGCATTCATTGCTGTATTGTTGTTCCTCTTTCCCATAATTCCAGAATTTTGTGCCTTCCCTGTGTCACTACGACTTCACTTAGGGTGCTCTGTATCTCGAGTCTGTTGTAATCTCAGCTGCCACTACTTCTTTACTGGGTTGTATCACAAAGTCTCATACCCAAGAAGTTAATTGATGCTGCATGAGATCGTGGGGGTGCCGGGCTGGGCATTTTCCCATGGGGAGCTGTGACTAGGGTGTGGTATCTCTGCCACTACTACTCCTTCACTGGGTTGGACTACAAAATATATGACCCAAGGAGAGTTTCAAAGCTGCGCAAGTCCCTGGGAGTGCAGTACAGAGATTTCTCCTTTAGGCACCGCAATTTCATTTACGGTTATTGTGCACGCAGATCTGGAGCTGTGGTGGGGTGCGGTGAACTCGCTTTCACTGCTTGCAATATGGCTTCGCTGCCACGCCCTCGGCTGTGAGGCTGGAGTGTTTCTTTTCTGGTTTTGAGCTCTGTTCTGAGTCCCTGCAAGGCATGATGAGCTTGGCAACTGGGAGTTTTAAGCGTTCTTTGCACTGAATGAACTCCTGAATTACACCCGAATGATCCGCAGCTGTTAACTTCAGCTTCTTGTTTACCTTTTCTCTCTGGATCCTGGTGCTGTGAGGGAAGATGGCGCCGGTGCAGCTCTGCTGCTGCATTGCGGGCTTGATTTCTGATCTCAGGTTGTTATAGTCTTTTTTTTTTTTTTCTCTGTCCCTTGTGTTTACATTTTTTATTTCTCTGCTAATGGTGTTTTCTGGCTATAAAAAGAGCTGATTTTGTGGCAACAGATTTCGAGTTTTAGCAGGACTCGTAAATGCTGCTTTTCTTGGTTGCCATCTTCCCGAAAGTTATTTTTTACTTTTCACATTGTGTGTGTATATATGTGGTTATTCTTTCAATGTCTGATTTTGTCACTTAAAAATTATACCTTTTTTGGAACATGATCAAAGTAAAAATTGTGTGCTATAGAGAGACCTCAACCACTAATCATTTGGGGGTTTTATAAAACATGTGTACTTTTTTTCAATATGTGATTGCCATTGTAGGGACAATGGTAGGGATGAATTTTCATTAGATGCTCTCTGATCCCCAGCTATAGGTCAGTGCCTTTGAAACTGTTCTCATTTATTACCTTGAAAATATTTTCCCATTGCTGAAAGCATTTCTAAATGCTGCTGTTGAACTAGTTACATCATCTTTCTCTAAATATAGAATAATTTTTAGCAATTTATGGTACTTTAATGTTACTTCAGGAATGTCTCCTTAACAAACCAATGGTTGGCCCATCATGAACAAATAAATTAGTTACCATGTGGTAATTTGGATGTAGAATCCATTTGTAATTATTTCTTAGTTTTTCAATTCTTTAACTAGAAAAGAAGAAGAATTTTGTATCAAAATTTTATGCTCTGAGGAGCAGCATGCCCATATTTTCTCTTTCTGTTTGGCCAGTATTTATTCTGCCTATGAAATTGTGTTAGATGACACTTTCCTTGTTAAGTTTTGCTGCGTGGTGCCTCTCTGGGAAGCTCCAAGTGCCTTTCCTAACTAATCTAGGTGAATTAAGGTTGTGTGGACATCAAAGGCAATCTTGAAAGAAAAAGTCATAGAAAAATAATCTTAGGGTGAAGGGTAGGAGGAGAAGCAGGCTATCCTACCAGTTTATCTTGGGCTGGGAGAGGATTTCCATTCTGGCTCTGTATGCTGATACTACTGGTTGATGCAAATTATTCAATATGTCACTCAAGAAAATTATATTCTCCTGCACAGCAAGCAACATTAGGTGTTTCGTAGGAACGGACATCAG
Source organism: Muscardinus avellanarius (assembly GCF_963383645.1). Taxonomy (NCBI): domain Eukaryota; kingdom Metazoa; phylum Chordata; class Mammalia; order Rodentia; family Gliridae; genus Muscardinus; species Muscardinus avellanarius. Next base: position 173,973,215 of record NC_137787.1, read on the forward strand.
AGTCTCTTCCTTCTGCATTCTGGAAGATGGACTTCCTGGACCAGTCAATCTCTCCTTGTCACCCTTATCCAGTTGGAGCTGTGTGTGAGCATCACTGTGGGAACAATATACCTCTAGTACTGACTGGGTCTCATTGTGAGCTGAGGATAGAGAGAAGCCTTTGCTGCACAACTTCAGTGACTGTACCATTTCTTTTTCTAATAGATTCTTGTTCTCTATTTGAAACAGATATAGTAGAAGTACACTAATTGTTTCTCCAGCCCTCAAATTCTTGCCACTATCTAAGCCAAAAGTCTAACTGGGAACAGTGAAACAGAACAATTAGACAAATGGATTGGTAGGATGGAGAGAGGGAGAAAACATTAGAAAAACGTTATCAGATATAACTTGCCTTGTTGGAGTATTTTTTGGAAGGAAAGTGGTGTTTTGGGAAGGTTGTAGTCAGCGATGATGGTGTGAAGACCAGGTCAGAGGAGCTAGTGAATAGGGGCATCTGACCACGATACATTTAGAGTGATAAAGGAGAGGAGGGACTACTGCATGTCAGCATCTGTTTCCACTATTGTAAAGGTAGAGAGACTTGAGCATGAATAAAGATAGAAATCATTTGGATTTTATAAGAAAGAACATCATCATGCGTTAATAAATGCAGGGTGACTCCTGTGTAGGTGTGTTCATCCAGGTATCCACTTGCTTCTATGGTTCTCTAAAACACAATAATAAATAAATATTCCAGTTTCAAGTCCTTTTCTTCTGCCCACACAAATGGTGGTATATTCCTTCATTTGTAAAACACAGCAATTAAACTAGGTAATTTTCAAGATCTTGACAGCTTTGATAGTTGAGGCTCTGCTTTTGTAAAACCAGAGGTTTTGCGACTTCTCACCCAGTTTAAATATTGAGTGACCTTTATAGAGTACAGGGTGATATTCTGAGTGACTTCTGGACATCCTGTTTATTCTAGTTAATATGGAAATGCTGGATGCTTAACATCAAACTTTGTTTTCTCCACGTTTATTGCCAACACCTTGGAGCCAGAGGTCACAGTTGCCTTTTGGGATATCATGTGATAACTCACATCACTGCAGTGTCAGGCAATTCCAGGAAGAGTACACGTGTTACTCATCTCAAGGGGGCTATTCAGGGACAGGAAGGTGGACTGTGTGGAGTTAAAGTGAAGTTTACTGATGAAGGGCAATTCGCAAATCCTAGTGCCAACTGCTTTCTTTTGGTAGGTCACTAACTACTTAAATATCCATTTAATGATTATCAATGCTAACTACCTTAAAGTTCATCAATCTACCCAGCAAAAGCAAACACCTGATGGACAGAATTAGCTCTTACATCAAGCGTCATTAGTGTGTCTTTGCTCACCAGAATACATGTGTATCTTGGTAGAGTACAGAGGAGTTTGTATTAGAAGTTAAAGATCTTAGTCCTAGAATTTCATTGTTTATTTGCTAGACATCCTTGGTGAAAATCAGTAACCTTGTTTTATAAGGTGATTAAAAGAACCAGAGAGAAGATCTAATTCAACCCTCTAGTTTTATAGGCAAGAAAACAAAGACTCAAAGAATTTCATTAACTTAAGCAATGTCTGCAAGTTTGTGAAATTGGAAGTTCAATTTGCTTTTCATTAGGTCAAATTAGCTTTATTAAGACCAAATAAAATAATATATGGTAATTCAATATTACAGAAACTGAAATATATCAAATATACTAAATATTGAAATAGTATTTTGGCAAAGAAGAGTAGGTAATGACTATTTTCTAAGTGTTAACACTAAGGCATAGGTAAGTTAAATGATTGATTGGGGTCAGCCTTCAAGGATTAGAAATCTGAACTTTTTATGTATGTATTTCAGTAGTATCTTCCTAAGAGTAAATTATAAGAAAATATTATTTCAGTAGGGACTAAAGTTACTTGTCACTAAGTAGCAGTGTAAAATAATGAGAAGAGCTGAAGTTTTCAAGGCAGTCAAAAGTGGGCTCCAAATGGAGCCTTTCGCTACTCGTTATATCACCCCAGGTAAATTTTTTTCTTTCTTTCTTTCTTTTTTTTGGTGGTACTGGGGCTCCTGGAAGCCCTTCTACCTCCGGGCTACACTCCCAGACCTATTTTATTTTTGGAAACAGGGTCTCTTATGCCAGCGTGGCTGGCTTCGAACCTTCGTGATCCTCCTGTCTCCACCTCCCAAGCTCGGGGATTACAAGCATGCGCCACCATGCCCGGCGCCCCAGGTAAATATTTAACCTCAATAAATATGAGATTCCTTAGATAAAAAAATGGGGCTATATCTTTAATACTAATATCCCTTAATATTTATATAACATATATCAGGTACTAGTTCTGCTTTAATAGTTTTACTGTCACTCTTTTAATAGCTTTATTTATTTATTAGTTAATCGAATCTCCAGAATAGAATTATTGTTAAAACATTTGTAAGAAGATATAAGTTATGATGTAACTCTTAGAGTCTCCTTCCTTCCTCTGAAATACCATGGGTAAGTTTGATGGTCATACTGGTGACCAACATAGGCTGTAGAAGTGAGTCCCCTGTTCTTTCCACTGTGACTCAAATTAGAATACATGGGGATAGAAAAAGAAAGATAATGGCATTGGTTATTTTATATTTATCATAATTTGGGAACAAATTATTGACTTTTAGTGGGGTTTTTTTAGCATTAATGACAATGATGCTCTGGTATAGTATTATGGTTATTTCCAACCTAAAAAAATCAATTTTCATTTGTGTATTGTAAAATTTATGTCGTTGATGTTTGTCCACAAGGAAACAAACATTTTTTCCAAGAATTGTCTTTTAATTATAATATAGGAGGACTGCATCCATTAAATAAGCATGTGTTGTATAATTCCTGTAATTTGATCTGGTAAAAAAGCATAAGGAGAAGCAACTAATTCTCCCAGAAGATTTTTCTCAAGAAATTATATCCTATAATCAAAATCAAAATTGACTTTCAATTAGAAGAAGAATTCAGGTCAAGTATGTGAACTAGCAGTTTCAAAACACAACCACATATATAGTTTATAACAAATATTAAAAACAAACTCTTGCTGCCCTATTTACCAGAAAGTCTTTGAGTAGTTTCTGTAAATCCTTACCTTGTTGCCAATGAGTCGTTTGAGGTTCAAAAGCAACTAGAGAATAGAGCTATTATGTCTTTGACTTTTCATTAATTCTGGGCCTTATGGTGACTGAATATCTTTCTTTCCAGAGGCTCAGAGACATTGTTTACTGAGCTGCTATGCTAATTTGTACTTTGGAACAAAGCTTGAGCTAGTACTTACTTCAGGGATGGTGCAAATGAATTGAGTAGAAGCAATGGTACCCGGATGTTGTAGCATTTGAGACTGCCAAAACCTCAACAACAAATTATTTGTTGATTATTCCTAAACCTATATATCTCCAATCTTAACTTTCCTTCTGAATTAGAAATATCATCTGTTAGTCATGCATGATCTCTTACTCTAGAGGTCTCAGAGACACCTCAAATTCAGCATGTTCCATATGTATTCATAATGATTTCCCCCAAGCCCACTACTTCTTGGTATTCTGCATCTTGATGAATGATGTATTATCCACCTAGAAATCCACGCCAGAAACCTGACCATCATTCTTGATTCTTCCCTTTGTTCTGTATTTAGTCCCAATGAATCTCTCTTGACCATCGTTTCCACTTCTAAAACGTCTTTGAATCTGCTGCTTCCTCCGACTTCCCACTCTCCTCATTTTCTCCCTCCTGGATTATTGTCATAGCTTCCTAATGGGTCTGCTTGTCTCCCGGGCAACCACTTTCTATTCCACCCACTGCACTGTGCGAGAGTGTGCCTTCTGAATAACAAATCTGATCTTGTCACTCACACAATTAAAATCCTCCAGTGGATCCCAGCCACTTTCAGTATGAAAATGCACACTCCTGAGCACAGCCTATGAAGGCTGTTTTTTCTCTGGCTTCTGTACCTTTCATCTGCAACCCAAGCATAGCCTCCCCAGACTTCTCACAGGTTGGCCTCACGGGAAGCTCTCTCCTGTTTCCATGGCTTTCATGTGCAGTTCTCCTGCCTGGAACAGCCTTTCTCTCTTCCGCCCCCTAAACACCTACTCATCCTTCTAGATAGAATTCAAGTGCCACCTGTTCTAAGCAACTCTTCCTGTTCCTTCCGGGCATATTATCAATGACAACCTCATGGACATCCTTCTTGTCTTTTACTTCACTGTATTTTAATTATCTATTTATATCTTTGCCTCCCCCTCCTTTCTGTGAATTCATTTGAGCATTGTCTTTGTATTCTCAGCATCTAGCAGAGCGCCTGGCAGTCGAGAGGAACTCACTCCATGTTTTCTGAATATGAATGAAGACCCAGGCAGCTGGTTTTGGTCAAAGCACAGCAACGCTGGGCATGCAACTTAGCGTCTTTTGAGACTTTGTCCTCATTTGCAAAATTAGGGACGACAAGACCCATCTTCCTGTGCTGTTACTAGAATTAAATAAGACTCTGTAAATAGTAAACTGATGCATTAGATCCCGTAGGTATTATGCTTCTTTACACACCAAACAATGTATTTGTAAACACTGGTTTTCAGAAGGATGCTTCACGAAAGAAATGTAGAATGTCCATCACCTTGTCTCCTGGTACCTTTCTCCTCCAGAGTCTGGCTCTAGTGTTCAAGATTTTTCCAAACCTCTTCTGCCCCCCACCCCTACCACCTGGCAGAGCTTTACCATGCTTCTCTTTAGGTACTTGTATGTACTTACAGCTTGCACTGCTGTGTAAAGTGTTGTGTGTTTGTCTTTTCCACATTATTTTATTATTATTTTTATTTTAAAATTTTATTTGTGCTACTGGAGGTTGAACCCAGAGGTGCTCTACCTTTGAGCTACACCTCCAGCCCTATTTTTTTCTTCTTTTTTTATTTCGAAGCAGGGTCTCACATGGTTGTGAGGGCCTCACTGAGTAGCTGAGGCTGGCCCAGAGCCTGTGATCCTCTTGTCTCAGCCAACCAAGCACTGGGATTACAATCATGCGCCACCACGCCCAGCTCCTTTCCGCATTCTTTGTGGCCCCCTTAAGGTGTTCATTTTCCAGGACTGTTAGTTTCATCTTCTCAGTGTATTTCTTCCTGCAAAGTGGGTCTCACACAGACTCCCAGACCAAACAGAGGACAATACAGAGAAAATACCTAAATGCCTACAGTCTTTCAGGTGAAGGGTAACCAGGAGGTGGCCCTGAGTCCATAAGCTGTTCTCTGAATTGTCCTCGGTGGCCGTCTGACTTCTGCTTGGCGCTCCAGGATGTGCTGGAGATTCCTCAGGTCGCTGCTGAAGAATCAAGCCATTTTGTGGCTTGATTTATTCTCTCGCCCTAAATGGACATGCTGTCCTTGGTTTCCTTTCTGGCGCCAACTCAAGCCTCTGTGTGAGTCTTGGCATGCTCTCCTCGCTGGTTTGTGACTTGCTCATGTCCAAAGCTTTGCTCAGGAACCCTGAGCCGTTTAGGCGCATATCTTCTGAACTGCCGCCCAGGGTCTTCCTGGATCTTCTCCCCTCTCTCCTTCCCTGGCTTCTGCTTTCCTTCTTTCTCTTCTGCCTCCTTGTTCTGTATTAGGAATATTTTTTAAAAGGCAGTTGATTATCTCTGAAGATTTATTTGTTCAGGGCCAGACATTGGACATGTGTCATATCATTTTTTCCTTATGAAAAAAATCTATAAAGAATTAATACTAATGCCTTTTCTTTATTATTTATTTGTTTATTTATTTATTTATGCAGTACTGGGGATGGAACCCCAGGGCATTCTACCTCCGAGCTACACCCCCAGACCTATTTTTTTTTTAATTCTCTATTTTGAAACAGAGTCTCACTGAGTTGCAAAGGGCCTCCCTCAGTAGCTGAAGCTGTCCACGAACAGTGATCCTCCTGTCTCAGCCTCCCAAATGCTGGGATTACAAGAATGGGCCAACACGCCTGGCTTGCCTTTTCTTAAAGAAAAGAACGACTGAGGCTTAGAGAGAGGATGTGATTGGCAGACACACTGTGTCTCCTTGAGTCTCAAGCTTATGCTCCCAACCCAGATGCAATTCTGCCTCTGAGGCATCCTGACCCCACCTCCCTCACTTCCTTCTGTCTCCTGCATCCCTTTGAGGCCTCTTCTTCCCCACCAGCAGCACACAGCTTCCTCTACATTTTAGCTTAGACAGTTTTGCTCATCTGCACATCCATAGTCCATCCCCTCTGCGTCCACAGCACAACCTCTACCTCCTCCTCGCCCTGGCTCACCACATCTGGTTCTTTCCACTGCCCGACACAAGACCCAGTGCAGGATCCCTGACCTCTTTGTCTGTATATTCCTAAATGCTGCCCCAAGTGGACCCCCAAAAATCTTTGAAGCAAATAATGGATTTTATTGACATTTTTTAGAAAGGAGGTAATTGAATATTGAAGCACTATTCAAAATTCTTAAGACCACAAATTATTATAACCGTCATTCATTTTACACAGAAACATTTAATATGCCAATTTGCATTTTCTCAAAAGGGCTTCCCCAAAGGCAACTACTAGGCAGTCTTGTTGGTTCTGATTAAGACAATATATTTAAATCCTAATGTAGAAAACTAAGTTCTTTTAAAAGTGGAAAGACAGCCGGGCATGGTGGCACAAGTTTGTAATCCCTGCGCTTGGGAGGCTGAGACAGGAGGATCGCACGGGTTCGAAGCCAGCCTCAGCTACTTAGTGAGGCTCTCAGCAACTTAGCGAGACCCTGTTTCCAAATAAAATATATATATAAAAAAAAGGTCTGGGAGTATAGCCCGGAGGTAGAAAGCCTCTGGGTTCCACTCCTAGTACCACACACACACAAAAAAAGTGGAAAGACAAATGTATCCCTATAAAACCATTTGATTGTAACTTTTCCTCAACAAATTAATGTTTTATTATAATTAGAAGCACCATATTTTTTTCTCAATTCTCTACAACATTCCTATGAAATAGAAAAAGAGCAGATTTCCTACAAACATATTTGTAGGGAGGTGATTTGGTCCTAGTTTCAAATGAACCCAAGAATTTGCCTTCTTTTTTTTTTTTTTTTACTATTTTTATTACTGAAAAATCCTGGTTCCATTTTTTCACTCTCCAGAAAGTATTTTACAAATGTAGGGAGTTGGTAGAGCAAAGTTAATTTAGAGTTAAAAATCTAATTTGCATAATCATGAGTTATTTTGTAAAGTATTTTGTAAAGTAACTGAAATCGGGGATTTTCTTTCTTTGAACTCTGAGTGCATTGTGGGAAAAAGACAAATAATAAACATGCTTTGTGAGTCAAGAAAAGTATTACTATAAAAATACCTTTTGGTTTAATGAGCGGAATCCTACAAATTTCTATCTACGGATGTTGCTGGATATTATGTTAATCCATCTGTAATACCTCAGGACTAGTGAATGCTTAGCTATCTGAAAACAAGATAGCAGAACAGTATTTAGCTGTTCAGCTCACCATCCTGTTGCTAAGGGCTCTACCAATTCACCTGGACAAAGATTAGCAACGGGAAGATGCAGAGGAAAACCTGGATTAGAAGGGAAAGTAGAGTTGAGCTAAATGCGATTGGACCTTTCAATCTCCAGAGGAAAATTAATCATCTCTTCTTGCCATACAAAATAAAGGATAGAAAATGTCTTTTATCTAGATCTATAATCCATCTTTAATGTTTCACTAAAAGAATTTTCTTTGAGAAATTAAGATTTAGTATCAGTTAGGCATGGTGGCACATACCTATTATTCCAGTATGTGGGAGGCTGAGACAGGATAGCAGGTTTGAGGCCAGACTCAGAAACTTAGCGAGACCATTTCAAAATAAAAAATAAAATAGCATTGGGAGTGTATCTCAGATGTAGAACACCCCTGGGTTCAATGCCCAGTATAAAAACTTTAATTTAACATCACATATCAGATATATTGCAATAGAAATGTTATTCATCTTTTACTTAAGATCCACAATCACATTGAATTTATGTATTTACATGAAGCCATTGAATTGGCCATTATTTTACAGCTTTCTGTCTATATTGTTACTAATCTTACCCAATTGATCACATAGATTAAGTAGCCAATACAAACATTGACTTAAAAAATTTACCTTCATGCTTATGAGTATATATTTATAAATGCATTTGAAAGCCAATTCTTAAATAAATTTTAAAAGAGTGAGTGTGCCAGAAAAGATTAGTTTAAAACAATAGAGGAAATATATGGTGGTATTATGGAAATACAATTTTATAATCATTTTACTAAAACCTATGCAATAACAATCTGTCAGTGCTTCCAAAAGCTGCCTGAGATTAAGCCATACATTAATTTACTCATTTAGCAAGTATTACTGAGAAGCTGTTTTAAACCATGTTACTTCCATCCTCAATATATTTATTATCATAAAATGTCCACAAATGATAAGCCAATGAGACAAATTTAATGTAACTTCAGTAATTCTCTTTTTTTCTTTTCCAAGCTCCTACTTTCTTAAGTAATAGGGAACTTAGAGGTTTATATATATGAAACCAAAGAGTAGCCTAGAAGTTGCCAATATTTATGTTCTTGATACAGCTTCTAATTTGTCCGTAGATCCGTTGGATTCTTTGTTCAATGTTAAAAGATGAGGTATCAGCTCTTTCCTTTTTAAAGACATTAAGAATCCTATTGAGGGTGAGGTGGGGTTATACACGAGCTACTCTTATATAACCACATGAAATCTGCCCACTGCTCCATGGCCATTCTTTTTGGGCTCTTATTCTCTTTGACCATTTGCATCTATGGTCCTCTGAGGTCTTTTCTGCACTCAAGACACAGCCAGCCCTATCCAGACAGTCCTTCTTTCACATACTAATGTTCTTCATTTTGGGGTGTATGTACTTTACTCAACTTAGTCATCTGTGGGGGAGAATAATGCCAGATCCCAGGTATGCCCAGAACCTGAGATCATGTTGCATGGCAAAGAGGGATTTAAGTTGTAGGTTGAACTTGGTTTGCTAATTGGCTGATCTGAAAACAGGGAGAATATTCTGAATTATCATTGTGGGGATGAAAGTGATCACAAGGGTCTTTAAATGGAAAAGAAAAGAGAGAGAGAGAGAGAGAGAGAGAGAGAGAGAGAGAGAGAGAGAGAAGATTAGAGCGTCAAAATGTAAGAAAGACTTAACCTACCATTTCTGGCTTTAATGGGGATCACAGACTGATGGATGTGCATGGCCTCACAAAGCTAGAAAAGTCAACACATGCTCAGCTGGGACCTTCAGCAGAAGCAAAGCTCTTCTGGCAGCTTGAGGTTAGTCTAGTAGAACTCATAGAAGTCAGATTTCTGGCTCACAGACTAGTAAAATAATAAAGGTACTCTTTAAGTCCGCCAAGTTTAAAATGCTTCATTTGTGTGATAGAAATGTCCTGTCTCCATGATCTCTGGGAGATGGGATTACACACACTCCTGGAATACTCAGGGATCTGCCTTTAAGTCTTGGTGGGTCTCTCTCCAGAAAAGAGAAAATGTCTTTGCATCCCACATTGTTTCCTTTTCAAAGGGGTGTGTCTCACAGATAGAATCTTGAGCCTCTGCTGGTAGGTTAACTTTATTTTTAAAACTGTTTTCTTTTATCTGGGACACAGATATTCTGGGATAGTATGGAGAGCACTAAGCAGGGAATTGGTCATGCAATATTCCACTTACCTGAACCTACTGCTGCCTTTTACATATGGGGTGAGCTGGGGTGACAAGTCCAGCCTGCTAGGCGGGATGAACTCAAGGTAGCTCTCCTAAACAAGCCGTATGGTCTTTCAGTGAAGTCTATTCTGTTCCCACCTCTGCCATCTTTATAAATATCTGCATATATGGAACATTAATGTCAAACAAGCACCATACTCTGTCCCTTTGAGATTTGAAAACCCCAGAGAAATCAAGAATGCAGCCAGATCATTGTTTTGGTATATCATCTACTTTTCTGTGATGGGTAAAGCATTTTCCATATATTCTAGAGCTAAGAATGAGGTAATATGTTTGAGCTTTGCTCTATACATTGTCCTAACTCAGTTCCTGCAGAGCATTATGCACAGTAACATAAAATTAAATATCATGCCTATAATCCTAGTACTTGGAAGGCTGAGACAGGAGAATTACAGATTCCAGGTCTGTCTCAATAACTTGGTGAGACTTTCAGTAACTTAGTGAGACTCTGTTTCAAAATAAAAAATAAAATAGGGCTAAGGGTGTAGTTTGGAGATGGAATACCCCTGGGTTCAATCCCTATAGCAAAAATATAAAAAATAAAAGTTAACTATCAGATGGCCCCTGTTCTCAATGAGGTTAGGTATGTATTGCAGAGATCACAATGCAACCAGCAGGAGATACATGGCTGTGTCACCTTGCACAGCCAGACCTTTCCTCTCTGACCAGAGCCCTAGCCATGTTGGCTATTCAATACACTGATTTGGAATATAGTGAAATTGAGCTTAAAACATTTGGAAATGGAAGCCTGTTGGAAGAGAAGAGTCAAAATCTTGGATAAATTATGAAAGTCATACTAAGCAATGGAAGGAGAATTCTAGAAGGACAGGTCAAGATTTAAATAATCATCTGCTGTGTGCAGAGGGAATGAAGGAATACCAGGTGGCCAGGATGCCAAGGGAGAGCGCGGAGCAGCCAGAGGACACTAGATCATTTTTTCTCTACAGCAATTAGGTCACAAAGCTTTTGGTGAGCCTATCAACATAATAATTTGTTTAGAATATTTTGTTGTTGAACATTAGTCGCTCAGATCCCCAACAACCCCCCCAAACACACACAAAGTCAGTCATAGGTTTAAAATATTACTGATTTGTAAACTGGCTTTTTTGTTTTTACTTTAATTATTTAGAAAAAGGGGTATACTGAGGATTGAACTCAGGGGTGTTCTACTTCCGAGTTATACCCTTAGATTTATATTTTTTAATTTTGAACAAGGTCTTGCTAAGTTGCTGAGGCTATTTTTGAACCTATGATCCTCCTATCTCAGCCTCCCAAATACTTGAGTTACAGGCATGTGCCATCAAGCCCAGCTTATTATTACCTTCTTTTCCTACTTTATTTTTTAAAAAAGGGCAAGAAACTATTATTGCAGAAAAAATAATGGAGTAATTGCCAAGAATACTATAATCCTACCCATTCAAAGATAAGTGCTGTAATATCTTGCTCAATATTTTCAAATCCTTTTAAATGATTTTTCTGTATTTCTACATATTATTGAATTTTTTTCTTTTGTAAAATGAGATCATACCATATGTACTCCATTATAACTTACTATAATAAATTTAACCAAACTACTATTTGGTGGACATTTAAGGTACTTCAAGTTTTTACTATATGACTGTGCAAAAGGATTGAAAATAATTTATAACTGAAAAACTTTAATAAGTCTACAAATTGACAAAAACACTTAAAGACTTATGAAGGTAGAAAAGGTACTTAATTGCTAATATCATTGAAACCTCATTTTCATGTAGATCTGACTTCTTTTCATAAAAGATGTTTTTGAAAATATTTTATTTAATAAAATGGTTTCTGGCCAAGTCATATGCTTCAGGTCAAACATAAAATTTTAGTGACAGGAAGAGGTAAAGGCACTGAAAGCTTATATGACACATTGCATGACTGTACTGTATAGGGTCAGGAGACTTTAAAGATATTTAACATGGAGGCTAAGAAGACTCCATCCCAGTTTGAGACTTTGTGGAACAGAGACCTTGAAAGTGGTACTCAGGTATAGCAGTTCTGGATCCCAGTGTCATCTGGCGTTTTCAGTGTATACCCCACAGAGTGCCAGCAATTACTCTTCTCTGCAAGAGTTTCTTCTTTTTTTTCCCTTTGACTTTGAGAAAAAATACTTTCAAAAATAAAATAATGTTTTAAATATAAATCCAAGGAAGAAAGGCACAAGTTCATCTTTATTAGATATCTGTATTAGCCAATGTCATGGTACCTGATTATTAAACCTTGTTAACACCTTCTCAACTCTTTTACTGCATAAATGTCTCCTACACAAATGCTTTCAAATATTTTTGTTTCCTCTCCCTGACAAATGGAGGATTTGGTCATGCTGTTCTGTTGACCTTTACTCCCATGTTTCAGCAGCTCTGAGGACAGGCTTGGTACAATGGGCACAAAAACTTCATGCACATAGGAGAAAGCCACCTACTGATCCTGGGACCATGATCTTCAATGATGTTAGCTTCTGACCTGACTGTAAAGAACCCAACTCAATAACTGAGGCCGGTTTTTGTCTCCTTCAGGTCAGGATAAGACTTCTGATCTCTGGCTAGGCAAGGCCTTTGTCCCTTGTCAGTACTGAAGAAGCTATAGAAGATAGACTTTTATCCTTTATCAACCCTTAAGATTAAATGATACGAGTCCTGAGAAGGAAGGAAATGAGACAGGATAACAAAAAATAAAAATAATATGTAGAAAGGAGACAAACTGCAAAGGAAGCAGAAACTATAGTTTTAATATCTAGAAACTTCATAATCCTTATCTTCACCATACAGAGCCTGCTCTTTCTTAGACAAAAATCCTCAATAAGCCCACACTTTTAATTATAATCCCCTTATCTCCCACCTGAGACTTTTCTGATGCTTGATAAACAAAGGAGCCATAATAAAGTCTGATACTTGGTCAAGCTCAGGTGCCACCCAGCCATCACCCACTGGTAGATGTTGGGAAAATGAGGATTCTGAGGAAGGCAAGACCTCCACCCCTGCTATGCACCTCTAAAGACCCCCTTATAGGAGTCTCTTATAAAAGAAAAACTGTGAGATCTCAAAGGTACTCTTTTCCTCTTGAGATAGCCCATGGTCTTCCTTGAATGTATACCTCCCACTTTCCTAAATGTAACTCTTATCTTTGTCTCTGTTTAAAATCAAACAAAAAACAAGCAAGTAAACCAAACAACAAACAAAAAAAGAGTGCAATATCACACAGTGTCATGTGGTCCTCACTGCCTTTGGTTACAAAGTATTATGATTGAGGATGTCAGAGAGTGGGAACCTTCAGAGAGCCTGTTCTTTTAGCAGAACTCACCTCATTTGAGTACACCTGCTGTTTCAAATTTTATGTCTTAAAGGATAATATTTTATTTATTTTTTTTAATTTTATTTTATTGGTGCACTGTATTCATACATCATAGTGGGATACAAACTTTTGTAGACATACATGCACACATCGCCCAGTCAGCCCCCACCCGATCCCCACCCCATTCTCTCCCCATCCCTCCCTCCCATGCTTGGCTTAGTGGTTGACATCTAGTATTATAGCAATTTATCCAAAATTAAAAATGATAATCTCACATAACAGTTTCATTTGTCTGATACCAAGCTTTTGATGACTTAAAGATAACATTTCAATATTTCTTTTTGCTTTCTTTCTTACCAGAGAATATTTTTTTCTGTTTTTTTAGGTGAAACTATCATATATTTATTTTTCAGAAAAAAATCTATCCTGATATGGAATATGGACTCTAGATACCCAAAACAATCTCGAAGCAAAAACAAAACTAGAAGATGTATATTTTCTGATTTCAAACCATATAAAGCTACAATAATTGAAACAGTGTAGTACTGTTCTAAAGGCAGATATATAGACCATTGGAGTTAAATACAAGCCTAGAGCTAACTTCTTCCCTATATTGTCAAGTTATTTTTGACAAGGTTTCCACGAAGATTTGGTGGTGGAAATAATAATCTTTTAACTAAATATTGTTGAAAAATAATAATTACATGGAAAAGAATAAAATTGGACCCTTACCTAATCCCACATACAAGTATTAACTCAAACTAGATAAAAGACCTAAATATAAATCTTAAGACTATAAACTTTTAGGAGAAAATCTGGGTCATAAAACCTCACAACATTGAAATTGGCAGTGATTTCTTGGATATGATTTCAATGGCACAGGCAACAGAAGAATATACAAACTCCCTAAAAAATAAAAGAAAATATTGTATATCCAAAGACAATGTAAACAGAGTTAAAAGTTACTAATAGAATTGGATAAAATATTTCCAAATGCTATATCTGAAGGTATATTAATATTCCAACTAGAAATCCTAAAAATTAACAACAATAAAGGCAAACAATACAATTTAGAGATAGGTAAAAGACTAACATAAATAATGAATCTCCACAGATAACCAATCTTAGTTGTCTGTTGGATGGAAACTCTTGTTTCTCTGGTTCTGGTGAGTGTTACCTATTTCTTCTTTGTAGTTAATCTCTTTGAGTATTTTCTCTAGCGCTGGTTTTGAAGACATAAATTCCTTCAGTTTCTGTTTGTCATGGAAGCTTCTTATTTCTCCATCTAATTTGATAGAAAGTTTTGCTGGATAGGAAATTTTTGGCTGGAAGTTGTTTTCTTTCAGAGTTTGGAATATGTTACTCCAAGCCCTTCTGGCTCTCATGACTTGGTTTGGGAAGTCTGGAGTGATTCTAATTGGTTTGCCTCTGAATGTCAGTTGGCCCTTTGTTTTTGTTGCCTTTAAGATTCTCTGCTTGGCTTCCACATTGGTCATTTTGACAATTATATGGCATGGGGATCCTCTTCTCCGATCCTGTCTAAAGGGAGTTCTATAAGTTTCCTGGATCTGTGTATCAACCTCTTGCTCTATATTTGGAAAATTTTCTGCTATTACTTCCTTGAAGAGATTGTTGATCCCTTTGGTATCACTTTCTTTTCCCTCCTCTATTCCAATTATTCTTAGGTTAGCTCTCTTAAGATGGGCCCATATTTCTTCAATGTCAGATTCCTGCTGTTGGATATCTTTTTCTAGATTAGAAACTATGCATTCATTTTTGGATTGCTCATCTTCTAAGAGCGAGATTCTGTTCTCCATGTGGTCTAATCGGTTGTTTGTGCTTTGAATTGAGGCCTTTACTTCACTAATTGCATCCTTTATCTCTTTTTGGCTCTCTCTGAGTTCTTTTCGAAGCACCTCTATTATTTATACAGTTATTTTCCTGATTTGATCTTCTAGAAATCTCTGATTTTCTGTTTTATCAGGTTCTGATGTTGTGGGGTTGTGCACATTCATTACTTCAGTGTTATTCCTCTTTCCCATGATTTCAGAGGTTTGTGCCTTCTCTGGGTTCTTCCCTTGGGTCACTATGGCTTCACTTAAGGTGCTCTGGATCTCGAGTCTGTATTATCTCAGACCCCACTACTCCTTTACTGGGTTGTATCACAGAATCTCCGACCCAGGGAGTCGATAGAGGCTGCTTTAAACTATGGTGGGTGCCAGGTTGCACGCTCTCCTATGGTGTGATATCTCTGCCACCACCACTCCCTCACTGGGTCAAGTCCCAGGAGGCACAATACTGGGATTTCTCCTCTGTGGCCCGCAATTTGACTCACTGTTCTTGAGTACGTAGATGTAGCTGTACTGGACTCGGTGAATTCACTGCTGCTGCCGCCGCCGGTGGCAATATGGCGCCTCTGCCACGCCCTCGGCCATGAGGCTGGCGTATTTTTTCTTCTCTGGTTTTGATTTCCACTCTGAATTCCTGCAGCGTGTGCTGAGCTCAGCCACTGGGAGCTTTAAATGCTGTCTGCGCCGAAAGATCCCACCTGGCTGTTCCGCATCGGCTCACCTCGGCTTGCTGTAGCCGTCCGCTGAGTTCGCCGCTGCCGCCGGCAGTATGGCGCTGCCGCCGCATCCTCGGGCGCGTGTGTCTCCTCTGTGGCCCTGAGCTCTGTTCTCAGTCCGCTTTCTCTCTGGAGCCTGGTGGTTTTTTTGTTTTTCTGGTGATGGTGTTTTCTGGCTATGAAAGGTGCTCTTTTTGTGGTAATGGAGATTGGTTGTTAGCGGGACTCTTAAGCCCCGCTTTTCTCGGTCGCCATCTTCCCGGAAGTCAGCACCAAAGGATAATATTTTAAAAGACATTTTTACCATAGATGAGCAAATAAGGTGACCTAACTGAGGGGGATGGGAGGGAGGAAGAGAAAAATTCTCTAATGTACATGACATACATTCATAAATATATCAAAGTTAATCAGTAAACCAAACAAGGAGGGTGAAGGGAATGGGGTGGGAACTGGAGAAGGGCTAAATGAGTGATGTGTGCATGTACGCCTCGACCATTTTATACTCTCTTAAGATTTATGACTACAATGTACCAATAAAAAATAAAAATTTTCTTTCATTAGTTTAAGACAGTTTGTTGAATTTGTTTACATTTTTTGAGTATTGTTTTGAATAAGCTTAAAGACAATTTTTATATCCCAAATTATATGATATAAACATATGCTGTATTTAAGCTAATGCTTTCATGCCAAGAGCAGTATTACATGCCTCTAATCCTGAGAGACTGAGACAGGAAGATCACAGGTTTAAGAGCAGTCTGAAAAATTTATCAAGACCTTCAACAACTTAGTGAAACCCTATTTAAAAATAAAAATTAGAGGTTTTCAAAATGGCGACTGAGGGACACAGTACTCCTCAGTAGCTGAAGCAAATAAAACTTCAGATACTTAGAAAGCTGTGTCTTAATCAACAAAAAAAAATACATACCAGGAACCAAAACAAATCCTGGTACCTCGGGGGAACTCTGAACTTGAAGAAGAAGAAGAACATAGACCCAGACACCGGACCAGCTGCAAACGCTGATCGGCGGCCGCGGGCTGCTTTCGCGGGCCCGCGGAGCTGCCTGCCCGATAGCCCCGATAGTCCCGCAGCAAGATAATCCGGGACTGAAAACAACGAGCAGCTCCCACGTCAGAATTCTGTGTGCCCACCAGCGACTGGATCACAACAGCATAGAGACTCCCACGAATCCTGGACCAAGGAAGACAGGTACCTGCGGGCAACGGGAAGTGCGGACCCTAGCGTGCGCTGCACTCCAACCCCCCAGCACGCCCAAGCCTCAGACCCGAGCACTCCCTTCTGCGCACCTTGTCGGCGCCCCGGTTCCCTGCTAGCAGTCATTGCCTGTCCCACTCTCTTCACTAAATTGGAGCCTACCTGGGTGTCTAGCCCCCCCCCCCCCCCGCCACCTTGCCAGAGACTGCCTTCAAGGATGTGAAAGCCCTGTGTAAACTGGAAATCTCCTTGGGGCACCCCCAGTTTCTATGTCCCGCGGGAGGCAGAGGCCTTTACTGGGCACCACGCACTGGATCCTTGAGCACCTATCCTGCACTCCTGGCCCACCGCTGGGTGTTCCCACCCTCCTGCTAGCCAGAGGCTTAATTCTAAGCGAGAACGAGAACTCAGCTCAATACACCTTGGAAGAGCATACCAGCAGCAACAGACAGCTGCATCCACTCACTCCTGGGTCCAGTAAAAGCAGCACACCCAGCCTGCACCCTTGGAATAGGCAGAGCTCTGGCAGCAAGCGTGGGCACCCAGGAACCAGCACCCATTTGCCCAGGGTACATCTTGGGACCACACCGGCTAACCCAGCTGGAATTTCCAGAGACACAGGAAAATCCATCAGGCCACAATATCTGCGCAGGACCTCAGGGGGAGGTTCTAATTATACCTTGGTCATGCTCCACCCGTGTCGTAGGGAAGCACAGGCTGGAGTCTAGGGTGGTGAGTGCAGAGGTACTGACCACAGGTTAGAATTTCGCAGAACCTGTGAATTGTATAGAATCAAATAACAGTGAAACCAGACATCCGGACACATAAACCTAAAGCAGCTAAAGGAGAGAAGGTGTCCAAACACCCAGAGTGACCTAAGAAGATAAAAAAATAGAGTACAAAGAAAACTAAGAGACATTGGATGGTATTCTGAAAGTTACTAAAGCAATCACATACGCACATATTATATAGGCCTGACCCCATATGCGTAAATAAGAAGGACTGTTTATTTTACTTTTAATGTGGATGTTTTGTTTTATATTGCTTTTACAGTGCTTTTGTTTTGGTATGGTTATTGCTGTGTTATTTTTTTTTTCTTTCACCCCATACTTCTCTTACTTTCACATGTTGTTTTTTATATATATATATATATTGGATAGTTCGCCTTATTTTTTTATTTCACACAGCTGCTAGCTCCTTTTATTTTATTCTTGTTCTTTTGTCCTCTTTCTTCCTCTTTCCTTCCTTTATTTTCATTCTCCTCCTTTGATTGGTCTTCCTCCCTTTTTCTAGGATTACATAATAGTCTTGGTATCTTGTGTGGATTTTTTTTCTATTCTTTTTTTGTGTCTGTCTGCTCCTTCCATCACCCCTATTTACAAACCTTCCCACACTAACCCTACATACTTTTCCCCCCCAAAACTTTTCCACATAATATACCTCCTGGTCTAATACTCTAAGTATCTCTTACATTCATAATTACTCCACGAACGACAAGAGTCCTAGTAGTTAACTCTCTCTCATTCCTAGCAAGATTTCACCTTACGATACTCAAAGTCTTTCTCAACCTAAACATATACTCTACCTAATCTGACTCCTTTACTAATCACCCCAGCTCCTCCCACATCACCCACCCTCAACACTGGAAAGGCTCTGCTGACTAGCCGATACCCCAACTCCTAATATTAAGATTTGACTAAGCATAATACTCACGAACGATGGGTAGAAACCAGAAAAACAGGACAGAGAACGCTACAAATATGAGAACCAGGAATTACGAAGAGACAGCAGAAATCACGAATACTGACCTACTAGAAATGCAAGAAGGGGAGTTCAGAATCTTGTTGTTCAATATGATGAAAGGATTCAAAACAAGTATAGAGGAGGTTAAAGGTGAATTAGAAACACTAAAAAAGAATCAGAAAGAGGTCTGGAATGAAATGAAAGAGGCAATAAGTGAAATGAAGACAGCAATTGAAAGAAACTCTGGAAGATTAGATGAAATGGAAAACAGAATATCAATATTAGAAGACAGTACATCCCAAACCGAAAACACAGTCAGCGATATACAAAAATCTTTACAGCAACAAAACCTAAACATCCAGCAATTATGGGATAATATGAAGCGCCCTAATCTACGGATAATAGGCATTGAGGAAGGGATAGAGGTACAGACCAAGGGCATCTGTAATATCTTCAAGGAAATAATCTCAGAGAATTTTCCAAATTTGGAAAGAGACTTCGATCTTCAAGTCCAGGAGGCATACAGAACTCCACTGAGACAGGACCAAAGAAAGACCACTCCACGCCACATAATAACCAAAATGACCAATATAGAGGCCAAGGAAGGAATCTTAAAAGCAGCGAGAACAAAAGGACGGGTGACATATAGAGGCAAAACAATAAGAATCACCCCAGACTATACAACCCAGGTCATGAATGCTAGGAGAGACTGGTATGATGTGATTCAGACCCTGGAAGAAAATAACTTCCAACCAAGGCTCATCTACCCAGCAAAACTACTATTCAAGATCAATGGTGAATCCAAAGTCTTTCACGATAAACAGAATCTCAAAAAATTCATGAATTCAAAGCCAACACTAGAGAAAATTCTTAAAGAAATAAACCATAAGGAAGAAAAAAGAAGCAGACTTCAGAATCAGAGAAGAGAGGAAGTTAATAAGTGGGCCACTTAAGTAAAGAAGAAAGATCACACCACCCAAGAGTAGACAGAACACAAAATGGCAGAAAACAAAAATCATATATCAATAATATCTCTTAATGTCAAAGGACTTAACTCACCAATCAAAAGACATAGATTGGCAATGTGGATTAGGAAACATAATCCAAATATATGCTGTCTGCAAGAAACACACCTCACAGCCAAAGACATTCACAGGCTGAAGGTGAAAGGATGGAAAAAGATATACCATGCCACCAGTGACCAAAAAAGAGCAGGGGTAGCAACCCTAATATCCAACAAAACAGACTTTAAACTAAAACACATCAAAAGAGACAAATCAGGGCACCTCCTTTTACTAAAAGGAACACTATACCAAGAAGATATAATGATAGTAAATATTTATGCCCCAAATATGGGTGCAACCACATTTGTAAAACAAACCCTTCTGGACATAAGATCCCAAGTAGACCCAAATACAATAATTCTGGGAGACTTTAATACGCCTCTCACACCACTGGATCGATCTTCAAGGCAAAAGATGAGTAAAGACGTTTTAGAACTAAGGGAAACCATAAACCAAATGGACCTAATAGACATTTTCAGAGTATTTCAACCAGGAACTACAGAATACACTTTCTTCTCAGCAGCCCATGGAACCTTCTCCAAAATTGATCACATCCTGGGACACAAAGAAAATACCAGCAAATTCAAAAAATGTAATATAATTCCTTGCATCTTTTCAGACCACAACGGAATAAAAGTAGAAATCAACAACAGGAAACTCGAAAGAAAGTATTCAAATTCATGGAGAATGAATGATACACTATTGAATGACGAATGGGTAAGAGCAGAAATTAGGGAAGAAATAAAGAAATTTATGGAAACAAACGAAAACAGAGACACAACCTACCAAAACCTATGGGACACCATGAAGGCAGTACTAAGAGGAAAGTTTATTGCATTGAGTGCCCACATAAAAAGGACGGAGAACCACCAAGTAAAGAACCTAATGACACAGCTCAAGGATCTAGAAATTCTGCAACAGTCTATTCCCAAAGCCAGCAGAAGGCAAGAAATCATCAAAATTAGAGCAGAAATAAATGAAATAGAGAACAAAAAAACAATTCAGAGAATCAATAAAACAAAAAGTTGGTTCTTTGAAAAGATTAATAGAATTGATAAACCCCTGGCCAACCTAACCAAAAGAAAAAGAGAATCAACTCAAATTATCAAAATTAGAAATGAAAAAGGAGATATCACCACAGATAGTGAAGAAATTCAAAATATTATTAGAAACTACTTTAAAAATTTATACTCCAATAGACTTGAAAACCTGGAAGAAATCGATAGATTTCTAAGCACAGTTAACCTTCCTACACTTAGCCAAGAGGACATAGCAAGCCTAAACCAACCAATAACAACCAAAGAAATAGAAATGGCAATAAAAATTCTTCCACCAAAGAAAAGCCCAGGCCCAGATGGGTTCCCAGCTGAATTCTACAAAACCTTCAGTGAACAACTAATACCAATACTGCATAACATGTTCCGGGAAATTGAAAGAGATGGAACTCTTCCAAATTCCTTCTATGAGGCCAGTATCACATTAATCCCCAAACCAAATAAAGATACCTCAAGAAAGGAAAACTACAGACCAATATCCTTAATGAACATAGACGCAAAAATTCTAAACAAAATACTAGCTATACGCATTCAAAACTATATCAAGAAAATAATACATCATGACCAAGTCGGTTTCATCCCAGAAAAACAAGGCTGGTTCAACATACGCAAATCAATACATGTTATTCACCACATAAATAGAACCAAGAACAAAAACCACATCATCATAGCAATAGATGCTGAAAAAGCATTCGACAAAATCCAACACCCATTTATGTTAAAAACACTGCAAAAAATTGGGATAGAAGGAAAGTACTTCAACATCATTAAGGCAATATACTGCAAACCCAAAGCCAACATTATATTGAATGGGGAAAAACTGCAAGAATTTCCGCTACAGTCAGGAACAAGACAAGGATGCCCACTATCACCACTCCTTTTCAATATAGTCCTTGAGACTCTTGCTGCAGCAATCAGACAAGAGAAGGAAATCAAAGGAATTCACATAGGAAGAGAGGAATTAAAATTATCCTTATTCGCAGATGACATGATCCTTTATCTGGAAGACCCAAAGAACTCAACCAAAAGACTTCTGGACCTGATTGACAAATTCAGCAAAGTCGCAGGTTACAAAATCAACCTAAAGAAATCAGTGGCTTTTCTTTATGCCAACAACGAATCCACAATGAAAGAAATAAAAACAACAATTCCATTCACTATAACCTCAAAACCAATAAAATACCTAGGAATAAACCTAACCCAAGATGTAAAAGACCTCTACAACAAAAACTATAAAACATTAAAGAAAGAAATTGAAGAAGACCTTGGAAGATGGAAAGATCTCCCGTGCTCATGGATAGGCAGAATAAATATCATCAAAATGGCCATTCTGCCAAAACTGATCTATAGGTTCAATGCAATTCCCATTAAAATACCAGTGACATTCTTCAGAGACCTAGAAAAATCAATCATGAATTTCATATGGAGAAAGAAAAGACCTAGAATAGCCAAAGCAATTCTCAATAACAAGAAACACGCAGGAGGCATTACAATCCCAGACTTCAAACTATACTATAGAGCAATAGTAGTAAAAACAGCATGGTACTGGCACAAAAACAGATATACTGACCAGTGGATTAGAATAGAAGATACAGAAACAAACCCACACATCTTTAGTCAATTAATCTTTGACAAAGGGGCCAAACACATACGCTGGAGAAAAGACAGCCTTTTCAACAAGTGGTGCTGGGAGAACTGGCTAACCATTTGTAAAAAGATGAATCTAAACCCCTATATCTCACCAAACACAGGAATCAACTCAAGATGGATCAAAGACTTAGAAATTAGACCTGAGACTGTGAAGCTAGTAGAGGAAAGCATAGGTTCAACACTACAACATATTGGCACAGGCAGTAACTTTCTCAACAAAACCTCCAAAGCTCAGGAAATTAAAGCAAGAATAAACAAGTGGGATAACATCAAACTAAAAAGTTTCTTCTCATCAAAGGAAACTATCAATAACCTAAAGAGGAAGCCTACAGAATGGGAAAGGATCTTTACCAGCCACCATTCTGATAGGGGGCTAATATCCAGAGTATACAAAGAGCTCAAAAGACTCTACACTAGCAAAACAAACAACCCAATCAAGAAATGGGCAAATGAACTAAATAGACACTTCACAAAAGAAGAGACACAAAGGGCTAATAGATACATGAAAAGATGTTCTTCATCACTGGCCATCAGGGAGATGCAAATCAAAACTACACTGAGATTCCATCTAACCCCAGTCAGAGTAGCAAGCATAAAGAAATCAAATAACAACAAATGCTGGCGAGGATGTGGGGAAAGAGGAACTCTTTTACACTGTTGGTGGGAATGCAAACTAGTTCAACCACTATGGAGATCTGTGTGGAGATTCCTAAGAAAGGTGGGAATAGATCCACCATATGATCCAGCTATACCACTCCTGGGTATCTTTCCAAAGGAGTTGAATTCAGAGAACTACAGCAACATATGCATACCTATGTTCATAGCAGCACAATTTGTAATAGCCAAAATATGGAACCAACCCAGATCACCATCAACAGATGAATGGATAGCAAAACTATGGGAAATACACACAATGGAATTCTATTCAGCCATAAAGAAGAACAAAATTATATCATTTGAAAGAAGATGGAAAGCCCTGGAGAACATTATGTTAAGTGAGATCAGCCAAGCACAGAAGAAGAAGATACATATGTTTCCTCTAATATGCCCAAACTAGGAAACACAAAGAATACCAGAGGGACTCCAGATATTGAAGGGGAAATACTAGCTAAGTTTGGATGGTAAGATAGGAGAGGAGGAAGGCCGGTCTCGATTAATAAGGGTCTACACTTGAACATGTGTAAAATTATGAATAAGACATGGTTAACCTGGACAACCATTGGTGTGTGTGGGGGGGGGAAATGTGGGCGGGGGGGGGAGGGCACCGAATATAGTGTAAATGTATACTATTTATGTTCAATAAAAAAATTGTTATATTAAAAAAATAAAGTTAACAAAAATGCAAAAAAAAAAAAAAATTAAAAAAAGGACTGGGAATGAAGCTCAGAGATAGAATGCTCCTAGCTTCAATCTTCAGTATCACAAAGATGAAAAAACAAATGGACTTTCATAAATAAATAAATAAATAAATAAATAAATAAAAGAGGTATTCAGGTAACTAAATTACCTTCAAATAGAGTAGGGTTATGAGTTAAAACTAAAGGTTCGAGTAAGCTAGCCTGAATCCTTTCTGGACATAGTTAAGGAATGCTTATAAATACATAAATAAGTAGTAATCATTCCAGACCAATTGTGTCTCCTTTTTATGACCTCTAGGTGCTTCTAGCAATTCTTATTTATTTATTTATTTTTGTAGACTGTATTACATTTGGAAACTCTAAGTAAGGGTTGCTCAAATTAGTATTCTACAGATAAAGGAGAAGGATAAATTAGTTGTTACTATATTTACAACCTGGGCTGGCTGCAAAAGAAAATGGCTATTTCCTCAGAGCTAAAGGAGACATTTGATCTCCAGTGATGAGTCTAAGGCTAACTCTTCAGGTCAGATGCCTTCCCCTGCTGGCCCCACATCACTTCTGAAACCTATATACATTATTTGTCCTCAGACTTTCTAAGTGATCTTATAAAATTTTCTTTATGTCTATTCCTGAAATTACATTATATATATATATATATAATGTATAAATATATATATATATAAAATATATATATATAAAATATATATATATATATATATAGTGTCTAGGATATTATAAAAATTTGCCTCTCTGGCTACATGTCTGATTGACATTTAGGCTACTGTGGCACCAAAAAACCAAAGCAAAACAAAATAAAAAGAAAATAAAACCAGCAATCAGGGCTTTGAATATACTAGACCACCTGATTCATGCACTGGGCTCAGCTTGGTACCAGTGTTTTTGTTTTACCTTCATTAAAATTCCTATCAGGATGCAAAATGCTGAACATCACCCAAAAGAAAACAAACAAATCTAACTAACCAAAAGGAACTCCAGAAAGCCCAGGCACGAATACAAGCCATTAGCTATTGCTTATTCTTCTATAGCTCATGGGTTTTATTTTTTGTGTGTGTGTGTGTGAAGTTTTGTGGCAGTTATAAAACCCAAAATACCGATTTTTTGTTTCTTCAGTTCCTTCTTTGCATTACAAAAAGAAACTAAAAATAGAAAAAAAGAAGACATTTAGTCTTTCACACTCTTTCTATTTGTTCAAATATCATAGAAAACAGTTTTATTTAAAATCAACTATTTAAAATTAAGTATTACTTTCAAAGATATAATTTTGCTATATATATATATATATCTGTCTGTCCAGGAAACATATAAGGGCTAAAATAGGTGTCTTGATCCAGTAAATAAAGTGATATACAACTTGATATTAAACAAATATGCAAATATTTCTGCCCCTTTATTTTCAAAAACTACAAATGCACTTAATTCCAATTTTAGGAAATGCAATTATATCTTAAGGGAAAGCCATAAACTATCCCAGGACAGAATTGTCTTTTGATTTAAGCTATTGAGTCTTATTTTATGTTTATTAAATACACATGTGGCCCCTGGTTTTACATTTGCTTGTGGTGGGGTATGAGCTAGAGACTGAATAAGTCGCATGAGAAACATTACTGTCAACAGATATTGTCTTCGGCTGGAGAAACGACCATTCTCAGTAAATGTGGCAGAGGCTTCTGCCTGTCTCCACAGGGCCTGTTCCTCATTCTCTTCTAGGATAACAGAATGCCTGACTTTGGATCTGGCACATTGCCACTGGCTCCAGGTCATATTTCCCAAGCTCCCTTGCGAGGTGTGGCCCTGAAGCAAGTTCTGCATATGTGTTTTCAACTTCCAGAACATACACTACCCTTTCTCTCTCCTTTCTCAATACTGTAAGCAAGGAAGCTTCACAGATCTATCTGTGGGATCAGCATGCCATCCCAGAAGGTCCTTAGTCCAGACTGCCAAAAGATCCATCATGTGTATTCTTTATGTATTTGGAGTATCTGCTATAAGCAAACAAATAAAAGCCCTAGTGAAAAAGGAATTTGAAACCTAATAATGGGGCGATAGCCATGAACAAATGTAAAATATGAATACTGGCTGCTGAGATCATAGAAACAAAAAAGGTAGATACTCTTGTTATGGCTATGATTAAAATTATTCATATGATAGCTTTAGCAGACCAGGTGCTATTGGGAAATTGTAGAAATAATTCAATATTTTGCCTTAATGTTTGTCTAAAGACTCTGCTTTAGCAGAGTCTATAAAAGAAGTAAACTTCTTCCTGTTTTAGCCTCCCAAATGCTGGGATTACAAGCGTGCGCCCCCCACACCCGGCAACAACAGTAACATTTGATTTGGTTTCTAGTTCCACAGGCTGGGAAGTGCAAAATCATGGTACCAGGATGGTACTAGGGCTTCATGCTGGATCATCCTGTGGTAGAAAATGGAAGGGCAGGCATGCATTCCAGACAGAGAGGAAAAGGGGGCCAAACTCCCCTCTTTATAACTACTCTAACCTAGAGTTAATTTCTTCAAGAGAGTTCTAGCCATATGACTTAATTACTTCATAAAGGTCCTACCTCTTAATATTATCACGTTAGCAATTAAATTTCACCACAAGTTTTAGAGAGGACATTCAATCCATAGTAGATCACGCATGCAGTCACACGTCTTCTTATGAAGGGAGATTTGACACAAAGCAGAGAGGAGAGAGCAGTGCACTCAGAACATGTGGCTATATGGCAGGGAAAGCCCACAGCAGCAGCAGCTGGAAGAGGCGAGAGACGGATTCTCCCCGCAAACCTCTAGAGAGAGCATGGCCTGCTTGGTTTGGGCCCAGTGAAATCAATTGTAGATGTCTGGCTTCTAGAACTATGAGAGAATAAGTCTTGCTTTAAGCCGCGCGTTTGCAGTCATTTGTTACAGCAGCCCTAGGAAGGCAACACATCTGCCTTAGACAAAGAGAATGAAAACCGCAGCACAGGAAAGGTGGAAATTTGGAAGTGGTTAAGTTGCCAGATGACTTTTAGAGTCTCTTTTATGGCCCTTCATCAAACTTCGAAGAATGAGAAGGTGATACACTTCTGTCTTCTTTTAGTCATGAATATTTGGAGTTTCTGTGAGAGGTAGCCAAACCTAAGAACAACCAGGAATTATGTCATTTAGCCCTCTTCCTCCAAGCCAAGATTCTTACCCAATCAAGCAACACAAATAGATGTCTGCACTAGGAATAAAATTTAGTATCACTTTTTCCATGTGTTAATCGGAAGTAAACAGGCAGGGATAACCTTTCAGCTGCCTGGGCTCCACGCGCTTGTTTCCATAACTAGAATCCAGATAGGTGGAAATGCTATTTTTACTGAAAAGGGTGTTATAAGTTCAGAGAATTTGGTTTTAGTGGTGTTAAAATAAGCACTTTATAGCATTAATTGCATGCTTTGTGAAAAAAATTCCTTGGGTTCTTGAGTACATTGAAAATAACTCTTTAATGGAGGGATGATCTCATTGCTAACTGTCCATTATGTTTGTTTTTCTGCATCAATTTCAGACCCATGGTTCATGATCTAGAGTAAGTTATAGAATCACTATCAGCCTTCAGTTTCTCATAGGATAAATGGGACCCCTTCCCAGGATTGCAGATAAGTGAGCTGAGGATTTTTTATTGAGTGTTTACCATAGTGTAAGGGTTTAGTTATTGAAGACTGATATTAGCTACTGCCTCCAAGATGTCCCAGGACTATTAAGGAACCGAGAAAAGAATGAATAAATATAGGTTTGCAATTAACAGGAGTTAGTTTAAAAATTTAATTTGACATTTTACAGTGATCCATACCTACCAGAGACTTACAGAAATTTTATTTCTCTGAGTTGTAAAACATGAGGCATGTATTTTGAAAGTAGCAAAAAGAATAATTGGGGTCTGAAGAGAAACAAGGAAGTTGGTTTGCAGGGCAGAGAAGGACAGCTTTAGCAGTGTAGCTTTGGGCAAGATGGAAAAGGGGTTGCCTGTAAAGGAAGGAAGGCGAAGCATGTGTGAGAGACCAACAGAGCAAAACAAAATAGTGTTCAGGGGAGCATCTCTGTGTTGTACACACAGTCAGCCTTTGCATTGGGATCAAGTAAAAAATACCTATGAAGATAATTGCTGATTACTGAATGCATTTTTCCTATATCAAACATCTGCATTATTTTGCAGGTCTAGGACTATGGTCAGATTCAGGTAAATGCCAACAGTCTGACACCTTGTTTCAAATAAAATAAAATAGAAATTCAGAAATTCATTTAAATTAATCAAAGAACAGGAAGGTAGAACAGAAACCCAGTCTTGCTAAGATTTTGCTGCATGCCAGTTATTATGCTTAGAGCATTAATTATATAGTTATCTTTTAAGTCATACAAAATTCTTGCATCCCTATTTCCTATTTTGCATGATAAATGTGAGCTCAACATCCTATCAAATACTTAATAATATTGATAGATTAAGTATTCTGATTAATGGTTATGTTACATTAAAATTCATATTTTTTTCTATTATATCATGCTGCTAATGAACTTTAATTACTGGTACTGTTTTTCCTTCTTGATCAATTTTTTGCTTTTTTCCCTGCCTGGGTGTTGTCTTCATGGAAGGAGGATAATATGAGTCTCATAACTATAATAACGTTTCAGTACTATGAAGCCAATTTTGAAAACTTTGCTCAATATTGTTTCCTCATTTATGCCATACTATTTCTCCTGAGTGTATATTCCAGACCCTTCTAAGTTTTTTCCCTCTATGAATGACATTCAAAAATTATAATCAAGCCAGGTATGGTGACATGCCCCTTAATCCCAGTACTTTAGAAAGCCGAGCCTCAGCAATGTAGTGTGACTCTCAAAAATCTACCAAGACCCTGTTTCAAAATAAAAAATAAAAAGGGGTGAGGTATAGATTGTAAGTAGAATACCCCTGAGTTCACCCAGTATTGTGCGCACGCGCGCACACACACACACACACACAGAAAACAACAACAACAACAACAACAATAATAATAATATTAATAACTTTTGTAAAATAATGGTGACTCCCAACTGGGTAGAAGATGTCAGCAAGGCAGACATTAATGCTTTATAAAGTTCTATGCAGATCAGTAATCACTTTAATCTTTTTCAGTTTGAAACATGAAAGATGAGATGAGGTACCAGAATAAACAGTAAAGAAACTTCTAGAAAACCCAGCAGGAGAAAAAGCAGGGTCCATTTTGAATCATTCTGGACTGTGTAGGAAGGCAAAATATGTTCAGTGGCGAGGATATGGACTTGTAGATCCAAAATCCTTTTGTGTAGCGTCGAGTTCTGACTAAATTTGTTATTCCTGGACTCCAAGAAGTATTTTATGTCAAAGTAATATTTTTATTTATTTAATTCATGTAGCATGTCTCAGTACCTCAAAAAGTAAATAGAGGCATCATCACTGTAAAAGAGCACTTACCCCGGAGTAGTGATTCTTTGAAGAAGAACACCCAATCCCAATGTAGGCTTGTTAGAATATGAGGGTAGGTGATGGCTATCATTGACTACGGTGGGTGGTACTGATTGTCATCAGCAAGTCAACTTGGCTTTATGGCAGGTAGGTAAAACAAGGGTTTTCTAATAAATAATTGCCCTCATTGAGGAAGGAAGGGGATTCATAGGTTCTCTTAACATCTAGTACTTGATAAGGGACAAGAACAAAACAATAAATAAATAAAAAGATTTAGAGAAATCAAGTAAATAGACTGGCTACTGAGAAAGGGAAAAGAAATCCACTCTTACCCAGGGGAGCAGCTTGCACCCAAAGGGGACAATGCAGTAGATGTCCCATGGGAATGAAGTGTTCCTCGGACTTGGAGTGAGCTTATAAACACTGGATAGCTGCCGGTCTGGCAGCAGTGGTGGTGTGCCTTCTGCCAACACGTGCCTTTTTCTTTGATATTGCTGTTCAGAATTCTTGATGAATAATTGGATAAATTCTCTAGGTTTCTAGGTGTGGATTCAAATAAATAGAACTGTGATACTCTTGAAACACAATACTGGCTTTCATTAACAGAGGTGTCAATAACAGCATGTTACATAAACTTGGACTTCTTTTTCTGAGATTCTTAAAGCTTATCCAGACTAGATAACCAAAACTAAAACTTGTCACATCAGATAATGACTTTTGAAAAACTAAAATCTCCTTAGTATAATAACAATTTAATATTTAAATGGTTTTTAACTAAGCCAGGCGTGGTGGCTCACGCTTGTAATCCCAGCATTCGGGAGGCTGAGACAGGAGAATCACAGTTTGCGAACAGCCTCAGCTACTTAGTGAGGCCCTTTGCAACTCAGTGAGACCCTGTTTCAAAATAAAGAATGAAAAATAGTGCTAGGGGTGTAGCTCACGGGTGGAATGCCCTGGATTCCATCCCCAGTAATACAAAAAAAAAAAAAAATGGTTTTGAACTAGATATTTTATACTTAGCCTTGCTCATAAATCTACTGGACTGTCTTCAGTTATGTAACTAGGATACTCAAACACAGCGTGATATTATAGTATATTTTTGGTACTAGAAGGGGAGGATCACAAAATCAAACACCGATATCATGTTGAAAGTCTGATAACACCTGTTTTAATTCAATGTAACCAAATGTAAAAAGAAGACTGCTTTTAGTTGAATTGTTTGAGATAGATTTGTGTATTTACGATATTTCTTGGTAATTTAGAGCAGACTTCTTTTTTTTTCTTTGTTGGCAGGTCTGGGATGGAACCCAGGGGCATTTGAACTCCGAGCTACACCCCCTGCCCTATTTTTTTTATCCTTTATTTTGAAACAGGGTCTCACTAAGTTGCAGAGGGCCTCACTAAGTAGCTGAGGCTGTCTATGAACTGTGATCCTCCGGTCTCAGCCTTCCAAATTCTGGGATTACAAGCGTGCGCCACCACGCCCGGCTTAGAGCAGACTTCTATCTGGACAAATCTCAAAATATAGTCTTTGAAGTGTAAGTCATGTGCTTAACAACAAAACAAAACAAAAAAAGAAATTTATTTTACTTTTCAGCCCCTCTTATGGGACAGAGATAGTTCATTTTGACTAGTTTTCTTCTCCGGGGTTGTCTCCAGGGGCTTCCCAGAGTTGCCTAGGTATCTGCTGAGATACCCATCATCTTCCTGATCCTGGTCCCTGGCCCACATGGGCAGCCTCCGCGATGTCTCTTGTTCTCATTCACAAGTTCCTTTTGGAAGAGGCGCTCTCTCCTCTAGTCAGACCCAAGGAATCCACATCTTTCTGCTCCTTCTGCACTGAGGCAAGGGAATTGTCGTTTCTTTTTGGTTCCACAGAACAGCCACCTTTTCTCTTTCTGAGACCCCCAACACAGGAGACAGAGATGGTGGTGGCAGAGTTCATTTCTCCCCGGGAATCCAGGGCCATCCCTGTTCAACTTGGTTCCTCCCATTTAGCCTGTCTTCCCATTGCGTTCTAGACTGTGGAAAGGAAATAATCACCTGATTTTTTATTTCTTTCTTTGTGTGTGTGTGTGTGTGTGTGTCTTTGCTCAGAGTCTTCACCCTTGCTCAATGCTGGTTCAAGTGGTTCTGGCTGGATACTTCATTGTCCTGGAGCTGCTCTGTAGGATGCTTACCAGTCTCTCTTGCCTCTACTCACTAGGTTCCAATCATAGAATAGAGAAAACTGCTTCTAAATCTTGCCAAATGCCCCCAGTGCTCTTGCGGAGCCTTCCTGCTGGAAAGGCTTATGTTTTTGGAAACTGTCATGATCAGATTCCCTGGAGACCAGAAACAATGAACAGAATTGCTGGCAGAAGGGGTGACCAAAGAAAAGGTGGAAGACCATAAACTGGTACTTTACATTTTTCATACACCTGCTATTCAACAGGCAAGTCAAATAATGTTAGGATAAACCTGGCATGGTAGTGCATGCCTGTAATCCTAGTTCCAGGAAGGCTGAGACAGGAGGTTCTCAGGTTTGAGATTAACCTCAGAGATTTAGTGAGACGCTCAGCAACCTAGCAAGACCTGTTTCGAAAAAAAAATATTTAGAGAGCTGGGGATGTCGCTTAGAGATAGAATACCACTGGGTTCAATTCCCAGTAACACACACACATACACACACACACACACACACACATACATGCACACACACACACGAAATGTTATGATAGTGTCATACAAACACTTTCACAGTGGCTTGGCTTTTTTTTATGAAGTAATTGTTTTCTCTTTATCAGCCACAGCTCTCACATTTTAAAGGGAAGCTCTATACCATTGATACAAATAAACAGATGAAAATTAATGCAAATAAAATAAGTTTCTGAAATATAATCATTAAAGTTCATGTGTTTTTAATTGCATTCAATATGTGATTTTTTTTGTCCAATATACATTAATCACATTGTCATATAGAATGTCTTGTTAAACACACAGACACAGACACACACACATACGCACACTCAGACACACACACAAGCATTAAATCAAAACACATATGCACAGCATCAACTATGTCACACTTCTTGAAGAAGACTGGCAAAAGCTGTAAGTTGTAAAGAATTAAATTTCTGAGACTTCTTGAGTTTCTGAACTTTAAGGAAAGGGAGTTACCTTGTATTTTTCCATGACTGATCTATGACCAGCCTAATAGAAGTGTCACAGGCCGTTGACAGAACAAGAATAATGAGCGTGTGTTTATGGCCTTTGTCAATAACCCAGAAGATCAATTGCCCTGTTGACCAAGACCAAGTATTTCCTCCACTGGGTGAATCTTGAGAAAAGTAGTTTCCAGATGCAGTTCATATCCAGGTGTTATAATGGCTTTTTTTTGCACTTTCTCAAATGCCTTTCCCCAGGCAAAGGAAATTTGAAAGCCTACAAAGATCACTAAGCTTGCTTTCTTCTAGTCAATGTTTACTAAGCAAGGGACTGGCAGATGTGTTCTTTCTAGTAGCCAGTAAATAGTTGAAGAAATGATAGGGCATCTGTTTAGAATGTTTGCCAATGAACATTTCATCCCTCTTCCCATCCATAGGTTGATCACTTAAAGAAATTAAGACATTTGATGTTGACCATTTTTCTTTTGTTTGAGGGTGATGGTTTTTTAAACCTGACACATTTATGATGTTACGTTCATGCTGGGAAAGATTTGCGTGAAATAGCTGATATTTTTTTTTTTTTACTTTGAAATTGTTTTTTGCAAGCATAATACTGAAATCTGAGCTCCAAAGGTAAAAACTTGATACTATTATTCTGCAGGTTAACACTTGGTTCTCTTAGACCAACTAAGATGTTTTTATGTTTAGGGGTTTTATTTAATTAATTTGTATGTAAAAACTTAAACTCATTTTTATATTTACTTAAATAAATGTAAATCTGACAATATTGAGAAAGGATCTTTTAAATTTTCAGATCTGAAATAGGTAATTTTAAATCTGGGAATCTATCCAAGGAAAATCATCTTAAATACAGAGAAAGTTTTACATATAAAGGTACTTATTGTAGTACTGTTTAGAACAGAGAGGAAAAGGAAAAACAAATGTTAGACAATACAAGAAATTCAAGTAAATAATGTATATCTACTCCAGAAATGTGTATGTAGACATTAAATATGTTTAGTAGTTAGTTGTAGTGATGGAAAAACCCTAATACTATAATATTTAGTAAAGGAAGTATTGTACAAAATTAAATATATGTATATAAATGATATATCAGAATCATGTAAAAGTAATGTTCAGAAAAGAGCCTAAAGTACAGTAAAATACTATTATTTATTATTTTTCTACAGTGAAAGTATAGGTATTTTAAAATTTAGGCCAATTTTTTTAAATCACAAAAAAACTATATTCATTTTTTAGTCTTGTATATTGGGAATAAAATGGATTTTATTTTCAATGAATATGCATCTTAAAATGTTTATTCTGCGATACTAATTGTCATAGGTATATTTCTGGGGCTAACTACAATGCTTTCCTTTCAAATGAAAAACTTCAGAATTACTTTTTTCTTAAGTGACTATAACCACCTATTTTACTCACACCATTTTTTAGGTCACCTAGCCTCAGCTGTTTTTGGAAAAGTTAATCATCCTTAAAATTATAATAAACTTACATCTTATGACTTGTTCCAATTCTTATATATTATTAATTTTATTTCCAATTTATTTCTAATCTTCTCTCTCAGAGTCCCATGAGAACTTCTAAAACTCCCAACCAACCAATTTTTGTATTTCTTTCCTTATTTGCTTCCTAGTATAATACATGTCTTTTAGTTAGAATTTTAAGATGCTTTCAGTTCTTTGTTTAGTAAACAAAAAAGAAATGTTACACCTGTGGGCCTTTACTTTCTGTTATTCTAAAAGTATGGGTGTTCTGGGTGATTGGCACGAAAGGTACCACACCGAGGGCTATCTTAGCTGTCTTCAGTCACCAGGAATCACAGGATTCCTGGACTATACAGCAATTTCTAGGCAGTTGTTATGAGTGTGTGTGTGTGTGTGTGTGTGTGTGTGTGTGTGTGTGTTGGAATAGCAGCAAAAATGAAAAGTGGAAAATACAAAAGAAAATTTAAATGTTATTTAACTGAAAAAATCTTAGCTAATTCTTAAGTAGTTCTCAAAAATCTTAGTTAATTCTTAAGTAGTTCTCAATGTGTGGTCCCTTAACTTTTTATAAACACATATTCTCAGGACTCTCTGCACACCTATGGAATCAGCAAGCTCTCTGAGTGATTCTGATGCACACTATAACTTGAGAACCTTTGCTTAGAAAGAAGCCAAAACAAACTTCAAAGTACCGTATATAGAGGTTAATCTCCTACAGCACATTTCCAACAGAATGGAAGGTAGTCAAGGAGCCTCTGGTTTGGGAGATAATTATTCTTACTGCTTGAAACCTAACCAGTTCTCTCTCTCTCTCTCTCTCTCTCTCTCTCTCTCTCTCTCTCATCTCTCTCTTTGGTACTGAGGATGAAACCCAGAGGCATTCTACTCAGAGCCACACACCAACCCTATTTTTTATGGTTTTATTTTTTGAAACAGGGTCTCACTGCATTGCAAAGGGCCACACTAAGTCACTAAGTAGCTAGGGCTGGCCGCGAACCGTGATCCGCCTGTCTCACCTCCCAAATGCTGGGATTACAAGTGTGTGCTACCACACCGGCTGCTAGTTTTCCTCTTGTACCTCCTAATTGTTGGCACTTCTTTCTATAATCCCCGTGTGAATATGGTTTCCCTTTCCCTTTCTTCTAGAAGCAGCCCTTCATGGTTGTATTCAGTGGTCCATGAATTTGCCCTCTTCTGAGGTAGCAGAATCCATGGATTTTTCTTTTCTACATAATTTTCACAGGATGATCTTCATGGACTAGGTGATGCTATTTCCTACCCTCTGCCTTTAAAAAACACTCCAGCCTCTTAAAAGTCAGGTGCTTGGGTTCCATATGTACTCATACAAAAAAAAAAAAAAAAATACAAGCAACATTTATCTTCTCCCCTACGATTCAGATTCATGAAAATATTCCCCTGGTAGTAGGTGTATCTCCATATAGATTTACTCACTGACAATTTGCAGCTGTATCCAGTATTTTTCTTTGATCCGCATCCTGAAAACATCCAGAGAGAGAGAGAGAGAGAGAGAGAGAGAGAGAGAGAGAGAGAGAGAGAGAGAAGAGAGAGAATCTGCCATTGTTATTCCAGATCTGTAAGAGAACATGCCTTCCAGACACTCCATGTTTTTTCACTTTATTATTTATATCCCAGAATTCACTATCTATTTTTCTTTTCTCTACTTACTCAAACTCTCATGCCTGGACAATGTTCCTAGTGCATTATTTATTATGTTTTTCTCATATCGCTTTTGCAGAGTATTTGTCTTATTCTGGTGGCCAGGAAGGTATTTTTTCTGGTAGATCAAACAATGTGATTTAGAGGATGGTGTGTGTTTTCCTTGCAAAACATCTCCCTTATTAATGTAATACAAGGACTGTGTTCTAATTGGTTAAATTAACTGGGTTAAATTTCCCAGTTCAGTTTTGTTCCCCAACATCTGTCCCATGTTCTTAGCTACCTGCTTGGTGTTATTCAACCTTCTACTCTCTGTACCCTAACTCCAGACCCGAGCTGCTCGGATTGTACTGTGCATATAGTCACCTGCTTGGCATTCTGACCCAGTAGGTCCTGAGTATAGCCAGAGGATTCACTGGGGAGTCGACCCAAAGGCATTCTACCTCTGAGCTTCACCTCCAGCCCTTTAAATTTTTTTTTTTGAAACATGGTCTACTTAGGTTGCTAACTGTCTTGCTCAGTTGCTGAGGCTTGCCTCAAACCTGTGCTCCTCTTGTCTTGGCCTTTCAAGTACTGGGATTATAGGCATGTGCCACCATGCCTGGTGAGAAGTCACAGTTCTAACAAGTTCACAGTCACTGCGGATGCTGATGACACCTTAAATATCATTCATTTGCTCAACTGTTTTGTGATTTACCTGTAATTTTTAGATGGAAGGCACATGGTTAATGTCTCAGCCATCCAATAGCCCCTTCCCTTTTCTTCTTCATAACATCTTAAATTTATTCAAGGACTCACCAAAGCCTCTTGCTTCAAGAAAGCCTACCTCCCATTCCAGTCCCGGGATGAAAATCTTAATAAGTTTAATATAATGAAGTTAAAAAATTGAAAGTAATAGGAATCTCATTCCCCTGTAAGCTGCCTAATGTGAGACACAAATGAAGTTGTCTGGGGAACTTTTGAGACATGATTCTGTTTTAAGGATTCTTTTCTCTCAGGAAGAAACACCTGCAAGATATAAACCCTTCCCCAGTCAGGATTGATAGGGTATGATTGTAAGATTGCTGTGTCCAGTCTATAACCATCAAGATCTATCAAAACATGATGATGTACCCCATAAATAGAACTGATAAAAGGAGAGCTTGCCAAATGTTGAGGCCAGCTGAGTAAAAAGAGAGAAAATAACTAGGTTTGTTGGCCGGGCATGGTGGCGCACGCTTGTAATCCGCGTGCTTGGGAGGCAGAGACAGGAAGATGGCGTTCAAAGCCAGCCGTGCACGCTGGCTTAGGAGACACTGTTTCCAAAATGAAAAATGTAAAAATAGGTCTGGGAGTGTAGCCCGGAGGCAGAAGGGGCTTCCAGGAACCCCAGTACCACAAAAAAAAAAAAAAAAAAACTAGGTTTGTAAAATGGTGTTGAACTAACAAATCTGGAGCCATTTTTGTGATGTGGGACTTCTGTTTCCTACAGCTAAGGGCATATTTAATATTACCTATCAGTTATTTATCTTTATCTTAAACTTGTCTCTACAATTATATTATGTATCCTTAATAAATATTTGATGACCAAAAAGGACAGTTAAAACACTGTTAGAATATACCTATGTTAGCTAGAAAGACTGGCTACCATCAATCAATAGCATATAAATAAATAATATTTTTCTGTGATCATGCAGAGATTTGGAAGGAATAGAATATTAAATAAGGTAGAACAAAAATTTTGAGGAACTATTCAAGATCGTACTGGAAGGAAAACTCTAGGTTCCTGTTATAGAATAAGAAAAGAACAGAAAGCTTCTATTTTCAAAATAGTCTTTCTGGTGGCTCTTCCTGTAGTTGTGCATGCGGGCATGAGTGAGTACATGGGTGTGTGTGTGTGTCCGTGCGTGCGTGTGTGTGTGTTCAGCGATTGAACCCAGAGGCATTCACTTCTGAGCTACACCTTCATTTCTATTTTACTTTTTGTTTGGAAATAAGGTCTCACTAAATAACTGAGAACATCGCCAAATTTTTGAGGCTGGCTTCAAAACTGAAATCTCCTACAG
Source organism: Muscardinus avellanarius (assembly GCF_963383645.1). Classification (NCBI taxonomy): domain Eukaryota; kingdom Metazoa; phylum Chordata; class Mammalia; order Rodentia; family Gliridae; genus Muscardinus; species Muscardinus avellanarius. Next base: position 174,010,798 of record NC_137787.1, read on the forward strand.
TCTCTGTTTCCCAAGTACCAGATTACAGGTGCGAGCCACCACGCCCAGCTATCTTTCTTGTAGTCTTATACTTTAGCAATATATTCTTCATGACCATACATTCAGTATTATATATAAAAGAAACTAATCAGCCACTTTCATTAAACCCCTTTAAAATCACCCTATCCTTTTTGAGATAAACATGTGGAACTCTAAACTTGCCCTACAAGACCCAGCAGGACCTGGCTTCCACCTGTCTCTCAAACTTGGCTAGGTCCATTCCCTGTACACCTTATTCTTTTGCTCTAGCCCCAGAGGCCTGATTTCCATTCTGTACTTTTGCCATGAGTTTTTTTGCCTTGCAGATTGTTGCATGGGCACTTCTGCTTCCTAGAAAGACATTCCCTACATCTTTGCCACTTGACATTTGATCTTCTGTATTTCACAATTCAGCTTAAATGTCACTTCTGTAGAGAACCCTTTATAAACACTAGAATAAGTCTCCTTGTGGAACTTATCACAATTTTTATTGTATAATAATATGTGCAATTAATTATTTAGCATCTATCTCCTAAAATATAAGCCCTTGAGGGCAAGAACACAACTAGGTACTACTGTATCCCAAGAAGCAAACCCTAAACATGGCTTGAAACCATCTTTTTTTCCCCTCTTCAGGCATAGTCCATGACTACACGTACTTTCACCCACTCTTTTTTTTTTTTTTTTTTTTTGGTACTGGGGTTCCTGGAAGCCCTTCTACCTCCGGGCTACACTCCCAGACCTATTTTTACATTTTTATTTGGAAACGGTCTCCTAAGCCAGCGCACTCGGCTGGCTTCGAATCTGCGCGATCCTCCTATCTTTGCCTCCCAAGCGCGGGGATTACAAGCGTGCACCACCACGCCCGGCCACCCACTCTTCTTTCATCAAACACTAACTAATAGTCCTCCTGAGTTTGCACGTGACCTATCCCAACACTCTGGTTAAATGAGAAAAAAAAATAGACATTCGTTTTCCTGCCTCACAGATGAGACACTGAGACTCAGAGATGGCAGCCCACTCACCAGCTCAGATTCATTTCATCTATGCTGCTATTACAAGTCAAAGACCCTGACTCCTACTCTGTGGCTTCTCCTTGTTCTAGTCACCTTCAGCATGCTATTACTCAGACTGTTCAGTGAGCACATTCATGCTTAAACAAACTACAGCTTTTGCCCAGTTCTCTGTACCAGATTTCTCTGCAGCTTACCCTTGCCTGACTCATTCACAGAAAGTATCTAGAATACATTATGTGAAATACATCCTCCTCACTAACAATGTCCTTCCATCAGCCCAGGCTCAGGGTTCTGTGGAGTATTCTAGGAATATCTTTGAAGGAAAAGCAAGAATTTTCCTTTGGAATATCTGGCATGCACATAAAGACCTGGGAAAATTTGACAGTGAATAACAGATTTTCAGTTCCTCTTGGAAGAGAGTAATCCTAGAGGATATATTAGTGCAGTCATGAAAATTAATTTATTTGCTCCAGAGAAAATGCAAAATGTTTTTGGTATCATCTGTGTGAAATCTAAATGGCTTCCAAGCAGTCCCTATGTGGTTGTGGACTTGTCTTCTCTTCTTCCTTACACCCTTCTGATGATAGCAGAGGAGTGAGATTCTTCAACAGGCAACTCAAATTTTACATGTTTTTTGTTTTCATACAAGCAAGTCGTTTGTCCCTTTTTAGAGAAAGATAAAAAGAGGGAAATGGCAATGGAGAACATTAAGAAGGTGAAAGGTTCCGTTTAGGAACTGTTGAGTGTTTGGAAAATCTGTTTTGAAATTTTAATGTCAGTGTTACATGTTTATACCAATAAACCAGTGTTGAGACTTTTAAGTCCATTTGAGACAGGAACAGTCAGAAAATTCAAAAACGCAGCCTGGGAGGTAGGAAGGCAGAGTAGAAATAACAGAGCTTTACAGTCAGAAGAATAGATGTGCTTCCAGATCTTCTACTTCCTGGATCAACTTCCTTTGGTCCTGTATTTTATTAGTATAGCACTAATGGCCTTACCAACTTCATAAGGGCTGTAGTGGGTACTGGGGAGAAACTATGAGTCAAAACAACACACAGAGGAAATCTAGCTTTGTTATTTTATTTGCTCTTTGATTTGATAAATATGTTTGAAGGTCTTCCTATATATCAGAAAACTTGGAAAAATCCAAATGTTCATGGCAGATTATTATTTGTTCTTAGCTAGGATCAATTATCATGTCTTCTGTTACATCATTCTCTAAGTCTCTTTCTAAATCAGTATTTAAGTTGTTAGTCCATTCCATTACTTTATGCATTTATTTATATGTCCATGTCCCACACTAAACTGTGAGTTCCTCAAAGACAGGGAATATTCCTTGGAGACCTTTCTGCTATCCTGATGCCCAGGGCAGCGTGTGGTCCAGTGTGTTTTTCACTGAATGGCAGATACATGGACAGATGGAAAGATGGATGGGCACCAAGTATGGGATAGCATGGCCTCTGCAGGAGAAATCGGCATGAATGCAGGCAGACTGCCTCCACTGTGACAGAACTGGGTTTTGCCTTGCAGGTGGAAGTAAAGTGAACAAACACAGTGAAGTCCCATGATGGAAGGCCAAGGAACTATGAGAAATTTGCACTTAATTTTATAAAAGGGTTAGAGTCTGTTACGAATTCTTAAGTAGAAATAGAGTACAAGCAAACCATTACCTAGACAAGGAACTAAGATTGTTATAACTAGAGAATTCTGTCCATAATCAATGTCTTGCCGCATGTAGAAAATTCTCTGCAACCAGATAGTCTTGTAATCCTGGGAGTTTCCATCCTACCAACCTGTGACCTGAAGCCACAGACCTCCACAGTATATCAATTCAGACACAAGTAGGCAATGAATATTAGTTATAGATGCAAAGTGTCATTGGATAATGTGTTTAGTGAAAGGACTCAAAAAAGCTTTAGTTAAAATATATATTTTCTTAGTTTTACTTGGGATAAGAACATTTTCTGAGACAAAAAACAATAAAAACAATTTTAGCATAGCTTGCCTTTATTGTCATGTTTATTCCTTAGAAATATATGCAGAAGGAAAATATGGCCTAAACAATGTTAATACAAATGATAAAGGGCATATTTTATTGCCAAAATTTGATTTGCTTTTGTAATGCTAAAGTAGTCTCCAGAACTTAAAGATCAATGAAGTTTCTGAAATTAGCCAGTATCTCAAAAAGTAATTTAAATAATGAGATAATCTAATTTACTGAATCTTTTGTCATAGACTCAACTTTTGCCAAGTTGAGTGAAAATCCCTACTTTCCTTGATTTGAGAAATTTGAGTTCTCCCAACATTGAATCAGAAGTTTTCAGTTTATATAGTATACATGTTCCTGCAAAGTTTCAAGTCAAGCATTTTTAACAGCATCTTTTAAAATATAAGAGGTACCCTAGAAATAAAATCACCAATAAATTCCTTATAATATGAACAATTTTTTATGTCACATATGCTACAGGATCAACATTTCTTATGTCAGATTCTTTTTAGAGTGGGATGTAAATGACCACAGGACTGGGTGCTTTTTTTTCTTTTTGTACTATAATAGACAAGGTTACAAGATGTTGTTCTCAAGCACCATATGCCTTCCTTTGAATTGTTAAGAGTCATTTCTAAAGACCCAACACAAGAGCAGATGAGCCGCACTGACTGGATTTGAGAGTAATTGGATTTTCTTTTCTCTTCACAAAAATGATGCATGCCTGGAAAGAACAGCAAGAATAAACTTCAACGGATGCCTACTAATTACCATCAGTGAGTGCCTGGCTTTTGAAATCTGATTTAAGAAAAAGGAAAAAAAATGAAATAAAACCGCAGGCTTGGCTGATAGAAAACTGTATAATGTTTAGGCAATGATGGGGAAGCCCAATCTTAAAGCCGGCTAGACTTTGGATCCAACCCAACTGATGTTTCTCATCCTTGTTTATTTTGTTACTTGACATGATTCAACTCATTAAGGATTTCAAAGGTCCAAGGGAAAGTACTGCTGCTTTGCCAAGGCATCCTTAGTTGGAATTCCATTATCTCCCATGATCCGAGACAGGGATTTCCTCCTACTCAGTTCTGAGTAATTATGTGTAAGCAAACCCTTGGTGTTCTCCAGGAGTGACTGTACTGAGTTGATGGTTCACCATGAATCATTCATGTGGCAGGCATCTTCAATGAGAGGGTAAGCAAGACTTACATTGATTTGCAGTGTTTAGATTAAGTATGGCTTTCTCATTCATCTCATTTGCTTCATCAGACTTGATGCTTATTCCTGGAAACTATACGCTTTCCTAAAATGATTATAGGAAAAGAAGAGAGAACAAGCATATTCAATTAGTCCTTCCTGCTCTACCAAGTGTAATTTAAATTGTGCCTTAGGAAACATTGTTTCCTCCTTGCAAAAATGAGAATGAGTGCTCTTGATTTCTCCCCCTTCCCCTCCTTCCCTCATTTATCTCTTTCTTCTTCCTTCCTATCTTCCTCTTTCCTCCCCTCTTTTCATTCTGTTTGCCTTTTTTGATCTCCTTCCACTTTTTGCCCCAAGCAGTAAAAAATAAATAAATAAATAAAAAATAAGCATAAAGTAGGAAGTGGAATTTTTTTAATTATACATTTTATGTTTCCAACATTTATAGCTGCCCTGGCGTGTGGTGGGTACAGAACAAAATAGATTCATCTGAGAGTATGATGAAGCTGCCTCCTCCCAGAATAATTCAACAGTGCATACTTATGCATGGGGAATAACTGCAGCGGGGCAGTTCAGGTCATCTGTAAGTCTTGTGCCTTCTCTTTCCCCTCCTCCTAAACCCGAGGACATCAAATTAAACCTTGCATCAGATTTGAATGCAATGGGATATGAAACCATTCTGGTTTTTAATTTTTTGATAAGATATCCTGACAATGTTATAAGGCTAAGAGGCAATGGCTTAAATTAGAATCGAGTAGGTTCAGGACAGTGAATCACACTGGTTCTTGAGTGATTTGAAAAGGAATTTCAGAGCTTCATGGTTAAAACAATGACACCTTGAACCATCCTGCAAGTCTGGTGCTGGAGATTGAACCCAGGGCCTTGCACATTCTAAGCACATTCTTGACCAATGAGATACACCCCCAGCTTTCCCGTTCATTTTACAATAGCTACATTGAGATATAATTTACATATCATTCCATTCACCTAAAATGCACAATTCCATCCAACCCCAAAATAAATTGGAGAATATTATCATCATCACCCCCATAAGAAACCCAGCACTCCTTGATAATTACTCTTCATATTCTACCAACCCTTCCTCTAGCTTGAGGCAAACACCAGTGATCTGTTTTTTGTCTCCATGGATTTCCCTATTCCATATAAGACTCTGAAGATTTGTCTGTTGTGTTAGCTCATCCATAGGACTGCTTGTTGCCCTAGATGAAATAACCATAAAAGCACTCACTTGAATTGAGCGATTTGGTATGAATAAAGTGTTTCGCTTGGCATGTAGATGTTTCAAAGCTGAGATTTCTACCCCATTATGGTAATGGTTCTAAAAAGAAGTGATAAGTGTACAGGAAAGAAGTACACAATGCTATGGTGTTTCAGAATATCCCGCCCATTGCTCTCTATAGCCGTCAGGCTTTATCCTCACCTCTAAAAGCCAATAACAACCAGGAATTATACCAGAAAGTATTCCATTCACTAAAATCCTTGGTGGTTCCTGATCCGATCCTGATCACTGGAGAGAGAGGGAGAGAGAGAAAGAGAGAGAGAGAGAGAGAGAGAGAGAGAGAGAGAGGAGGGAGAAAGAGAGAAGTTTCATAGTTTTTTGGTTTTTTTTTTTTTTTTTTTTTTGGTGGTACTGGGGTTCCTGGAAACCTTTCTACCTCCGGGCTACACTCCCAAACCTATTTTATATTTTTGAAACAGGGTCTATTACGCAAGCATGGCTGGCTTCGAACCTGCGTGATCCTCCTGTCTCCGCCTTCCAAGCGCAGGGATTACAAGCATGCGCCACCACACCTGGCTCACAAGTTTTTTTAATCTACGGCAGAGATGAAGAGTTGCCTTTTCAAATATATATCATCTACCTTAGCAGTAGGGTCCCCAATTCTTAACTGGCCACTTAGACACTTTATAGTTTCTCTTGCAATTACATATAATTCTATGAATCACTTCTAGACAATTTTATGACAATAAAAGTATTGTGTCCAACTTCAGGGGTATGTTCTTAAAAAAATTAGGCTATGTCTTTTTCTTTAATCCTCTTCTTTCTGACCTAATTCAGATATATTAACTAGAGCCATATAACCATCTTCAGTCATCTTTAGCCTTCTAATAGAAGTTGCAAGTTGAGGTTGGCTGAGCAAAAAGACTGATGGAGTATGGGATCCTAGAAGGATTCCAGTTTCCTAGACTATCTGCTCTGAACTTTTTATAAGAAAGAAAGAAAGAAAGAAACTTCTATGTGTTTTAAGGCACTGATTTTGAAGTTTTCTTTCACTCACAAAGAAACATAATTCTTGCTGAAAAAGCAATAATTCTTGCTGGAAATCCTTTACTGTTTTTTTAAGAGTATAGTTTTCTTTTTTCTTCCATTATTGATACATTCATTCCCTCCCTTAAATTATGCTGGTTTAGGACTCTCTAGAGAGATATCTTGTTCTCTTCAGCCCCTGGTATTCTAAAACTATGGAAAGGCCTTTGAGTCTTGCAGCCTTGATACTTTTACCAGATTCTTAAACAAGACTTGGACACTAAGGAGGAAAATTAGATTTATTAATGTGAATTTATAAAGTCTTTATGGAAAAAATGACTTTAAAGATAGTGGATAGAAGGTTGAGACAGGAGGACTGCAAGTTCAAGACTGGCCTCAGAAACTTAGACCCTGTTTAAAAATCAATAAAAATAGGGCTGAGAGTGTAGCTCAGAGGTAGAATGCCTCTGGGTTCACTCCCCAGCAACACAAATGTGCACACACTCATGTACACACACACACACGATGAGAAATAAATAATAAAGTTGGAAGCATGGTACTTTCGAAACCGAGGAAGTAAAGTCAAACAATACATGGAAACTAAATCCATCAAGTATGAGATGTTTGGGAAACAACCACAATCTATCTAATTCCCCTATGGAGTATCCTTACTCAGTAGATCAAAATTTGGCTAGAAATCCTTGATGAAATGAATTCCTGTGTGTCATGTGTTACTAAACCATGTGAATACTTCTCAATCACCTCAGTCTTCTCCAATAGCAAGAGCAAGCTTCGGAAAGTGCAAATCTGACCACGTCTCCCCTGTTTCAATTCCCTTCCTGGTGTTTTCAAGATAAAGCTGCCATTATCGACAGGGCCTCCAAGGTCAGCAGCCTCTGGCCTCTGCACACGCCTCAGCCCATCTCCTGCCTGCCCAGCACTGCCCGCTGAGGCTGCGTTCTCAGTTCAGTGCCTTTATATGTGCTGCGTCCCCAATTTACTTTTCTTTGACCTCCAGCATTTCCTGAGTTTCAACCAACCATCCTCCAGGTCTAGGCTTAAAACAGTGCTTTCTCATTAGACCAGGGGAGTCCAGGTTCAGCCTGGTATAGACCCTTAGGAAAACCTTATACTATCTTTTATCTCTTTTATCACAATTGTCATTTTAACTCTCCTATGATTACTTGCTAAATGGCTATTTTAGCCACTAAATTTGAGGCCAATAATCACGTATATCTTTTTTGGGGGGAGGGTGGTACTAGGGGTGGAACCCAGGGGCTTTCTTCCTCTGGGCTATATTCCCAGACCTATTTTATATTTTATTTGGAAACAGGGTCTCACTAAGTTGCTGAGAGCCTCACTAAGTAGCTGAGGCTGGCTTCGAACCTGTGCGATTCTCCTGTCTCAGCCTCCCAAGCACGGGGATTACAAGCATGAGCAACCATGCCCGGCCACGTACATCTTCTTTATGATTGCATTTCTCAAAAAGTTTAGTGTCTAAACCAGGTTAAATCTGATAAATATTCATAAATAAATGAAGGGCAAAAATATGATCAGAATTATTCTCTACATACATAGACTAATAGGACTAAAGATAGCCCATTCCCCAAATCAATAAAAGAGCTTAATATCCTGAAATTATCTATTTACATTTCTATTTTCACCATTGGACAGAAAGTTTCTCAAGGATAAGAATGTAAATAAATTTTAAAAATAAATAAAAGGAAAAAAGGATAAGAATGTATTTAAATGTACAGCATATAATAGTCACTTATTTATTGCAGTATACAAAGCAACCTGTATCTAAAGAAAGTATCTTAGAACCGCAAGTGGTGGCAAATGCCTGCAATTCTATTACATGGGCAGCTAAAACAGGGGGATTGCAGATTTGAGGCCAGGCTCAGCAACTCAATGAAACTGTTTCAAAATAAAAAATAAAATAGAGCTGGGGTGTAGCTCAGAGGTAGAATGCCTCTGGATTCAATTTCTAGAACCGACTTCCGGGAAGATGGTGATGGAGGAAAGTGGCACTTACAAGTCCCGCTAACAGTCCAACTCTACTACCACAAAACCAGCGCCTTTCAGAGCCAGAAAATACCACCAGCAAAGAAATAAAAACGGTAAATACAAGGGACAGAGAAAAAGGGCTGAAAAAACAAGACACCGGAAAAAAAACAGCCCGAAGTGCCGCGCCCGCGCGGCGTGGAGCAGCCGGAGCAGCCGGAGCGGCCAGAGCCACAGTGTGGATTGGGGGGAGCCGCGGAGCGGAGCGGCCTGAGCAGCCGGAGCAGCCAGAGCCGTGTTGCGGAACGGCCGGAGCTGCCAGACCTGCGGTGCAGAGCAGCCAGAGCCGCGGTGCAGAGTGGCCTGAGCAGCCGGAGCGGCCAGAGCTGTGGTGCGGAGCAGCCAGAGCCACGGCGCAGAGCGGCTGGAGCGGCGTGGCCTACATCTCCCCTAGCAGCACCAGGCTCCTGAGAGGAGGGAGACCAAAACAGAGCTCAAATCCAGAGAGGAGGTACTCTGGCCTCGCGGCCTAGGATGCAGAAGCAGCGTCTTACTGCTGGCGGCAGCAGTGAGTTCACCGGACGGCCCTAGACCAACACACTCAACCAGCCACCAGACGCCTGAGAGGAGGGGTGGACAGCGAGGCGAGGTGAGCAGGTGCTGAACAGCCAGGTGGCAGTCAGCAGTTTTGTTGGTGCAGGGAACATCTAAAGCTCCCAAGGGCCGGGCACAGCACAACTGGCAAGGACTCAGAGCGGAGTTCAAAACCAGAGAAGAAATATGCCGCATCACGGCCGAGGGCGTGGCAGTGGTGCCATATTGCCAGTGGCAGCAGCAGCGAATCCACCGAGTTCACTACAGCTCCATCAGCGCACTCAACAACCGTGAGTCAAATTGCAGCCCCTAGGGGAGAAATCCCAGTACTGCTCTCCCAGGGACTTGCGCAGATAGTCTCCATGGGTTGGAGATTTTAGCAGTGCAGCCCAGGGGGGAGTGGCAGTGGCAGAGATATCATACCATAGTCACAACTCCCCACTGGAGAACGCCCAACTTGGCACCCCCCACGGTCTAAGCAGCCTTGATTGACTCCCTGGGTCTGAGACTTTGTGATACAACCCAGTAAAGGAGTAGTGGTGACTGAGATACCACAGACTCGAGATCCAGAGCATCTTAAGTGAACTCGTAGTGACTCAGGGAAGAACCCAGAGAAGGCACAAACTTCCAAAATCATGGGAAAGAGAAATAACAATGGAGCAGTGAATGCCAACAACCCCACAACATCAGAATCTGATAACACAGAAATCCAAAGATCTCTAGAAGATCAAATTAGGAAAATAACTTTAGAAATAATAGAGGACTTTCGAAAAGAATTTAGAGAGAGTCAAAAAGAGATAAAGGATGCAATTAATGAAGTAAAGGCCTCAATTCAAAGTATAAACAACAGATTAGACCACATGGAGAATAGAATCTCGCTCTTAGAAGATGATCATTCTAAAAATGAACGCATAGTTTCTAATTTAGAAAAAAAAAAAAACCCGACAGCAGGAATCTGACATTGAAGAAATATGGGCCCATTTCAAGAGAGCTAACCTAAGAATAATTGGAATAGAGGAGGGAAAAGAAGGTGAAACCAAAGGGATCAACAATCTCTTCAAGGAAGTAATAGCAGAAAATTTTCCAAACATAGAGCAAGAGGTCGATACACAGGTCCAGGAAACTTATAGAACTCCCTTTAGACAGGATCAGAGAAGAGGATCCCCACGCCACATAATTGTCAAAATGACTAATGTGGAAGCCAAGGAGAGAATCTTAAAGGCAACAAAAACAAAAGGCCATGTGACATACAGAGGCAAACCAATTAGAATCACTCCAGACTTCCCAAACCAAGTCATGAGAGCCAGAAGGGCTTGGAGTAACATATTCCAAACTCTGAAAGAAAACAACTTCCAGCCAAAAATTTCCTACCCAGCAAAACTATCCATCAAATTAGATGAGGAAATAAGAAGCTTCCATGACAAACAGCAACTGAAGGAATTTATGTCTTCAAAACCAGTGCTAGAGAAAATACTCAAGGAGATTAACTGCAAAGAGAAAATGGGTAATACACGCCAGAACCAAAGAAACAAGAATTCCCATCCAGCAGACACCTAAGCAAAGAAGAATAAACAGTATCTCAAACAGAAATAAGATCTTAACATGTTGGGAATTAAAAATTATCTCTCTATAATCACACTGAATGTAAACGGCCTCAACTCCCCAATAAAAAGACATAAAGTGGCAAAATGGATTAAAAGCCAGAATCCATCCATCTGCTGCTTACAAGAAACACACCTTACAAGTAAAGATAGAAACAAACTCAAGGTAAAGGGCTGGAGCAAGGTAATCCATGCTAATGGTACTCGAAGACAAGCAGGAGTAGCAACTATGATATCAGACAAGTTAGACTTCAAACCCAAACTTATTAGAAGAGACAAAGAAGGTCACATTTTACTGGTAAAAAGAATAGTCCAGCAAGAGGAAATAACAATAGTCAACATCTATGCCCCAAACATAGGGACAGCTACTTTCATAAGTCAAACTCTTTGTGACATGAAGTCACACATAAATCCCAACACAATAATACTGGGAGACTTCAACACACCTCTCACAATACTAGACCGATCTTCCAGACAAAGGGTCAGTAAAGATGTCTCAGAACTAAAGAACACCATTAACCAAATGGACCTGTTGGACACATATAGAATATTTCACCCAACTACAGCAGAGTTTACATTTTTCTCAGCTGCTCACGGAACCTTCTCAAAAATAGATCACATCCTGGGACACAAAATGAGCACTAGCAAATTTAAAAAATGTTACATACTTCCCTGTGTCATTTCAGACCATAATGGAATGAAACTAGAAATCAACTATAAGAAGACCCAGAGAAACAACATAAACATTTGGAGACTGAACACCACACTTCTGAATGAAGAATGGGTCATAGAAGATGTAAGAGGTGAAATCAAGAAATTTCTAGAAACAAATGAAAATAAAGAAACAACATATCAAAACCTCTGGGACACTTTGAAGGCAGTATTAAGAGGAAAATTTATAGCATTGAGTGCTCACATAAGAAAAACAGAAAATCTTCAAATAAATAGCCTTATACACACCTCAAAGCCCTTGAAAAGCAGGAACAATTGAACCCCAAAGCCAGCAGAAGACGGAAATTATTAAAATTAGAGCAGAAATTAACGAAATAGAGAATAAAAAAACAATACAGAAAATCAACAAAACCAAAAGCTGGCTTCTTGAAAAAATTAACAAGATTGATAAACCACTAGCCAACCTAACTAAAAAAAAGAGAGAATCAACCCAAATTATGAAGATAAGGGATGAAAAAGGAGACATTACTACTGACAGCGTAGAAATCCAGAGGATTATCAGAAACTACTTTGAAAAACTATACTCCAACAAAATGGAAAATCTGGAGGAAATCGACAACTTCCTAGATAAATACAACCTTTCTAAACTGAGTCAAGAAGATATAGAACACTTAAACCAACCAATAATAATCAAAGAGATTGAAATAGCAATAAAGAGCTTACCATCAAAGAAAAGCCCAGGACCAGATGGTTTCCCAAGTGAATTCTATAAAACCTTTATAGGAGAACTAATCCCAATACTACTCAAACTATTTCAGGAAATAGAAAAAACTGGGACTCTCCCAAATACATTCTATGAAGCCAACCTCACACTAATACCCAAACCGAATAAAGACAGTTCAAGGAAGGAAAACTACAGGCCTATATCTCTGATGAACTTGGATGCAAAACTATTAAACAAAATACTAGCAACACGCATTCAAAACCACATCAAGAAAATCATTCACCATGACCAGGTAGGGTTCATCCCAGGGATGCAAGGCTGGTTCAATATACAAAAATCAATCCATGTAATTCATCATATAAACAGAATCAAAGACAAAAACCACATGATCATCTCAATAGATGCTGAAAAAGCATTTGATAATATTCAACATCCATTTATGATAAAAACACTGCAGAGAATTGGAATAGAAGGAACATATCTCAACATTATTAAGGCAATCTACAATAAGCCCACTGCCAACATCATATTAAATGGGGAAAAACTTCAAGAATTCCCCCTAAAAACTGGAACGAGACAAGGATGTCCACTATCACTACTTCTCTTCAATATAGTACTAGAGACTCTAGCCAGAGCAATAAGGCAAGAAAAGGAAATCAAAGGAGTACAAATAGGAAAAGAAGAACCTAAGCTTTCACTATTTGCAGATGACATGATACTATATTTAGAAAATCCAACAAACTCAACCAAAAGGCTTATAGAACTGATCAACAAATTCAGCAAGGTATCTGGATACAAAATCAATCTTAAAAAATCAGAAGCTTTCCTGTACACCAACCATAAATCCACTGAAAAAGAAATTCAGAAAACACTTCCACTCAGGATCTCCCACAAAAAAATAAAATACCTAGGAATAAACTTGACCAAGGAGGTAAAAGATCTCTACAAAGAAATTTATAAAACACTGAAAAAAGAAATCGAAGAAGATCTTAGAAGATAGAAAGACCTTCCATGTTCATGAATTGGCAGAATAAATATCATTAAAATGGCCATCCTCCCAAAAGTGATCTACAGATTTAATGCAATGCCCATTAAACTACCAAGATCATTCCTCACAGACATAGAAAAATCAGTCCTTAAAATTTATCTGGAATAACAAAAAGCCCAGAATAGCCAAGGTAGTTCTCAGCAACAAAAACCACGCAGAAGGAATCACAATACCTGACTTTAAACTATACTACAAAGCCACTGTAATAAAACCAGCATGGTACTGGCAAAAGAACAGATATATAGACCAATGGAGCAGAATAGAAGACCCAGAAACAAGTCCACACACTTTCAGCCAATTGATTTTTGACAAAGAGGCCAAAAACATACACTGGAAAAAAGATAGCCTCTTCAACAAATGGTGTTGGCAAAACTGGTTAACCATATGCAGAAAATTGGATGTTAATCCCACTTTTTCACCCTGTACAAAAGTCAACTCACGATGGATCAAAGACTTGGAAATTAAACCAGAGACTTTGAAGCTCCTTGAAGAGGGCATAGGTCCAACACTACAACACATAGGCACAGACAAACATTTCCTCAACAAGACCCCAAAGGCACAACAAATTAAAAGGAGAATCAATACATGGGATTGCATGAAACTGAAGAGCTTCTGTTCAGCAAAGAAAACTATCAAGAATCTCAATCGAGAGCCAACAGAATGGGAGAAGATTTTTGCCACCTACACCACTTATAGAGGACTAATATCTAGAATATACAGAGAACTCAAGAAACTCAACACTAAGAAAACAAAGCATCCAATAACAAAATGGGCAAATGAACTAAATAGACACTTCACAAAAGAAGAAATTCAAATGGCCAATAAATGCATGAAAAAATGCTCAACATCACTGGCAATCAGAGAGATGCAAATCAAAACTACCCTGAGATTTCACCTAACTCCAACTAGAATGGCCATCATTCAAAACACAAACAATAACAGATGCTGGCAAGGATGTGGAGAAGTGGGAACTCTAAGACATTGTTGGTGGGATTGCAAATTAATGCAACCACTTTGGAAAACAGTATGGAGAATCCTCAGAAGAATGGGAACAAATCTACCATTTGATCCAGCAATACCACTGTTGGGTATCTACCCAAAAGAAAAGAAACCAAACTACCAAACTAATGCATGTGTATCTATGTTCATAGCTGCACAATTCACCATAGCCAAACTATGGAACCAGCCAAGATGTCCATCAACAGATGAATGGATTACACACAATGGGATATGTACACAATGGAATTTTACTCAGCCATCAAAAAAAACTCAATTACATCATTTTCAGGGAAATGGATGGAACTGGAGGACATTATGCTAAGTGAGATTAGTCAGGCACAAAAAATAAGAAATCAGATGCTTTCCCTAATATGTGAGAGTTAGGGAGAAAAGAGGAGCAAACAAGACAACCTAAAGGAGGAGAAAGGAGGGGGGGAAGAGGAAAATCTCTAAAGCTCACAATGTACTTAAACATATCGAAGTCAATCACTAAGCCAAGCAAGGGAGGGAGGGACGGGGAGGGAATGGGGTGGGATTTGGGTAGGGGTTAAATCAGCGATGAGTACATGTTTGTACACACAAGTTTTTTACCCCAATAAGTTGTATGAATATAATGCACCAATAAAAAAAAATTAAAAAAAAATTTCTAGAACCAAAAAAAAAAAATGTTGGCCCTTTGTCTTAAACCTATTTGACCTATAAACTCTTTTTCTTCTCCATAGGTGATGATACACAGATCCACAGACCTAAAGAACACCCGTAGGTCAATGAATCATCTCTGGTTTCACCTTTGAGCATCAACGATATCCTCTCAAATGTAAGAGAATTAATATGTCTGTCTTTTTTTTTTTTTAGCCCTCCCAAGATACGTGCTCCATGATACCTCCATGTCAGGTAATGGCATCACCATTTCCCTAAGTGTTCGAGATGTTCGGTCTTGTGCCCCCACTCCCCAAATCCCTAAGCCAAAGCTCTTATTCCTAACGGCATGGTGTATGGAGGCTAGATCTTTGGGAGGTTGTTAGGTCATAAGGTCATCGGGAGAAGCCCTTAAGTGAAGAGACAGCAGAGATGATTTCTCCACCCTCCATGTGAAGTGAGGATACATACAGAATGCAGCCATCTGATGGATCAAGAGGCCTCTTCAGGAACTGAACCCACTGGACCCTGGATCCGAGACTTCTCCATCTCCAGGACAGTAGGAGATAAGTCTCTTTCATGGCCTATGATATCTAGAATATCCGACCTTGCCCTTTCTCTGGTTTCCTCTAGGACCCTCTCCTGTCACCCGGTATGTTCCAGCCACCGGTGTTGGTCCTGCCCTTCCAATACACTTCGTTCTTTTTCTTTGCAAGGCTTTTGGTCTTCATGTTTGCTCTGGCTGGGATCACTTTCTCTCAGAGATAGACAAAGCTTCCTTTTTCTAGTGTTAACTCAAATGATACCATCTCAGAGAGGCTGACTCTGGCCTTCCTGTGTAAGGAGACTGCAGTTATATTGTATCTCATTTGCTTATTTACTTTTATCTTTTCATCATGATCTTATACCTATTTACTGATTTGCCTTCCAGCTTTTTGCCATCCCCCTCATGAGATCAAGAGCTTCTTGAGACAGTATGGATCTTGTTTTCACTGCCCCTTTCTCCAGTGCTCACTCACTCACGACAGGACCTGGGCACATATTTTTTGAATGAATGGATGAATGAATGAAAAATGAGTGCTGGTGAGAGTAGGCTGAACTGAAGGGGAGGAGCAGCAGCACATTCTTGGCAGGGAAATCGGTGGAAAACAAAAGCAAAATCAAAAGGAAAATTAATAAAGAAGATTCTGGATGTTGGCTTCTAACAGGTTTGGGTCCTGTACCTTTTTGCAAATGTCGTATTATTTTACCTATCATTTCAGAGTGTTCCATGAGGACTCTGCATCTTCCTGATCTCAGATCCTCTCAGCGGGGTTCATAAGATGCCAGAGCATGGTTTTCTCAAGGTTGATCAGTGGCAGCTTTATCTTCTAAGAAAATATTTCATCTGGAAGTTCAGTTCCCATCCGCCATGGTCACTTTTCTGACATCTCAAACATTGCCTATAATTTTTCCTTTCAGTGAGCAGAAATGAGAGAACCCAGCAGGCCATGTATTAGCCTCAAAATGTTTTAGATGGGGCAAAGCTGTGCAGGACAAAACAGAAAGCAAAAGAATTAAGCCTTAACAACCTGTAATCTCTTATAGCAGAGATACTCCAGATATACCAACTTTGCTAGATTTTTACCTTTATCATAATTAAAATATCATTATTAAAATTTCTCAGCATTTATCCTGTGCTCACAGCTTCCAGTCAGAAGTAAATTATTGTCAAACTCTGTGGATACAGAGACTTTAAAGTGGACCTGTGAGCCAATATAATTTCTCTATTGGGTTAGTGCAAAGGATAAGAAAATGGACCGAAAGGATTCTTGTGCACATCAATACAGCCTCTCAAGGCTATCCAACCTCTACCTGCTATGTTACAGTGAAATAGTGTCACATTTCCCAAGAAAACCTTACCTTAGAAACATTTCCCCTCTATTTTATCTGAGTTTGTTCAAGGCATTGAAATCGTCATCCAGAACCGCAGACACACAGAAAACTCTAAAGAACCGTTATTCTGTGCCTCCTGCCATCTGCAAGCCTGTGGAATTCAGGTGCCCACAGGAAGGAGTGGAGAGGTTTTTCCAGCCTGACCGTATCAGCCGTCTCACCACAAGAACCTTCTGTTTTGGCTGAGGTCCTTCTATCAAACCCAGGCTGTTCTTTATAGCCAAGTGTGAGTTTAACATGTCTGGTTTCCATTCTGTCAATGAAGTGTTTCTCTATTTACAGGCTCTTTCCCTTCGATCCAAGGGCTTGACTGCTTTGCACCCAAGTTTATGTTTTAAGAGGAAGTAGAATGGGTGGATGTTGGGTTTTGAAAAACAGCTCTAGGAGTCAAATTTCAGGGAGTAGTAGAATTCATGATAACAAAGAGAATAACAGGCACTGATAATGAAGCAGAAAAACAGCAAACAAGTAGGCCTGGTGGTGCCAGGACCTGGGAAGTGAGGATGAATGTGAGTATGGCGTGGGCAGGAGCAGCAGTAGAAAATTCAGGGGAAGAAGCAGAGGTTTTCATGACTATTCTTTTTGCGTATGTGTGATGTGTGGATTGCTGTAAGCTATAGTACCAAGGCCAACGACTTGTTGGAGAGGAAAACAGCTTTAAAATTTCTCTTAGGGCCCAGCCCACTGGAATTATGAAAGCAGCCTCAGTAAGATAGTCCTGTATGCCTCCAGTTACAGAGGTGTAGGAAAAGCAATGACTTCGGTTACTGGAAACTGGTATTTGCATTGGACACCATTATTGTTTGAATTGGATGGGGGAGGGAAGGAGACATCTTAACTTTATCAAACACATCACAGATGTAATTCTTAATTCCTCTACTTGGGTCCATTTTGTTTGTGGGTACAAGATGACTGCTAGTATTTTTAAAACACACTTTAAAAAATTACCTTTAAGCTCCTTAAGTGTTCAGAGAATATTCTTAAGCTCTTTACGAATTCCCAGGATAATTTTTCTTACACCCTCCAAAGTTGATACCTGCCATATTTCATTTTTAATCATTTTTAATGAGTAATTTTGGTATACAGCCTGCTACAGAAGCATGTTTCACTACCTTTTAGAGAAGCCAAGCCAGCTGGCACATACCTGTAATCACGAACTTGGGAGGCTAAGACAAGAGGATCTCGGGTTCAAGGCCAGGCTCAGTAACTTAGTGAGAACCACAGCAACTTAGGGAGATCATGTTTTAAAATAAAAAAATTAAGCCGGGCATGGTGGCGCACGCTTGTAATCCCCACGCTTGGGAGGCTGAGACAAGAGGATAGCACAGGTTCGAAGCCAGCCTCAGCTACTTAGTGAGGCTCTCAGCAACTTAGTGAGACCCTGTTTCCAAATAAAATATAAAATAGGTCTGGGAGTATAGCCCAGAGGTAGAAAGCCTCTGGGTTCCACCCCCAGTACCACCAAAATAATAATAATAATAATAATAATAATAATAATAAAATTAATACTATTAATAAATAAATAAATGAAAAAATAAAAATAAATAAAAGTTTCAGGGATGTAGAGTAGAGGTGGAATGTCCCTGGGCTCAATCCTCAGTTCAAAAGTAAAGAAAGAGCAGGGCGTGGTGGTGCACACTTGTAATCCCAGTACTTGGGAGGCTGCGACAGGAGGATTACAGTTCGTGGCCAGCCTCAGCAACTTCGTGAAGCCCTTTGCAACTCAGTAAGACCCTCTTTCAAAATTAAAAAAAAAAAATAAAAAAAAATAGGGCTGGGGGTGTAGCTCAGAGGTAGAATGGCCCTGGGTTTCATCTCCATTATGGCAAAAGAGAGAGAGAGAGAGGAGAGAGAGAGAGAGAGAGAGAGAGAGAGAGAGAGAGAGAGAGAGAGAGAGAGAGAGAGAGAAACAGAGAAGAAGAATCCAAGAAATATTTGATAAAATATTTTCCCCTCACAGAGTCCAACAGAAGCAGGCTCAGGGGTGCTTGCCTGTCATTCCAGTCCAAAGGAGGTGAGACAAGAGGATCACAGGTTCGAGGTCACTGCACAGTAATTTAGGAGACCTTGTTTCAAATAAATAAATAAATAAAGGGGGATTCTGGGGATATGGCTTGGAGGTAGAGCACCCATGAGTTCTATCCTGAGTAATGCACACACACACACACACACACACACACACACACACACACACACAGAGAGAGAGAGAGAGACAGACAGACAGACAGACAGACAGACACGGGGGTGGGGAGGGAGAGGGAGAGAGAGAGAGGCTGGAAAGAACCCATTTAACAGCAGCTAGCTTAGGCTTCCAGATTACATTTGCTGGGATAAGAAAAGAAAGCTCATTTACTTCAGGTGAGCTGGCTGGTAATTTCTAAAAATGACTCGGGTAAGGCTAAATGAAACAGCGTCCTCAGAACACAATGAGCTCAGCCTTTGCGGGCTTGCTTTTCCTGGTTCTCCTTCCTCTCTCTCAGGTGGCTGCAGGGAGGGCCAGCTGTGTGGCCTGCGGGCCGCAGGGACTCCCCGGCAGGGCTCCCAGGAAGCGCTTCCGGGTTCGCTCAGCCCGCCCCCCCCACCCGGGTGCACTCGAGGTTTGCGCGTGGGGGTGGGAATGGAGGCGTTTCCGTTCTATTTTGGTTTCTCCTACTGACTGGCTGCTCAGCTGTTCATGAGTCACCCTAACCTCAAAAGCTGTCATTAAAACAGAAATAATGATACCTATTTTTTTTTTGTGCTTCGCATGAATTGCATGAAGACATTATTCATATTTCTGAAATCCATGTGAGAATTAGTCAGGGTTCGATGTAAGGAAAAGTACAATGTAATTGTTCTGAAGTTGTGATGGAAATGCTTTTATCATTGAGATGGTGAGAATCCTCTGCTAAAGAAGCTTAAAATGAGAAGAGGTTTGAATAAGGATTAAATTTGACAATATATTTTTTTGGCAAACTGCATCAAGAATATAGTTTTTTTTTAAAGCACATGGCATTAAAACTTACTTATTCAGACGTTCAAGAACATTATATTAAGCGAGCTCTCCAACACTGAATTAGATTGTGATGTCAATTTGAAACTAAATCACATGCTAGAAAGACAGTAAATGATTCTTGATAACTTCATAAGCAGGTCTAATGATAGATTTGCACTCTATTATGTATACTAAATTTATACCAAAATCTATACTAAACCAATGGTGTAGGAGCTTCAAAAAATTCAGCTTAATATTAAGAATTGTTTACGATAATCATAATTATGTTCTTTACAGTTTTACATCTCTTTTTACAATTTTCTATTTGTATTTATCTTAAATACATTTCCTTGTCTTCAGCTTATTTTACCTTAGTTTCTCTTCTATATGTGTGAGTTTAATATTTATTTTTTATCCATTTATATTTATATTCAAAAGGACATGACTTTGTCTCCGGACACTATTTTGTCATATTTAATATACTGCTTCACTAGTTAGTACTATCAATATTATATATCAAAGCTCTGTATAAAAATTTCTAAATGATATCAATTCTATGCTTCTCTATTTGCTCTCAATATCCAGCTAGTTTACACAGCAGCTTGGGTTGCACGGCAGGCTTCTTTTCTTTGTCATTAAGTCCGATTAATACAGATTATCATATACATACAATAACACAGATTATCATATACTTGACCTGTGGGCTAGGGAAGTGTTTTACAGAGGCTCTATTTAATTCTTCCTCATCCACCCACACAGGGCTTCTACCATTTAAGCAATCTTTACTATAGGCTTCTGCCAAGCTGAAGAGTCTTAACCACAGTTTCCTACAAACAAGAAAATGAGTTTGTTTATTGAGTTTGGAGAACAAAAAATGAAATGGAACTAAATACTTGCCCTTCATTCTCCCATCCAAGGTACAAAGGAGGGTAGTCTAAAAAACTGGCATTCTTCTCCTTGCGATGGTTGTGATGTAATTAATTGGCAGCTCTTGGACTTGAGCTCAGTTATGTGGTTTCCCCTATTTCCTGTCCTGGGAGAGGAGAAAGAGTAGCATTGAGTCTTCAGGCAGTACTATCCAAGCATGGTGGCTGCAATCCCGAACTGAGTCTAAGGCTGTGAGTTGGGCTCAGATCATCCACCATGATGCCCTGACCTACCTGAGCAGGTCCCTGGTCCCTTTCTCCTGACCTTATCACATGAAACTACCGTTTCCTCTCTTACTACTTTATTTTCTCTGCCAAAGATCCATCCAGAGCCAGGTGGTATTGTAGCTATTATTGTCAAAACTGCTTTTAACCCATCTAGGAGATATATAAAATAAAAAATTATTCTTCTAGCTAGATCACACTGACCAATATGTAAAGTTATTTTTGGTTCGTGTTCTATTTTTAAGCCAAAACATACTTGCCATCTGAGCCTTCGACACACTCAGTAGGATGTCTTTCTTCCTTTTTCTTAAAGACAAATTTCATAATAATAGTTTGTGCAAAATCCATAGACACCTTCACAGATGGACATTTTCTTTTCTCATCCTTCAGAGTGACATCATGAAAAAATTCCATATAGAATTTGATTGAAATTAGAGTTCTTAAAAATTAAATTATCTTGACTCTCTTTTAATTCATAAGATTTTGCACACTCCTTCCAGAACTCCTTTTACTCTTCACAACTTCTTTTTCCTATTATATGAAGTGATCCTGGCTGAATGCATTGGTATCTCTCCCTAGCCCATTATTTCTTAACTTGTGTGTGTGTGTGTGTGTGTGTGTGTGTGTGTGTGTGTGTGTGTGTTTCTGGGGATTGAACTCAAGGGCATTCTACCTTTGGGCTACACTCCTAGCCAGATTTTATTTTCTCTTTGAAAACCGAGTCTCACTAGGTTGATAAGCGTCTCACTACTTGATGAGACTGTCCTTGAACTTGTGATTTTTTTTATCTCAGCCTCTGAAGTACTGGGATTATAGGCATGAGCGACCATGCCCAGCCTCAACTCTCCATTTAAATCTCATCAATAGCCAAATGATAGATATTAGGAACAATTCTTTTGTTACTGGGAGAAAGTGAAGGAGCACTGTTTTAGCAATTCAGATTAGTCAGCATCAAGTTAAGCCTGCTTAGTCTTATCCTAATACACAGTGGGATCCTCACCTGTTCCCATGACCCTGTGCCCACCTTTGTCATCAATAGCTGAATCTTGGACATAGTTGGACATCCCTGAGTATCTTCTTGGGTAACCTGTTCATGTTCTTTTATCTTCCATTCTTTCGCTTACTGATCTACTCACTACCTTTTCATTAGGTTGCTCCCTCCATCTGATTAGTCTTACAATACCAACTAAAGTCTGCTCCGACCTCTGCCTCTTGCCTAATTCCATATTTTCCTTACTGATGTTCTTGCTCACCTTCTCGTGAGACATTATTTGTTATCTCTTTTAGGACTTCCTTCACGTGGATGATCTGAGGTGTTACCCATCACCTGCCACTGTACTATTTTAGTACTGGGGAAGTTGGAAACTGCTCGGAATAGTTATCAAATATCTTTAAAATAATTCCAACTTTTATATGCTACTTTTGAGGATACATTTTAGGGGAATTCAAAACGTCAGAGGGAAGAAAAGGATGATGTCTATAAAAGGAAAATGATGTTTAAAAATCAGCAACAAGCCGGGCATGGTGGCGCACGCTTGTAATCCCCGTGTTTGGGAGGCGGAGATAGGAGGATAGCGCAGATTCGAAGCCAGCTGTCCTGGCTTAAGAAACCTTGTTTCCAAATAAAAAAAAGTATAAAAATAGGTCTGGGAGTGTAGCCCGGAGATAGAAGGGCTTCCAGGAACCCCAGTACCACTACACACACACAAAAAAAATCAGCCACAAAATGATATTTAAATAAAAAAGAATCATAAATCATCTGGTGAACATAAATACAACCATTTAAATTGTGTTTCTTGGGATGAGGAAGTAACTCAGTGGTAGAATACTTGCCTAGCATGTGTGAGGGTCTGGGCTTAATCCCAAGCATTTTTTTTTAAAAAAAAGCATAAAATATGTTTCTGAAGAGAAATAACTATAATTATATGGCAAATAGCAATACTATTGTGATAATTTAATAATAAAATAATAGTTACTGCATAGCATATGATACCAATTAAATTTTTGTTTGCTTAATTAAATTGATAACAGAAATAAACACCACAAAAGAAAAGAGTAATAAAATGTGAGTGGTTGATTGTCACGTTAGCCTTCTTTTATTTTTTCTTCATTTTCTAAATCTTCTGTAATCATCAGTGTTTTAGACACCCTCAAAGATGGGTCCCAGCGATACCCACCTCTTGCATCTTACAATTTACACCTTGGTATAATTACTCTTCATGAGTGTGAGCTGTATTATGTCTAACCAATAGACTATAGTCAAGATGACGGGATGTCACTTTCAAAATTAGAAGATTCTAACTTCCATTCCACCAGCATTTTTTTCCCCTTTGCTTTCTTGGCTTCTTACTTTGACAAACAAGCTGGCATCTTGGAAAGCCCACCTGGCAAGGAATTCAGGGCCTCAGTCCAACAACCTGCAAAGAAGGAAATGCTGCCTGAAACCACTGATTGAGCCGAGAAAATGGATCCTGCCTCAGTCGAGCTTTCAGATGAGACTGCAGTCTTGGATTGGAGACTTGCAGAAGTCTATGAAGCAGAAGATTCTGCTGAGCTTGACCCAGATTCCTGACCCCAAGAAGCTTGTTTTAAGTATGAGATTTTGAAATAATATGCTATGTAGCAGTAAATAAATTGTTCATGAATGTTATTTATTTACTTATTTATTTTATTAACATGGTAGCAAACTTCTCTTTCAAAAGGTTAGATAAAATGAACTGGAAATGGTAAAGGACTTTTTGGCCATCTTTGGAGCAATACTGTTAGAAGCTAATCCCCTGCTTTGGAAGAGAGGGAAAAGGAGAGAGTGGATATGATCACCACAATGCACAGAATCTTTGCATCAGCCCACAGAGGTATGGGATCATGGTGGACACTCCAGCAGATGTATTTTTCTACTTCTCTTAACCTAGAGGATGAACTCATTCAATAAGTCACAAACAGGAGTGAAAAGCCTACCATAAATATATCTGAGGGAGGACTTCACTCTCCTATAAGGGTTTTCTCCTAGGAAAGGAGGCAAACGAGATACTACAACATTGAAGACCTTTCTTTCCACCCCGTAAGAGGTGAGGCCAAACAGAGGGGCCTTTCAGAGAGGAGGGAGACTTTCTACCCTTCACCTCTGAGGGCTCACCCTGGGGCTGGCCTTCAAACCATGGACTGAGATGAAGTGAGCAGGAACTGCTCATCCAGAAACACTGCCACCCTATTTAACCAACCTCCACAGAAGGAGGGACTAAATGAGAGCTTAAGGAAGGAGCAAGAAATTGTATCCAGGTAAATTTGCATGGCTTTGTCAAAATTTTCCAAAGTGAAGTATTTGTGGATTTTTTTTTTTTTTTTTTTTTGCGGTACTAGGGATGAACCCCAGGGACATTCTACCTCCGAGCTACATCCTCAGCCCTATTTTTAATTATTCATTTTGAAACAGGGTCTCACTGTTTGCATAGGGCCTCACTAAGTAGTTGAGGCTGTCTGTAAACTATGATCCTCCTGTCTCGACCTCCCAAATGCTGGGATTACAAGTGTGTACCACCATGGCTGGCTATTTGGAGATTTTAAAAACTAGGTATTTATGTGTGTGTATAAATGGGTCATGCAGGACTCAAGCAGGCTGGAGAAGGACTGAGAGAGATAGATAAATAGACTCAGGCAAAAATAAATAAATAAATAAATAAATAAATAAATAAATAAATAAAGGCTGCTCCCGACCCCTTATGAATTAATTCTTCTCTTCTTCCTTTCTCTAGCTCTACCCCAGCTAAATTTCTCCATCCAGCCTAGCACTGAACCATTCCACCTCAGAGTTGAGTCCACATCCTAGTGGAGAACCCAGTCACATTCCTTCTGCCATTTGGCCACAGTTCTTGAAGCAAAACCACAAGAACCTTTCCAATGGAAGAGAACTAGCAAATAGAGCTCTTTATAAAGATACAGCGTGAGTTCTGAAGACAGTTTGTCCTAATACATAAGACAGATGGGTAATACACACTATGAGTGTGCCTGCCTGAGTCACCAGCATTTAGAATGTTCCCCGTCAGCAGTTGTCACCAGGGGAAGAGTGCATCACCACGCAAGAGCATGTGAAGGACAAATAGTCAGAGATTAATGATCAGACACCCTCAGAAGCCCAGTCACAGAGGAAAACTGATAGTCACAGGCACAATCTCATTACTACATACATTTTCTTATAAATAACATCTGTTGATTTTCCTCCTGTTGGTTCTGTATTAGTCAGATGTAGCTGCTGAAACAAAACCTCATAGACCAGGCAGCTTAAAGGACAAAAATGTATTTTCGAGCATTCCAGAGACAGGAGCTATGAGATGAGGGTGCTACCATGGTTGGGTTCTGGCCAGGGCCTTTTCTAAGTTGCAGATGGCTGCCTTCTCATTCTGTTCTTGATTTCTGGTCCTGTTCGTTAAAGTCATCAGTTCATCAGGACAGCTTCAACTCCCTGACCTTATCTAACCCTCATTACCTCTTAAAGGTCCCATATCCAAATATCAAGCTAGGCATGGTGAGGCTCCTAATCCCAGCACTTGGAAGGCTGAGACAGGAGGATGGCAGGTTTGAAGTTGGCCTCAGCAATTTAGTGAGGCTCTGTGTCAAAGCAAAAATTAAAAATAAAATTATATATATATAATAAAAGTATATACACATACATTAAGGCTGGAGAATCTAAAAAGAAAAGATAAATTTTTAGAAAATCAATATCCGTAGTTTTCTATCCCAGATATCACTAATGGCAGTTAGGATGTTAGTGATGTTAAGATGGTTAATTATTTTTATTCCTTGATAGCATTTACTTTTTATTTGAGCTACAGTGATGCTCTGATATTTTAATTGAAGTTGAATGACATATGTCTTACTTCTGTCCAGTTATTGACCAAGTCATACCTAGGAGATATTGTTATGGTCCAGTGTAGAGAATCTTAATTTCAGGATTAATTTTACTTAAAATTTCATTTCAATTTAAGTTTGCCTTATTCAGCCTGCTGAATTATTTTTGTCAGTTCTAAGTTCTGTCATGTCTAAATTCTTCTAATATTGAATCTATGGTGTAAAAATGTATGACGTGCTACAAAATTTATTTATAATAAACTAACTTGTAGCCTATTGAAAAAGTATATTGTAATTACATAATTCATTTTTTAATTTATGTAGAGTTTCTTATGTAAATTTAAAAATATTTGTTGTGGACTGTTTTGTAAACATTTCTCTACTCTTTTCCCAATGCTTCTTTGAATGAAAGAAACGTGGATTTTGCTTATTTATATTACATAGCCATTAAGCTAACTTCAGTGTCTCTACCTTCTTTTATGTAGCTTAACTTTCTGATTTTGTTAATATCCTAAACAAAGGTTAGAATCATGTTTTTAATTCCCTAAAAATAAATTCTCTAAGTTGTTTACAAAAACTAAAAGACTGAGGGTTCAATCCCCAGCATCTCCCATATACAAATATGTATATGTATTTGTATATTAGTATACATGTATATTCATTTGTATATTTATATATGTACATATTTGTATATATTTGTATTTGTATTGCTATGATATAAATAAAATGTAAATATATATCATAGCAATGAGGTTTAGGGCTTCAACATATATATTGTTTAAGGACATAAACATTCAATCCATAGCAAGCTCATTGTCCCATATGTATTTTTTTCACACCAAATTTTAACTACCTCTTTTCTAGAGAGGCAAGTTTAAACTATTCATATTTATATTTATATAAATATAGGGTTTATTCTACTCATCACAGAATTTTGCCATTCAATGGACATTCCTTGTAATAATGATTACATTCAAACTTTTAGCTTATTGGAACCTGGAAGCCAAACAAAAAAAATTAAGTTCTATTAGGATTATGCCTTTTAACATATTTTCTATTTTAAATAGTACTGATAACAAATGCTGCAACACAGGCAGAGGAAGTGGATTCAAATAGAGTTTGAAGTGTCATAAAATGCAACTTGCACATAGCTAGATTGGATTGTCAAGCTCCGCTCAGCTTGCAAATCCTAGTTACCTTATATACGAAAACTTACGCTGAGTGGCCTGAAATAAGGTCATTATACCCTGATGCTTTCACAACCTTCTTCTTTTCTCTGTAACAAGTGCACACTATTATGGGAAGAATGGCTGCCTTTTCTTTGCAGCTTTGCAGAGCTTTGAGGAAGCAGGGTTTTTAATCACACTCTTCTTTTCTTGCTTGCACTTCTGACTTCTCTAAGTTGGCAGCAGAATTTTAAGTTCATTGCAGAGATAGCATCGCTCTTTAACCTTGGACAGTTTAAAAGTCTCTACTAGGGCATTTCTAGGCGTTTTATTGCTTCATTCCTTTATTCTCATCTCAAGGACAAGTGGACTAGAGCCAAAAAAACAAAATGAGAGCCGAGCCCTTACTCTATTTCCAGATCGGCTAAACCAATTAATACAATTTAATTAAAACTTATTTTCTTTCTTTTCTGCAGAAGGGGCTCAGAGTGCAGCTGTTGTGATCAGATTTTCAGTGTGTGGCTCCAGCTTCATTTAACTCTTCCAGGGTCATTTTCAGGGGAAGACATGCAGCCTGTGACACTGCTGACTTCTCCTTAAATTTCCTATGTTGTACCTTGGCTCTCTTGAATATATATATATCTCCTTGGAAGGGGGAGTTAATTTCATGCTCATCTTTTTCCTGGGAACTTAGTGCTTCAGTAATACCTGTGCCTACAATAAACTATTTCTGTTTGGCAAAGCTCAACGAATTCATTTGAACAAATTCAAAGTACCCCTGCTACAAAGAACCTTTTTTCATTTGTGTAACAGAACATCTCTACCTTAAATGGAATAAAAATTCTCAATAATAATGATCTCCATTTCTCCCCCATTTCATTTACCTTGAGAATTCCTGTAAGTTATACATATAGTACTGGCAAAATAATTCTATAAATTATACAGATACATATGGCATTGGCAAAAAATGCAAAAACTTTACGTATCCATATGGTATTGGCAAAATAATTCATAATTCATTTACAGATAAGAAAACTCCAGCAAAATCTTTCCTTTTTACTTGATCTTCACTTTTACCTTGGGTTTCTTTTTTTCTTTAAATTTTTATTGGTGCATTGTAGTCATACATCTTAATGGAGTACAAGATGGTAGAGGCATACATGCACACATCACCCAATTTAATGTCAGTTTATGGAAGCCCATATACAGCATCAGCCTGTTGTGGAGACTGTGTTCAAATTCCTTCTCTAAAGTACACAGGAGTAATTAACTCTATTTCTCTCTTCTACTCTTCTTAGTCTTTCCTATGTCCACAGAATCTTAACTGAAACTAGGGCAGGAAGAAGTGCTTTTAGTTTATATCAGGTAGAACTGAGTTCATCTGTAAACAATGGAAACTGTCCAAAAGAGGTTTTAACAATTAAGTGGCTTATTTTGCTCATGTTGAAAGTCTAGAGACAGATAAGGCTGATATAGCAGCCAAAGATGCCATGTAGCTAGGACCCTGCATCTCCTTTTTATTTTTCTTCTGCACTTAGTGTGTGGCCTTCAACTTATGGATACAGGACAGTTCTAGAAACTTCATACATACCATCCATGGTCCAGGTAGAAAGATGGGGGAGGAAAAAGGGAAAGGACAATTGTCTTACATTGCAAGAGCCTTTACTATTTTCAAAAGTCTTCCAGGGTGCCCTATCTACTGATTAATGCATATCTCTTTTGGGCTCCAGGTAGGTACAGGGAACATGTGACAGTAAGTAGTTTTCATCACACTATGGTTCACCCCAATAAAAGTGGTGTTTCTATAATAAAAATGATGAAAATATACATTTGGTAAGAAATTAGTCATATCTTCCACAGCCTGCATCTTAGGCTACCCAATATCTATTTATGCATCTCTTCTAGTATTCTATCCCTTTAAAAATATTGTAAAATGCACGGAGAATTTTTGCCATGATGATCAATGGGTAATGCTATCACTTAGTATATAGGT
Source organism: Muscardinus avellanarius (assembly GCF_963383645.1). Lineage (NCBI taxonomy): Eukaryota > Metazoa > Chordata > Mammalia > Rodentia > Gliridae > Muscardinus > Muscardinus avellanarius. Next base: position 174,039,627 of record NC_137787.1, read on the forward strand.
ACAAGTGATATTAGTGTTCCTCTTATATGTGGAATCCTCCTGAATAACAAAGAATTGTTTCATCTAGAATCCCAGTATTGACTTCTCTTGAGAAACACGGTCAGATGTAGATATGCTGCTTTATTTCCTGAAATGAGACTATGTCCTAAATTGATATTCATTCCTCTTCTTAGTCAAATAATGAATTTCTTAAGTAGTATAAATTTTACCATGTGTAATGTCTCATTGTGCACTAATCTACTTATTACTTTGCAAAATGTCCAGCATACAGTGGAAGAATAGGAATAGCATTAGTCGCAATAATAGAATTTATTTGGAGAACAGTGAAGTCAATGGTTATAGCATCTATCAAATCCTGCTAAGAAGTGTAGCTACAACTCTTCATTGACCGGAATGCTATCCTATTTGGGTACCTTGGAGATCTCTTTAATCTATTAATCCTCCACTGCCGCATTTTGGTTGAGCCCTGGGGTTAGGGCACACATTCATGATCATGTATGCTCCCAGTAAAGTCTAGACTCCAAAGATTGCTTTGGGGGTTGGAAAAGTCTTAGGCAGATTTTAACCTATCTTGAGGCTTGCTTTCTTTCTTTTTTCTTCCTTTCTTTCTTTCTTTCTTTCTTTCTTCTTTCTTTCTTTCTTTCTTTCTTTCTTTCTTTCTTTCTTTCTTTCTTTCTTTTTCTTTCTTTCTTTTTCTTTCTTTGTTTAGATAACATGGGTCCTTAAAAACTTACCAGGCTTCAAGGATGATTGCTTCAGCCAAATTCTTTTGAGTAACTGTGGACAAACACCCTGTGTGGACATAGATTTTACATTAAAGTTTTTTGTGCACAGGCTTCCATGAACTGACTATTTTTCTAAACTCCTGTTGGTTAAAGTCTTGAAATTAGAAACACACTCATGTAGAGATATAAACATTTAATATAACATTTTTTCCTCCAATGACCACTACCTGCATCTGGCAAGAAACTTTTGTAGGAGTAGAGAAAAAACCCAAGGTATTGATCTAAAGTAGCTCTTCTAAGCTCCCCTCTTTTTAGCACAGAGAAGAACCTAACTTGTTCAGCCCTTCAAGACTCAACCACAAAAGTTCCATTCAACTTGGCTTCCTATACAGGAAGTGTGTCTCTTAGCCAAGTAAACAGCTTTCCTAACTCTTCTCTGCTTCCAAACATCTAACTGTAGCCTCAGCTTATGAGTCTCTTGTAGAATTTGGTATAAGAACAAAAAAAAAAAAGAGAGAGGTCTTATTCTTAATTGTTCCCATTTTCTCTAACATATTAGCTTTGGTTTGCACATGGTCAATACCCTATTTATTTATTAGGTAAACAAGAAAATTCTTTCCTGTCATAAACAATTAGCATTTTTGGATTTGTTTCAATCATTTTTAAAATTTTTGTTGGTTGGTTTTATATTTTGCATGTAATGGGAGTTGAATGCAGGGATATTCTACCTCCAAGCTACATCCCCAGCTCTTTTTATTTTTATTTTGAAACAGATCTCACTAAATTGCTGATGCTGCCCTAAAACCTGCAATCCTCCTATCTCTGTCTCCCAAGTACTGGAGTCACAGGCATCTGTTAATCTTTTTAAGCTCTGTCTGCTTAACTGTAAACTGAAGATACTAAGATATTGACCAAATCTCCCCCATCCCAGGTGTTCTTCACAGTTCCATTCTATTATGGTTCCTGTCCTTTAAGCTTCAAATAGAACTGACTTAACCTACTTTTCATAGATGATGGGGAACTTTAGTTTACCTTCCAACTTATTTAATATATTCTAAATTTTGGAGAGCCTTAGGTTTCTGCTAGATACTCTAGGTCTGGCTTTCTTCTTCCTCTCAATTCTAAATCCCCAAATTACTTCTGGAACTTCTTCAGTATTGCTTACAGCGTACCCAAAATATCTTTCAATTTAATGTTCTATATTTCTCTTTCCTAAAACCCTTCAAACATTTTTGTTGTCAAAACCTTGTCTCTAGTTGTTAATTCTTCTAGAGTTTCAATTGAAAGTAGTAATGCTTGAACTGTTTCTGCTACCTTCATCTCCTACTTTAAAGCTGTCTTGCCTCTATAATAGTTTCCAGTATTTTTTTAGGCAAAGAAAGATTGGTTCTTCATTTTTTCTACCTCTCAGCTATATCCCCAGGCCTGTATTTTTTATTTTTAGACAGTGTCTTCCTAAATTGCTGAGGCCCTCCCTAAATTGCTGAGGTTGTTCTCAAACCTGTGATCCTGCTGTTTCAAACTCCCAAGTACTAGGATTACACACATCCACAACCACGCCCAACTGGGTCCTCTTTACTTTATTCCAAATTTTCTGATCACATCCAGGATCCTTTTCCCTTCATAAGCAATTATCATAAAACTGAGGCTTTAGAAAATACTGCATATTTAAATTACAGAATTGAAAAGCCTATCTAATGTAAATTATTTCACCTTTTGCTTTTGCAAGTAAAACAATCTAAAGTTGAAGTCTATAAGGGTTATTTTAAAATTTTTGGTGAATTTTTAATATGAGCATCACTTTTCATTGTATTTCTTTATGGATAAACATAAATCTGATTTTATCCCTTTTTATTCCTAGCAAAGTGTTTGAATCATGACAGTCAGAGTGCGCTCCTACAATCCACACTCCATAAGAGATATAGGAAATTCATAATGGGCCTCATTTTCCAACAAGCCCCCATTATCATTGAATACCTCCAGAATGTCAGCAAAATATTCAAGGCTCTTATAATTTATGTGTTCAGTTTTCAAACTTCATCTCCCACTATTGCCCTCAAAAGATCCTAGGATATTACACTACTCAATGATCAGCTAATATTCCTGACATCTATCTGCAATGCCAGTCTCCCCCTAACATGATCTTCCTGGCAAATACTTTCCTGAATCAGAAAGAGATCTCCTTTCTTAAACAGTTCAAATAATACTATGGTAATATGTGAATGTATTATTATCAATCTCACTGACTCATGTGAGGAGAGTGGGAAGTGGAGTGGGGAGGGATGTGAAGGGAAATACATAAAGAGCCGTGTAGATGTATGGTTTTAACAGATAGAACCCCACTATGATGTATGATCCCAGTACATCAATACATAATGAAGAAAAAAATCTTTCTCTTTTATCAAGCCACTATAACCTACCCTTAGGCAAAGGTACAGGGTTGTTCTTCAGTTCCCTCAGAATTTCTGCACACACCTCTATTAAAATACTTATCATATGCTTCATGGGCAGGGGACCTATTCTCATAAACTTTATAGCTCTAGTTTTTAAACAAATTACTGTTATTTTGCAGGTTTTCAACTAATTTTTCTTAAATGAACAAATGAGTAAATGATGAAAAATTGGAATTAACTAATTCTATTTGATGGCAGTTTAAATCTGTGCATGTGTGCACATACACACAAACACATTCAACAAAATTTGCTCTTTTACTGAATTCAAAATATTTACTGGGATTGAATGGATGAAGAATCTAGTCCATTATAATTTAAATTATTTCATTTCCCATTAAATTTTTTTTTCAATAATATTCTCAATCTTATGAGTTTTTATTTTTTTATTTTTATGTGGATCATACTGAAAATGGTACACATTCAGATTGTGCTTGGTGCCCTCTCCCCCCCTTACTGTTACTTTGCTGGTTTTCAACACATTTTTCTTGAATGAATAAATGAGTGAATGATGAAAAATTGGAATTAACTAATCCTGTTTCAGTTATTTGATGGTAATTTAAATATGTGCATGTGTGCACATACACACAAACACATTCAACAAATTTTGCTCTTTTCCTAAATTCAAAATATTTACTGGGATTGGATGGAAGAAGAATCTATTCCATCATCATTTAAATTATTTAGTTTCCCATTAATTTTTTTTCTTTCAATAATATTCCCAAATCTTATGAGTTTAATGTGGCTTGTAAAGATTTCACCAGATTGTCTAACAGTAGTTTGGACAGAAGGAGACTCTAGCAACATACAACAAATATTAAACAAGCATTTGGTTTCAGCATAGGAGAAGAAATTATAAAAAAAATATACTTTCCAGGATGCATATCTCTTTTTTAACATAGATAGTCCTTAGCATTTTTCAATTAACATGTTCCTGCAACATCATTTGTAAAGCAAACTTTAGATTAACACCTGTATGTCTCTTGAGTTTTCTTCATCTGTCCTAAATATTTACTATATTATTCAAATGATACCTGCTCATTATATAAAATTCAAACATTATAGAAATAAATGACCACAAAATATTTTCCTGTACATTGCTCTCTAAAAACAAGTTTGGTGCACATATTTTTCACATATGGACTTGAGCATAAAATCACCTTTAAGAATATTCCACACTAACTTGATTTTCAGAGGCTGACAAGGATGGCTGCTTAAATGAAATTCTGAGGCTTGACTAAAAGGGAAGAACTAGAATATGAAAATAGGAAAGAAAATGTTTGAGTGCAGTCTGAGGTTTTGATAAAGGTGTTATTTTTCTTTAAGATGATCAAGATTTGAAAATCTTTAACAGGCAATGGAGAAAATCCAATTGAAACAAATAATTCTAAGAATAGAGACTGATGGTGTAATGGCTCTAGGAAAAGTAGTATAATGTGATTCTTTCCTTTTTTTCTTTTTGTTTGTATAAATTTAATTTACAGAACAACAGGTTTAGAAAGGAATTTGAAAGTCATGTCTCCTGTCTTTGGACAAAGCTTATATATATAAATTTTTATTCTATTTATATATATAAATAGAATATATAGTATATATATATAGAACATATATAATCGAATATATATAGAGAGAATATATATAATAGAATATATATAATTTAAATTCTATTCCCATAGAATTTAAATGGCTTGTCCATATTTCCTCTCCTACCTCTAATTTTAATTGTGAACCTCAATTTAAATATGGGTTGAGCCGGGCGTGGTAAATATGGGTTGAGCCGGCGTGGTAAATATGGGTTGAGCCGGGTGTGGTGGCACACGCTTGTAATCCCTGCGCTTGGGAGGCAGAGACAGGAGGATCACGCAGGTTCGAAGCCAGCCGTGCGCGCTGGCTTAGGAGACCCTGTTTCCAAATTTTAAAAAATGTAAAAATAGGTCTGGGAGTGTAGCCTGGAGGTAGAAGGGCTTCCAGGAACCCCAGTACCACCACCAAAAAAAATATATATATATATGGATTGAGGTTAGAAGATTTCTAAACCTACTTTATACTGAATACTCTTAGCATAAGGTCCTTGGTGAAAAAAATCCCTTAACCTCTTGTCCCTACTTTCAACCTTCTCTCCAGTTCTCTCAAAACCTACAGACATTGATCATATGGGTGAATAGGTGAATAAAGACAGGATGAATACAATATAAATTTACATATAACTTTAATCAGTTTTCTAAGCAGTCTTACTATTTTTCCATAATGGAGATGTAGAACTAGGATTCAAAGAAGAAACCTAAATGTTCTAAGTTCACATAGTTTAGAGTTGGAATTAACTACCCTTATCCCCAATATTTTAATATGAGTATTAACTTATCTTTAACATTGTAAGAGTGATGCGTACTATCTTAATGAAGTTGATTTATCTTTACAGTTTAAAATCTGAACTTTTGTAATGACCAAATAATCACCATTTTTATTGTATGCCCAAATTGGATGTGGCCATCATTGTGTTATATGGCAGTAGCCAGAGACTGAAGAAAATATCATGAAAGCGTAAAACACAGCCTCTATCCTTAAGAATCTTATTGTCTAATTATAAAGATAGCTTCAGAAGTCTTATAAGTCCGCAAAAACCCATGTCGTCTTTTGTTAAGAAGCAAAAAAAAAAAAAATCACTCTACCCATTTTAAGAAGGAACATGACCTCATGGCTAGGAGAGTTATGGCTAATCTACTGAAGATGCATGAATAGGACTAGAAGAGATGGGGAATAATTGGAGGGAAAGTATAAGTTCCAAGGCTGGACAACCATCCAAAGGGCTAGTTAGCATGTACAACAGTGGAAGAGACTGGTATAACTAGATCTGTTATTTATGTGCTTGAGAGAGGTGCACAAAGGCTTGGATGAGGCCTGGCCATTCAGAACCTTGAGAGCTAGACAGATACTGAATGTCGAGTTCGTATTTCCAAATTCTACTGGTTTTGTATGCTTGATATGAAGGCTCTGAAGAACCCACGCTAGATGGGGAATTATTATTAAACACTTATTTCCCATGTAATGAACTTCAGCTAATAAAAATTCCACTTCCAAATATCTCTTTATAATCTTAGGGTAAATCCAAGCTTCATGGGCAGATCAGGTTATATGGTGCCTGAAGATTATTCAACTTGGGGATCAATTTAAGAAAATGACTATAAAATTATAAAAAATTCAATTATAAAAATGTGCATTTATTTTGGATGAAAAAATAAAACATTACAAATTTTAAGTTGACATATATTTAAAATATTACAAGACTTAGAAAAGCAACATACAAGCTTTATTACTTAACTAGCTGGCTCTAAACTATAATACTTTTTTTCCCGTGCTTTTGCTCTTCATGTCCTTGATTGTCTTTTTATGACAATTCTTTTGTAATATTACTTACAGCAGCATCAGGAGGATAATTCAGTCATCCTGCCTACATGGTTGATCAAAATCTTTTTTTAAGTTTTTATACTTTCAGAAAGTGGATTTCAGCTACATGATCTGGTTTAGTAATTTATTTAACATTTAAATTTTTGTCAGTTTTGGAAACTATCAAATTCCTGTCACAGATGAGCTATAGGATTAAAGACCAGTCGGAGCTTTCTTGTGTAGTGACTTCTTTAATTGGTAGCACTCAGTAGAGGGATAAGCTTTGGAGGTCATATTCTCACTCTGGGCAAACTGGGCCAGTAGGTATGTGAACAAAAAGCCACAAATGAGGTGGAAAAAAAAAAAAAAAGCAAAGACTGTTTCATGCAGTTACAGAATAGATTTGTAAATCAGAAGACACAGGCTCAGTTAGAAACCAAATACATGTTCCACCAATGAGAAGAGTTAGGACTTCTATAAAAGAAAAGTGGGCGGTAGGACATGCAACCTTCCATATTCTTTGTGGAGAGAAGCAGGATTGAGTAATCCCGGTGGCAGCAAACTTCATGTCAATCAGCATAGTTATATTTGTTTTTCATGGCAACTGAAATGTCCTGGCCAGAACCAAGGTCAAACACATGGTGGTTGGGGTGATGTCCTAGCAATGTCCATTCTGTAGAGGATTGCAGTGGCTTCTGCACAACTTTGTGGTTCTAGCAGAGTCTTTTGTAATAATGTAGGCAAAAGCACACTTGATGATTTCCTTGATAATCTCCCAGCTTTAATCATTTTTTTATTCAGATTGACACCAGTGACTCCGTTTTGACTCTGACAACTGTCAGACAACTCCAAGGACAGGTAGCAATAACAACCACACACGAAAGTGGTTATGATATAACACTGTGTCCACAATTTGACTTCCCCTGAATTTGCCACTCCTCTCAAACTCTACTACCACGTGTGGAAAGTTTGAGCGTTATAAACTTAACAGGGGATGATGGAATGGAAAAGAACAGCCAATTGGGATTAAAATGTCACAGGTTTGCAGTTTTTGCAAATCTTAACAGATACGGTTTTATAGCTTGCAGTCACTTCCACATACAGTTAAGTTATTCTAACTGTCCTGGCTTAGGACACACCCTCTGTTCACTGTGCCAGTTCACCCAGAGTGATATCATGACATTCACTACCCAAGACACTAATGTCCCCAAATGTCTTGCTAAGGGCATCTCTCAAAAGTTAGGTGAGACTTGAGCTTACACCCCATTAGTGGCACTAGAAATCATTCTTTGGTGGCCTGTGACCAGAGTTAAGTCTGTAAATCCCTAAGTAAAACCAACCAGAAAGTAGTATTCCTTGATTGCTCTGCAATCACTCTGCCCATGGTACCCTAAGTAAAGGAAGACCAATAATTTGCATGTTTAGGTCTTATAAAATATCCTTTATCTGTCCTTGTGTCTTAGACAGGAAATAAAGCCCTCTAGCCCTAGCTTTTCCCTGACTTGATGGCAGGGTTGGATATTTTGTATTGTGTTTTTTTTTATTTTGTTCTGAAATTGAAGTATGCAAAAATAAATATGATAGAGTTTTATACAGTATAAAGTAAAATAAAATAACCTTTATCTGATCTTAGCCAGTAATGAAAATTTTTTAATTTTTTTAATTCCTAAATTTGTGACTCTGGCTAAAGTGAATGTTTGGCTTCCCATTTTTATGTTCTTTATTATATTATAGATACAAGAGAGAACAAATGGTAGAAAATCATGACACAGTAATACAGAAAAGCAAGCAAGAAAAAGCAAAACAAAGCAAAAAAAAGAAAAAAAGAAAAAGAAAAGAAAGCTTCACAAACAAATTGAGCCTTAGGTTAGAAAAAGTTTGGTTACACCCAGTGAAGCTAAGCTTTGGGGGAAGTTAATACTTCTTTAACAGTTGTACTAAGAACATTAAAAATACTTTTGCCAAGGAAGGGTATCAACATTTTAATCTACCTTACACTGATAAAAAGAAAAACACGTAGCAGGGAGGAGGCAGGGGCCGGTTTTCATGGAGCCACAGGCAGTAAGAACAAAACGCCTTTTGTTCAACGAACATTGCACCTGCGTTACTTTTACCGCTGACATCTCTTCGCAGAAATTTGATTTTTCTCTCGTTCCCCCACCTTTTATTGTTCTCGGCACTGAGGAATGCGAGGCATGCCCGTGGTCCTCCCTGTCACTGCAAAGTTTCTGTCTTCAGCTGCGAAAGAGAGCAGGGCTTCCTCCCCTCCATGGCCGTCAGCACGTCATCCCGGCAATGCACCTGCGCCCGTAACACTACACTCTGCCTCGCAGAGCCTCATATTTCTGTGACAGACTCGAGAGATCAATTTCTTGTGGATCTGGGCCCCAGAGACTGGGCCTTGTTCTGACAAGGAAGGTCTCTTTCAAATAATCCTAATGACTGGGGCCAGCTTGAATACAGACTCAGAACCCTGTATTGATAACAGAAAGAAGAAATCCTGGCCATAGGCACAGTCATTGAGGGAAAACATTTTTTTAGGGGAGGAGTGTCTATGCAATGAGTTGACTCTGACATTTCATGTCTTAAGAAAATTCCATGTAGAAAGAGCATCTGGGTGTGATAGATATAGCACATAACAGGATCCCCCCCCAATTATTTTACTTCCGAAAGTGTTATATATTATAGATTAGTTCCTTGTCCATAATTGTGCGAGGGCTCTTGGAGCTTTTCCTGGCTGTTATGAAAGCAGTTTATCCCACCTCTGTGCCTTGTGCTTGCCTCCATCACTGTACCTGCCATCTGTTTCTAAACCATGAGTCTTCTAGAAGAGACCTAAACTGCATCCACTGGTTCCCAGTGCCTAACCTCAGGTTTCCATCTCAGCCAATCTCCACTACATGTTTGTTTTTTTAATGGATTAGTGAACTGTCAGATTAGTCACCTCCTAGGGGATCCTGGAGATACATCAACATTTTTTGATAAAAGCATGTCAGTATAACTTTGACTTAAAACCCAGAAATGTATCTGGACGTGGGGAAAGAGAAGAGAGGAGAAAAAGGAGTCGAGGAAGATGTGGTATATTAGTTTACAGTCAGCACCTGGGCTCTATACGGCTCTAACACCTACAAGTAGTGTGACTTTGAGACCTTCAGATCCGAATACCATCCTCCTTAGTTTAGGATGGGAATAATGAAAGAACCTGGTGAATTCAGTGAGAAAATGAATGTAAAATGCTTAGAAGCCCTTGCTCCAGAGAAAGGACTCAATAGCAATCTCAGCTAGTAGAAGGATATGAGAAAATTTTGCCTTAGGTTTATTGAAGAGGTTGTCTCATATTATATTTTTTAAAGATTTCCAAAAATTCAGAAGCATAATAAGGAAGCCTAATCTAGAAGACATGTCTAAAGTCATCTGTCCTTCCTATTCATTCAGAGACCACCAGGCAGGGTCTGGCTTCTACACTATCGTTTGCTTTCTAAATACCTGTACACTTCTCTTTTGTCATTGTAAATGTGCCAGAGGCTGATGTCTCTTTGGCAAGAGGGAAGAATAAAAATGGAAACCTTTTAGATGTCCTTTCTCAGCCTAAGACGACTCTGCTCATTTTTAATGTTATCATTTAACCTTTAACACAAGAGCCTCTGAGGTAGTTCTGAGTACCATCCACACACTTGGCTATAATCATCCAGTTTCCAGCGGCCTGGAGAGATCACGTTTCCCCACATTCCGTGATCATTTCATGGTGCACCTGGCCTGTGAGATGCAAGCTGAACATCAGCTCATAAATGAGCCACTCGCTGTGAATACTTGGAGCCCCTCCCTTTCTACCCCAGATTTTCTTGCTTAATAGAAAGTCTGAAAAGGGAATCTAGCATTTAGTTCTCTAAGATTTCACTGAATGCTTATAAATGGTCTACAAGTTACTCTTTTTTCTTTTTTTTTTTTTTTGCGAGTCTGGAGATGGAACCCAGAGGCATTTGACCTTCGAGCTACACCCCCTGCCCTACTTTTTTTATTCTTTATTTTGAAACAAGGTCTCACTAAGTTGCCGAGGGCCTCACTAAGTAGCTGAGGGTGTCCAAGAACAGTGATCCTCTGGTCTCAGCCTCCCAAATGCTGGGATTACAAGCGTGCACCACCATGCCTGGCTGACAAGTTACTCTTTAATGTTCATGTTATAGTGTTTGAGCTTGATCACATATGAGATCTTTTTATCAGATTTCTTCTCTCTTCATTCTCCTATGTTTCTGGCTTGAGAAAGTTTTCCCCAAAAAATGTCTTGATTGGTGACCACCCATCTATCAGCTGTCTTTTCCACTGAGGGCTCAGGATCTTCTTCTTGCCATCTTGAGTCTGGTTGCCCTCAGATCAATGTTGCTTCCCTCTACCAGCTCCTCCCCGTTTGAAGCACAGAAACTCTGGTCAGAAAATCCACAGCAGTAGCTGAGGCTGGAAGACACTGAAGTCTTAGCATAACAAGAGTCTTTAAACGGATCATCAGATACGGCTTTTCTGAGAATCCACACACCAAGGCTCTCCAAAGAAGCCCCCCATTTGAAACATCTGCCTAGATGTGGTCCTGCATCTGGTTGATAGAGTAGGCTTGTCCTTGTCGTATCTTCTCTCAAATCTATGTCCTTCACTCCATTCTACATCCTCTGCTGAGGACCATCTATTTCTCAAATCTGGAAGAAAAAAGGAGGCTTTTGCTGCCTGTATATCAGCCCAGAACCAACCTCATAGGCCACCATTTTCTTCCAGATAGAATTTCTCTGGAATAAAGCACGCCAGAGCTCCTAAATGACGCTGAGCTTCCCCATTCTCTTCAAGGGATGGCCATCCTTAGAGTCATTGTCTTGCTTTTGAACTCCTTAAGACATAATTATCAAGTATACATTTTGTGCATAATGTGTGTTATTCAACATTGTTATTTCACTTCATTTGAGCTCCTCTCCCCCACTAGTAGGTGAGGTGATCTCCTCCTCCTGGGTCATTTGATACTCTGCTCTCAGGTACTCTATACAGACAAGAATAAAAGCACAATAGCTCTTGAGAATAAGCAATCCATAGTGGCATCAGTGTATTGTAATCCATATTTATAAATGGGCATTCTCGAGGAACTTTCCTAAATGATAAAAATTCAGTTTGGTCCAACCAGATTTTTATGAAGAATCTTAATCTGAGTTTTTTTTTTTGTTGTTGTTGTTGTTGTTTGTTTGTTTGTTTTTGGTGGTACTGGGGTTCCTGAAAACCCTTATACCTCTGGGCTCCTATTTTATATATTTTTATTTGGAAACAGGGTCTCTTAAGCCAGCGAGGCTGGCTTCGAACCTGCGTGATCCTCCTGTCTCCGTCCCCCAAGCGCAGGGATTACAAGCGTGCACCACCACACCCGGCTTAATCTGAGTTTTGTAACCACACTGTCATCACTATATCCATTCCAGAATGAAGCTGCATGCTCCGTTTACAAAACCCAAAGTCCCATGCACACATATTTTTTTCTAAAAGAAATCATTTGCTTTTAAAAATAAATGTAAGAATCCACCTCTATAGAAACAAAACAAAACAGAGCAGATCAGAAATACTGTTTCATTTCTAAAATTAGTTTTCCTGTTTCCAGCTATGTGCAGATTTTTTTCAGTGTTTTGGGGGTCTCATCTTAGTCAAAATACTTAAACAACCCCATAACAGGCTATTGTGTAAAATAAATTTTTGAGCAATAAACTGGTAATTTTTCTCTTTATTCCCCATGGTAGCAAGGCACTCTACATTTTTTCCATCAAGCACTTGCAGAGTAGAAGTTAGAGACTTTGGTAAGTCTAAACTTACTGCCTATTTCATTATCTGGGAGTATGAGGAGACAGACATGTATTTTAATGGGGAAAAATAGGAAAGAGAGATAAATTTTTCCCTAGAGATATGGGTAGATTCCTTGAGCACTGGGAGTCCCCATAAGGCCCCAGTGCAATTAAAGCCCTTATAATGGATAACTGCTTCCAAGCATCGAAGCTTTCTGCCTCGTCAGAGGGTGAGACCCAAGATCCAAGTAAATCCCAGTGCAGCAGATCCTGAAGGGAACCTTTAAGCTGGAAGGGTGTGTACCTGTGTGTAGCTCTAGGGTAACCACTGTGGACCAGTGGTATTATGACTTGCCTGGAAGCTCTGTGGCTCCCTGAGATCTTTGGAGATTTATGTAGATTTAAAGTAAAAAAATATATAATTTTTTCTACATCTGATAATGTGAAAAAATTCACACTTTTCTCATGAGAAGGATATTTGTAGAATTCCTATTTCACAGCTGAAAAATCTGAGACCTAGAGTAAGTTTTGCTAATTCATATTTTAGGTTTGTTTCATAATCAGGAGATGACAGAGCTGGGTTTTGTATTCAGATTTGTTTAACCTCAAACCTGTGTTATTCTCACCAAACTTCCCTGACTTTTAGGTTGATCAAAACCTTGGAAATATAGTAACTGTCCAGCTAAGAAACCTAGTACATACATCAAGTGGTCAAATAAACCCCAGAGTATATCCATATCATGAACCCCTGAGAAGCACACAACATAGTTTTCTTTTATATTCTTTCAAATGCATAGCCTCTGTCTAAATATAAAAGCACATCAGACAAATCCACAATCGAGACATGTTCTACAAAATAAATTACTATTGCTCTTCAGAAGTGTGAAAGTGGTAAGAGACAAGAAAAGACAGAAGCTATTCCAGAAAGGAGGAGACTAAGTAGAAATAGCAACTACATGCAATGAGAGATCTGGCTTGGATCCTGAAACATAAAACAGTCACTGGTGAGAATTGGTGAAGTTCAATTAAGACCCATCATTTGGTTAATGTTATACCGATGTTAACAGCTTCATCACCTTGACAACTGTGGCTCTGTGAAATCTTACCATTAAAGAAGTGACATGAGGTATCTGAGGGAACTCAACTTTTCTGTAAATAAAAAATTAGTTCAAAAGAAAGAGTGAAAGAAAATAGAAAATAATCTATTGAATCATAATAGAGGAGTCAGCAGCAAGCTCATGAATGGTACCCAAATCACTTCCTACAGACATTTTTGGCACATGTGGGATGACATTAAGAACTTATGAGGATTTCTTCTATGCATATAAAATTGTAGAACATTTGTTGAAATTATATAACATACATTTTCCCATGGGGAGAAAGATGATTATGATGCTGAAAATTAGGAGTTAGGCACACTATTGAAAAGCAGAAAAAATGAATAGCCCTAGCAATCTTCCGACAGGAGACTTCTCTCATACATTGTGAAAGACACTGGTTTGAAGCAGGTCTTCAACTGAATAGAGATTGTTATGTTTATCATATAAATAGCTGAGGGTAATTCCTTCCTCATGTAGGAAATATATTTTAAAATAGAATGCTTCATACTTTATAGATTCCAGTAAGTATGCTTACCAGACAAACAATTTGCATTGTTAAATCATTTAGAGACATAATTTAGCTCTTAGAAACATCATTTATTCATGAAGCAATTATAGACTAAGTAGGCAAGATGTGGAATCTGAACCCCTGGATATAGAATCTGATGAGATTGGTTTTCTGCTATAGAAACATTGCTCTGTTGACAGGACAGGTGTGGGATTAGAACAGGAAAAGAATGGAGACAGAGGTACAGGGTTATTGCACAGTCTAAGTAAGAGATAAAGGCTCTCACCTAGGGCAGTGTCAAGAGAGATAAAGAAGGTGGCACAAAATCAAGAGATACAATGACTAGCAAGAAAACAAAGGTATATGATGACTTATTCCAGTATTGTGAAATATGATTGTTTTAGTCTGCTTTTCTGTTGCTGTGACAAAAACACCTAACATGAATAACATAGAACAGGAAATTTTTATTTGGCTCACAGAGGCATTCAGAGGCATGATCCATAGTTGGCAGACTCTGCGCAAAGTGGCAGAGGAATGCTGAGCTCCACTCAACTCAGTGGTGGCTGGAAGCAGACATAGCAAGAAGAGGGAACTAGACACAAATAAAGTGCCCATGACCACATCCCTCGTAACCCACCTCCACTAGCCATGTCCCAATTCTGAATCTTCCTTCATGGGGGACAATACCTTCAACACATGAGCCTTTGGGGGGCATTCCAAACCCAAATCATAACAGTGGTGGTAAAGGGAGGAAGAAGACTGAATGTGGAAGAGACGTAGAGAGGAAGACAGTTGATCTGACAGGAAAGAAAGGGAGAGAGTTCATCAATTTAGGAAAGAAAGAAGGAAGGAAAGAAAAAAGAGAAAGAATGAATGAATTTCACAGGAACCCTAAATTTCCTTAAGCTTTCCTAAAATCTTTATCTCAGCCACCTCCAAGAGACTTCTGTACCATGCTCACCCGAAATAGTTTACATTCTAAATCTAGGTATTATTAGCCTCAGTCTAATATTACTTAGACCCTTAAGACCTCTAGCACTTTTATTTTCTGAGAAAATTTTCAGAAAGCAGTTAACTTCTTTATTTACAGGATGTTTCTAAGAGCTCACATGTACTCAAAAGAGGCCATACCATATTAATAAGGGCAAAACTCACGTTATACTACTGTTGTAACACTAATGAGAGATCGTGAGGCAAATTACTGATGCAGATTAATCTAAGGCAAATTACCGATATAGATTTCATGTGTGTCCACAATAGGATACTGTAAAGCTATATTCATTTATTCATTCAGGAAATATTTATTAAGCCCTACTATGCATCAGGCAATACTCCAGATTCTGGGTATATCATGGGGAATAAAGATAGGCTCTCTGTTCCAAACAAACAAAAAGGATTGTTTTCACTACTTATAAATAGTGTACCCAAAATAAAACAAGGTAAACAGAACTAGACATGCTTGGAACATGGGATGAGGAGAGAGCTATTACTTGACTCAGGTATTATGGTTTGAATCTAACATGCCCTCCAAAAGCTCATGTATTGAAGTCTTGGTCACTAAAGCAGGAAAGAGATCGTGATGTTTCTAAACTCATCAGTGCATAAATTCAATTGAGGAACTAACTGTGTGTGTGTGTGTGTGTGTGTGTGTGTGTGTGTGTGTGTGTGTGTGTGATTGGTTGGGGATTGAACCCAGGGGCATTGCACTTCTGAGCTATACCTACAGCTTTATTTTATTTTGAAACAGTGTTTCATTAAATTGCTGAGGGCCTCATGAAGTTTTTGAGGCTGGCCTTGAATCTGTAATTTTCTTGTCTCAGGCCCCCAAGTATTGGGATTATAGGCATGCACCACCATGTCCAGCAGAAATTAAAAATTTGAATGGACTAACCTGGATGGTAACTATAGGCAGATAGGACATGTTTGGAGGAAGTAGATCACTGGGAACGTGTTCTTGGAAACTATATTTGTCCCTGGCCCCTTCCTTCTTTTCTCTCTTTGCGTCTAGGCTGTTATAAGCGGCACAGCTCTTTTTCTCCATTTCAAATGCCATGGAGCTGAGATCTTTGGAATCATGAGCCAAACTAAAGCTTTTCTTCCCCCAAGTTGGTTGTGTCAGGTATTTCACTTATACCAGTGAAAAGCTAACAGAGATGGTCAGTGACTAATTTTCTGAGAAACTGTCCTTTGAGCTGAGACCTGACAGAGGAGAAAAGCCAGCCATGAGAAGCTCCAACAGGAATGGAGAACGGCACTCTGGGTAGAGGCAAATTGTAGAGTTAAAAAGATTATAGTTTTTTCTAGTGCTTCTTTCCTGCAGAAAAATTCTCTAATAACCATAAATTAGTCCTAAAAAAACAGAGAGATGCAGTTTTGACCACTATGTCTTATGAAGGACAGGTGAATCTGAAGGCGTATCCAGAGACCAAGTGGAATGGGAAAATGAACCAGTCTTAGATGGATGGATATAGCCCTTTTATTACAAAGGCTATGGTAGTCATTTGACTTATAGGAACTGACATGATTCTCTAGTAGTTCCTTAGTTCTATGAGGAGGATAGACAGTTTACTTTCCATGCATATTTGCATAAGCATTAACTGGTATTTTCTTCCCCATGGCATATATTTTAAAAATTAAAACACAAGAATTTAGATAGTTGCTCACAGAAGGAGCATTTATACAGTCATAAAACTTAAAGCAATCTGACTTTTGTCATCAAAATACCACATGCATGTGGGATTTCTGTGCTAAAAAGAATTCTTATTTGATATGCAGATTTCCAGCAATAATGAAATAAGGGCATTGAGTAGATAACATGTTGCTTTCTTCACCATTAAAATTAATCATAGGCTAGGTGTGGTGGTGCACGCTTGTAATCTCAGTACTTCGGAGGCTGAGACAGGAGAATTGCAGGTTTGTAGCCAGCCTCAGCTACTCAGCGAGGCTCTCTAAAACTCAGTGAGACCCTGTTTCAAAATAAAGAATAAAATATAGGGCTGGGGGCTGTGTCTCAGAGGTAGAATGCCCCTAGGTTCAATCCCCAGTAAAAAGAAAGAAAGAAAGAAAGAGAAAGAAAGAAAGAAAGAAAGAAAGAAAGGAAGAAAGAAAGAAAGAAGAAAGAACTTCAAAATAGTTTCTTCATCTCTAGTCATTTCCCTTAGCTACAGAGCTTTATTTATTTAACAACCACTTGCATCCCACTTATTATGTGCCAGGCATGATTCTAATCACTTTATAAACAACTACTCATTTTCCCATCAGAACTACCCTAGGAGATGAGTACTACCATCGTCATTCCTGGTTTTGTCAATGAGGAATTAAGTGATTGGGAGTACAGCTAATAAGCCAAAGGGCTGGAATCCAAACCCATGCAGCCAGCTCCAGAATGAGAATCTACTCTCAATGACTGTGCTTGGTGCATTAGTCAGCTTTCCATCACTGTGACGAAATACCCAAGCAAAAACAACCTAAAAGAAGGAAAGATTTATTTATTTTGGTTCACAGTTTTAGTCCATGTTTTCTTGGGCCTCTTCACTTTGGGCCTGTGATAGAGCAGAACGTCATGGTGGGAAGTGTGTGGTAGAGCAAAGGGAAACAGAGAAAGAAAAAGAAAGGGACAGGGTCCCCATATTCTCCCCAAGGGCATACCTCAATTACCTCCTTCCTGCAACTAGGACCCATATCCTAAAGTTTCCACCACCTCCCAGTAGTACCACACAGTAAGGACCAAGTCTTCAGTACATGAGCTTTTGGAAGACACGTAAGATTCAAACCACCTGCGTCTTCTATTTTTTCCTCAATTCCCCTCTTTTAACTTCTATGTAACTCTGTTTTAGCATGTTGACTACATCATTATTATAAGCTTGATATTACTGTAAGTTCTCCAAGAGTAGAAATCCTGACTTAATATATTTACAATATCTCTCATTGTACTTAGCAAATAGAAGGTACTCGGTAAATGGGTTTGTCTAAAATGGGCTAAAAATAGGATGTATAAACAATTCCTAAACATTCTGAATTCTTTTTCAATAGAATTGTATTAATAATTATTTTGTCTACACATGCTTTCTATTTTCACTCATATTGGGGTAAATTTACATCTTTATTCTGTTTTCTCCTGTGTGTCTAAGCACATTTTATTACTTTCTAAGAGGAGGAGTGAAATCTAGTAAAGTGTTACAACTTAACCCCAAGACAAAGATTAATTAGTAAAAATTGCACAAGCATTAAATTGTACATGAATAAGAAGGCTGAATGACATTTCTGAATCTGATAGCTCTTTTAATAAGATTTTAAAAGAAATGACATTTTGCAAACTCATGGCTTTTAGTCCTATGTTATAGGCAGGATCATGGAACACACATTACGAGTCAAAGTCTCATAGACATTTAAATATGTGGAATTCAGTAAATATTCTTCATTGCATTTATTCAATTTGCTAACTTTTTATAGTGCTAAAAATTTTATGATACAAAAAGCTATACTTATTAAGCTGTATGCAGTCAATTTTACATAATCCTCTTAAAATAGAACAGTTTTAAAAATGTTTAATTTTCTTAGGTAAAAGAGTAATTTTGTGACAAAGTCACAATTATAATCATGATTTCCAAAATGTATTAATTTGACTTCTGAATGAAAAAAAATGAGCTATTTGTTCTTTTGAAAACAAGACATACAAACATATACAAATTATATGTATACAAATATACATATATATATATATATGAGTACATATATATTTGAAATACTTCCAAAGTTTAAAAAATATTTTCTCTAAACATTCTTAGTTACAAATGCTCTATTTTAAATATTTTCTGAAATAAATTTATTTATAAATGTAGATCATTTTATATTGCAGGGTTTATGTCTATAATATAAATATGTGAGTGTCTGTGTGTATGTGGTTTATATGTCTCTTGTTTCTTATAAAAATGAAACAATTTTTTTAAAAAATTAAACAAATACACATATAAAAAGAAATAATTCCAATACTGTTTTGATAACAGCATGTTTTCTTATTAAATTTAGGAAAGGATTTATGATGCCTAGCATGCAAACCAGGGATCTAACTGGAAAAGCACACTATTGGGGGATCTAATACAACGGCAGGCTCTGCGCCTCTGTCTCTTTTAAGGATGATGGTATGTGTGGCTGTTCGTCTTGTCTCTCCACACTGAACCAAGAAAAGAGCATCCTTTACTTCACTTCTTATTTTTAAATATATGTTGGGGCTTGGGGATTCAGGGCAGCACAGAGTATGCCAGATGGAATGGTATGCTGTAGCAAAAGAGTTTTGCAATTTTCTTTCTGTTTAGACTGGGTTGTAACCCTAACCATAACAGAGATTCTGAATGACAGCGGCCAATGCAGATCAGATGGTGATGATGAAGCTAGGTGGTTACTTCTGTTGGTAACAGTGAGATGCCCTTAAAAGACCAGAGACTTCAAAACACAACTGAGAAGTTAAGAACTGCACTTTAGAGCCAAAGTTCTCTCAGATACAAACGCTTCCTTACATGGCAATTGACACATGAAAAGCATATGCCTCCAGGAAACATCAGATATACACAATAACTTGTTTTTCTGCTATTTAATTCTGAGATTTCCGGTTTCAGGTTTGAAACAAACCTGTGCCATGGTTATGCTTGTTTTCACTAACTTTTCTACAGGCACCAGGATGCAGATAGGAATTATTTACAAAACAACAATCTGGAAGAGATCCTAGAGATCATCAAATCAATCTCCTTTCATTGATTTTCAGGTAAGAAAAAACTGAGACCCAGAGTGGTTGAGCTGTTGATCACAGTTATTTGAGATCTATTATTCACCTAAGCTTGAGGTGGAGTCCCAAATTTAATGTAATCTTTTGATTCACATGCATACAGTAAAATGATTGCTACAAAATTATAATGAAGGCAGGAAAATGTTATTTGCATATGAAGAATAGATTTACAAACACCTTTCCTCCGTTTCAATAATACTTAGGCTTTTATCTCGGTGTTTTTCCAATGTAGGGCACAAGAATCTAATCACTGTTTCTTTTATTTAATTTTGAACTGTCACTTCTTACTTGACTAGTTGAAGAAATTAAGTCTTTGGAAGTAGAATGACCTTCTTAGGGGCATGCAGTAAGTTGCCAAACAGATGCCAAGCAACTGAGTCCTCGTCTGGGACTTCCTGTCACACCATCACACCCTTAGTCCCAGGAAAGGATGGACTGTGGAATCATGCAGGAGAAGCAGATTGGAGGCTGATGCCATAAGGCTCAGAACTGGAAAATGAGTATCTTTTTCTTTGGTCTAGTAGTCACCAGGGCTTCAAAAGTTTGGGAGAGCACAGACACATGGGAGCCCTTCCAGAGCTGAGGGTTTTACAACTGTTTACAATGCATTATTTAGGACATTGCCTGGTGCCAAGATGTTTTGCCAAAAGGCCATGTTGTCACACTGCGTGAAGCCCAAAGGTTGTTTTGAAAGTCTCTTTTGCTTGTTGGATTTCAGGATATGAGACAGAATGTGTAAGGGCAATAAAATGAGAAAGGCTTTTTATCAAAGACAAAAAGGTAAAGGCTCCGTTTTCTAAATATCCTTTGAGTTGGAATCCATAAGCTCCTTTCTCTTGTTTTAAAGCAAAATACGTATTGAAGCACCTTTTAACCCAGTGCAAAAATTCGACATGAAGTGGAAGAGTGAGCGTGGTAGAAGATGAGAGGAGTCACCAGGCATGCCACAACTAGTCCCTGAGCAGGATAAGTTTGCCGAGGAGTGAACGTGGCTGTGCACATAGACTGGCTCTCAAGAACTCTCTGTTGCTGAATAGGAAGACTTGAGCCCTCCAGCAGCTGAAATAATACTGCACTATGGGCCACAGTCATCTATTGATTTAAGACCTTGATATTTTGTGGACGTGAAACGAAGTACCATGAGCCACGAGGGTTTGCAGTCCTGTCTCAGGTCAGCGTGTTAGTCCTTCTCGCCACCATTGACACTGGCACGCACTGTTCCTGCCTGAGGCATGAGATGCCTAATTCGATCAAATGCAGGCTCTATAATTTGAATTCGAGCCAAACCACAATCAAATCATAAAGTTTCCAAAGCTGCCACCATCTTGGAAATGTCAAATGTCGAGCAGAGAGGCAGGAAATAACTGTACAGGGAATAAATACCGTCTATTTTAATGAATTTTGCATCTGGTCCTTATGTGAGCCCATCAATCCATTAGCTGCAATTTAAACATCCTGATTAACATTGCATTACCTTATGTGACTGCTGGAAAAATAATTGTATCTCCATGCACCATACATACCCCAAAATCCTAAACCCCTTTGAGTTTTAAGTTGCTAAATATAGCATGCCCTGGCCACTTAGAAGGTCTCTGAAGTCTGCTTGATATTAGGCATAAAAAATACGCCTGGGAAAAAAGGATGTTTTTATATGCTCAGATATTAGGGCCCACTAAAAGCAGGGACTGCCTTGGCTGTCACTGTCAGACCTCCCGGTGTCTGAGAAATTGTATGCTCCTTTCTAAATCCTTTCGGAAATTGCCAGTTTGATAGAATAACATTGCAGGAAACCACTCAAATTGAACATGTTTGTTGTTTTATATTCTGCCAGGCAAATGTCAGAACAATGCCAGGAGACCAGAGTGGGTCCGAACGGGAGAGAGCAGGAGGGGAGATGTAGAGAGGAAACCAGGGAGCAAAGGAGACAATGAGGACAGAATAAAAAAGTTATTTCAATGGAGACCTTTAAAGGCATAATACAAACTCTTGCCTTTGAGAATTGAAAGCAAAACAGATGGCATTTTCACAATTGTCTTGCAGTTAATAGCTTGACGTCCAACCTGAAAATTGGGTTGTAGAATTGAATTATTCTGGTCAACAATTTTCTGGTAAATCTCTCTGCACTCATCAGTGATGTGGGCAGCGATAAATACTAAATACTGGCTCACTTGGAGAACTCACTCACGGAGTCTCCTTTGTACAGTTCTATTGTATTTTTTCCCCAGTGTGAATTTATTTGACTACTGAAATTTTCTTCACTTTGCATTTTTATTTACGCAATGTGCCATATAAATCATTTCCATCAATTAGGAACAACAATTTGCCATAATCATTTCTTCACTCTCATGTTTGAAGACATTTTTTTTTCTAGGTCTGACAATTTAACAGAACTTACTGGTAATGATTTCAAATAATCCTTCAGAAATGTATCTTTCCAGAAAGATCGACCCGGGGGAAAGCTGTATGAATGGTGGTAGCTTTGCCTCTCTCTCTTTTCAAGAGGCTGACTCATAAATTAGGAACTTGACTCTCTCTTCTGGGATTTGGATGGTTTCCTAATGAGCAGAAGGGGGCTGCTTTATTTATTTATTTACTAACCTTTGTGGATTCAAACACCTGATAGCACTTAGCACCTTAGTGACTATGGTTATATTAGTATTGCAGGCACATGGTATTGGCTTGGTTACCAGCAAAACTTTCTGCCTCATCTCTGCTCAAGTATTGAACCCTGCACCCAACACATGCTCTCTAATTTTGCTAATTTTAGCACATTAATTTTTTTTTTTTTTTTTTTTTTGTTTTACTGAGAGCCAGGCGTGGTGGCACACATTTGTAATCCCAGTGCTTGGGAGGCTGAGACAGGAGGATCACACAAGTTCAAAGCCAGCCTCAGCTACTTAGTGAGGCTCTCAGCAACTTAGTGAGACCCTGTTTCCAAATAAATTATAAAATAAGGCTAGGGGTCTAGCCCGGAGGTAGAAAGCCCCTGAGTTCCACCTTCCAGTACCACAAAAAAATTTTTTATACAGACTAAAATTGAACATTATTAATCTACTTTTTTCACATTAGTTTAAAAAACTGTAGTTTCCTTTTTAAAATAATCTAAATGCATGTTTTGGCAGCATCCAAATAGTAAAAAAACTATATCATATTTTCAAATGTGCACCAGAACAACCAGTAATTTTTTTTCAAATCAGAACTTGAATCAATTAATTATTTTTTGGTATATCTTCTGTACTAGGGTTTAAGCCTCCAGCAACTATGTATTACCCAGTGAATATCTCAGCAACAAGATGCCAGGTATACATTAAGTGCTCAGTCACAAGATAGTGAAACTATTCGCCCTTCCTAAGTTTATCTTCTTTTATGAATGTTTTTTAAAATAATATTGTTCATACTGAGGTACTATTCTATCAACCACTTAAAAATGGCTTCACAAGTAGCACTGCTCTTTTTTTTTCCTAAATCAAACAAAAACTAACACACAAACACAGATATGAAGGCAGGTAGTTACTTAAGAAAAGAAATCATAAGCCCAGCTAGGTGATGCATGCTTAAAAATCTCAGTACACCAGTGTCTGAGACAGGAGGATTGCAGGTTCCAGGCAAGCCTTAGCAACTTAGTAAGATCTTGTTTCAAAATAAAAAAATAAAAAATAAAAATGACTGGGAATGTAGCTCAATGATAAGCTAAAACAGTGTTAATATTAGATGTAGGACTTTTCTTTCTTCCATTTTTTTTTAAATTGGTGCATTATAGTCATACATCTTAATGGGATACAAGATGGTAGAGGTATATATGCACACATCACTCATTTAGCCCTCCCCACTTGCCACCCCATTTCCTCATGCTCCCACCTGCTCATCTTTGACTTAGTGATTGACTTTTATATATCTGTGAATGTACACCATGTACATTAGGAAATTTCCCTCTCCCTTCTCCATCCCACTCAGGTCGCCTTATTTGCTCATCTGTGGTCTCACCTTCTTCGTCTAGAGTGTCTCCTATGACCCATTTTCTCCCTAGTTTCCACCTGCTAGAGAGAGCATCTGATTTTTCACTTTTTGTGACTAATCTCACTTAGCACAGTGTTCTCCAGTTCCATTCGTTTCCCTGAAAATAACATATTTATATTCTTCTTTGTGGCTGAGTAAAATTTCATTGTGTACATATTCCATAGTTTTGTAATCCATTCATCTGTTGACATTTGGCTGGTTCCATAGTGTGGCAATTGTGAATTGTGCAGCTATAAGCATAGATTCTTTTGGGTAGATATCCAGAAGTGGTATTGCTGGATCATATGCTAAGTTCATTCCTATTCTTCTGAGGATCCTCCGTGCTGTTCCAAAGTGGTTGCACTAATTTGCAATCCCACCAACAATGTATTAGAGTTCCACTTCTCCACATCTTCACCAGCATTTGTTGTTTGTATTTTTAATTATTGCCATTCTAATCAGAGTTAGGTGAAATCTCAGGGTACTTTTAATTTGCATCTCTCTGATTGCTAATGATTGCTTTTTTCCATTTACTCTAACCATCCCTTTTCTGAGAATTAAAGAAAGAACTGGAATTCGGTGTTAGAACTAATGTCTTGCTATCTGGGGAAGTCTAATGAAAACCTTATTTTAGTTCTTAATAGCCATGGCCCTTGCCACTTTTCTAGAGCTGTGACATTATTGTGAAGCATGAAATAAGATGTGTGTGATCTGTAATGTGTAGATGGTTAAGTGGCCACAAACTGTAAAACCGAAGGTGACCTATTGACTGAAATAGTTTGTTAAAACTTCTATAACAAGTCATACAGACTGGGGGGCTTTCATAACAATTCTGCAGGCTAGACATCTAAGATCAAGGTATCACACCACTGGTTTCTTCTGAGTCCTCTTTCCTTAGCTTGTAGATATTCATCTTCTCCCTTTGTCTCCCCACCCTCTTCCCTGGGTAGGTGCCTGGGTCCTAACCTCTTATTCTTATACTAGTCTTCCTGGACTAAGGCTCACTCCAATCATTTTCACCTTAATTACATCTTTAATGATCCTATCTACAAATACAGTTACATTCTGAAGTAGTAGGGGTTAGAACTTCAACATAAGTATATATGGGCAACACAATTTATCCTATAACATCACCCCAAATGCTCCATCAGCAGATTTTTGTAGACCCCCCAACCCATCCACCAATAGTACATGAATCAAACCATGACCCAATTGTACCACTGGAGATAGAAATCTCTCCAGAAGTGAAAACTCACACCCCAGGCCTCGATGTGAAATATCTTTGCTTACTAACTCAAGGTTATAGTTTTTTGCTCATCCTTGTCTTTTTTCCTCAAGTAAATGCTTTTCTACGTGACCGCCTAGTAAATGGCATAGTCTACTAACAACATGAACAATCTCAAATCATTTCTGAGAATCTAGGCAACTTTAGTGCTACAACGAGCTATTTTGCTTGGGTTGATTCAGTCTCTTTTCATCATAACATACTGAGACACCAGGACCTAATTTCCATGGGCATTGGCCCTTCATTCCTGTCTTTTTACTCTTCATACTTCTTTCAAGCTTTTCCTTTTAAAAGAACGCATTACTTATTTCAAATAATTATTCCACTTACTGATTCTAATATGTGAAACATATATAGAAAGAAAAGTAGAGGTTTTCACATGCATGGATAGGATAGGGATCAATTGGTAATATTGATATTTACTGAGGATGAGGGTGAGGGCTTGGGCTCTGTAATATTTTATGTATTTTTTAAATGAGAGAGATGTGACTTGAGTAGAGTAAAATGTGATACCAGTCAGTTCATTCTCTTTGCCCACTGTACCTGGCACTTACTCTGTCTTTGAGATTTAAGTTTAGATTTCGAGTTGCGGTGTCTTCTCCATGCTGTCTCATGGACTTTGGACCAGCTCTAAAATCTGTGTCTGTGCTGGTGACCGGAGCAGCATCCAGTGTGAGCACTGCATTGGATGAGTGGCCAATTCTGTTTTGGCTTTCCTGAGTTGCACTTTTGATTTTCTTTTGGTCATCAATAATTCTGCCAATGATAACATTTGGTCTTTGAGAGAGTGATGAGTTTCCGGGGGGAGACGTGGTAGTGCGCATGAAGGTGGACGAGACGCCAGCAGTAGTTATCTTCAGCTCTTAGAGTGAATTCTGAAGGTTTTCTAATATTGACTCAAGAATAATCCTTCTTTGTTATACAATGTTTGAGGTGGAAACTGCTAGCATGAAGCTCATTCCACAACAAACATTTCTCCCTCCAGTACCTACAGAAGCCCTTCCTCTGTGGCTTTCCATGGAACCTTCTTGTCAGCCTTTGGTTCTTCTCCCCATCCTGTGACACGCCAATCTCTATGGCCTGCCATCCCTCTCCCCCAATGGTGGTGACTGTTCTTGTTGCTAATTTACACCCAAAACACCCATAAGTGTGTGGCTGTGATTCCAAAGGTTCAAGAAGGAGACTTATTTTTTTTTATTTTAACAAAATAAACATTTAGTTGATTAGCAGATGCCTAGTTGAGAAAAGCTCTAGGCTTTATAACTCAGGCTTAGCACATTCAACCCTAACTATCTGATACTACAAACCTTTTGTTTTAAAAGTTCTACACACACAGTAGTCACCCATTACATGTTGCTTAATTGGACAGGTGTGGTGGCATTCACCTGTAATCCCCAGTACTTGGGAGGCTAAGGTAGGAGGATTGCAGTTTGAGGTCAGCCTTATCATCTTAGTGAAATTCTGATTCAAAATCAAAAAATAAATAGAGCTGGGGATGAGGCTTGGAAATAGAATGCCTCTGGATTCAATCCCCAGTACAACCACACACACACACACACACACACATATATACACACACACACACAAACACACACATATATGATCAATGATGCTTCCATTTCATAAGTGTATGTGCTTCTTCCTAAATAATCATCAATATTTCTTTCTAAGATGGGAGAGATGTCGTGTTGTTATATTAATCTCTTCTACATGTAGAATTTAATTTAAAATGTCTTCTGTATCCAAAGTTTCAAATACCATTAATATAGAAGTAGATGGAAAACAAACAACATTGAAAAACACAATCTAAATTGGTGTGTGAAAAATTAAGTTGTATTAATGCCATGTTAAGTATTAAAACAATAAGTGATCAGATAGTATGTTTTTGTGTGTGTGTGTGCGTGTGTGTGTGTGGTACTAGGGATGGAACCCAGGGGCCATTTCCTCTGGGCCACACTCCTAGACCTATTTTTTATATTTTATTTGGAAACAGCATCTCTTAAGCCAGCTGAGGCTGGCTTTGAACCTGCGTGATCCTCCTGTCTCAGCCTCCCAAGAGTGGGGATTACAAGCGTGAACCACCACGCCCAGCAGATAGTATGTTTTATTTACCTAGAAGTTTATGATTGTTATTCAGATGGTTGCCCTAAAGAAAAGCTTTTCTTTTTATTGGGAAATCAGAATATAAAGTACAAAAAAAAGTGTGCTTTTAAATGACTGTTTTCAAAAAGCATAAAATGAGCTAACTCATATAGATTTCATTATTGTATTCAAATATATTGTCCCATCTGAATCAGTCCCTGTAATATTTATTTACAATAAATATATAGTATTTATTAAATATTGTCAAATCTTTCCAAGGCATGTGTAATGATTTCCACTCTAAGCAGCAACTTTAAAATATATTTATTTTTTAATTTATACATCTTTCTGGGGCACATAAGTTAATAAATGTATATAATGCACATTAATAAAATCAGGGTAATAAGCATTCCCATATTTTCAACCATTAATAATTTTTATCTGTTGAAATTTTCATGCCCCTCTAGTCATTCTGAAATAGGCTCATATTTCAAATAGTTTCATATTTTTTGAAATAGGTTCATAGGTTGTTTTGACCAAAAGTTACCCCATTGTACTTTGTAAGGACCAGGAGTAGCTCCTCCACTGAAACTGTGTTTTCAGTGCCCCTGATTGAATTTCTCTATTTCTAGTGACCCCATCTCTACTGACCACTCTTACACTTCTTTCTTCTACAAGACTGACATATTGATTTTGACAATAAGTGAGAATGTGTGATATTTGTCTTTCTGGATCTTGCTTAAAATAATAATCTCCAGTTCCATCCATGTTGCATAGTAGCAACTTTTGGGAATTATCATTTCCAAATATACTTGTCAACATATATATATATATATATATATATATATATATATATATATATATATATATAATCTGTATTGGAGATATATATATATATATTGGTGGTACTGGGGTTCCTGAAAACCCTTCTACCTCCAGGCTGCACTCCCAGACCTATTTTTATACTTTCTTATTTGGAAACAGGGTCTCTTAAGCCAGCAAGGCTGACTTAGAACCTGTGCAATCGTCTTGTCTCGCCTCCCAAGTGCGGGGATTACACCCTACCCGGCTTTGTCAACATTTTATATTGACAGATTTAAAATGTTTTCAGTTTGAAGACTAGTACTATTTATATTACATTTATTTATTCACATTGGTCTAATTACTTGGAATTTTGATAATCATTTTTGTGTGTGTGTATATATATTTTAACCATCCAATTTGTAACTTATGTAAACCATACTTATTCAAAATCTTGCCCATTCTGCCGGGCGTGGTGGCACACACTTGTAATCCCAGCATATGGGAAGCTGAGACAGGAGGATCGTGGTTCACAGACAGCCTCAGCTATTTAGTGAGGCCTTTTGCAACTCAGTATGACCCTGCTTCAGTACTGGGGAAAAAAATTGTCACGGCCGGGCATGGTGGCGCACACTTGTAATCCCTGCACCTGGGAAGCAGAGACAGGAGAATCGCGCAGGTTTGAAGCCAGCCCCGCTGGCTTAGGAGACCCTGTTTCCAAATAAAATATAAAATAAGTCTGGGAGTGTAGCCTGGAGGTAGAAGGATTTCATCCCCAGTACCACACACACACACACACACAAACAAACAAACAAACAAATAAACAAATAAATAAATAAATAAAATCGTCCATTCTAGCTCAGAGGTAGAATGCCACTGGAATGTACTGCAAATTTTTTTTGTCCATTTTATTGACTATTTTTAATGTTTTATACTCTCTTATGTATTCCATATGTAAGTCGTTTGTCATTTATTTGTTTACAATTATTGTTTATTATTAACTTTGCTGGTATTTTCTTTAACTGTTCAAACTATTTCTATTTCAAAGTTATGAATATTTTTAATTATCACGCTTTTGCGAGTTATCTAAAATCAATATCATTTTGATATACTGTATTTTCTTAAAAGATTAAAAGCTTAGCTTTACAAATTCATATGTTAAATTCACTTGGAATTAATTTTTTAATATTGTATAAGTGGTATTTTAATTTATATTTTCCACATAGAAAAATATTGCCTCAACACCATTTAAAGTCCTCAATGACTATTAAAGCCACGTCTGTCATATACCAACTTACATTTATATCTGTGTGTGATTCTGTTTCTGCACATTCAAAGACTACTCTCAGTTACGATCTTTGATATTCGTGAGAATGGGTAATTATTTTTTAGATGGATTTGTGTCTGTGTTGCTTGGACTGACTTCTTCATGTGTGTCTTAACTCCAGTTTGTTTTATTTCTGTTCCACTTTATCCAATGTATTTTTGAGCTCTGCTAAGAGTACTTAATTTTATACTAGGAGACTCTAAGAATACGTGCATTTCCTGGCCTTTTCTGGATCCTGGAGGCTGCTTGCATTCCTTGGCCTGCAGTTTCCTCCTTTGTCTTCAAAGACAGCAAAGGCTGATTGAGGCTCTCACACCACCTTGCTTTGATGCTGCTCTCATCACCAGCTTCTCTGGCTCTTCTCCCTTCCTCTTCCCCATTTTAAGGACCTTTATGATTTCATCGGATCCACTGCTAACCCAGAATAATTTCTTTGCTTTCAGGTCAGCTGACTAGCAACCTCCATTCTCTCTGTAGCATTAATTCCCCCATTGCCAGAAGTATTACATATTCACGTGTTCTGAGAGTTGAAGCATGGACACTTCTGAGAGCCACTGTTCTTTCTACTACAGGGACAACCCTTTCTATGACCAGAGTTGCTATTGTTCTAAAAGAGCACTGCAATATAATCGTATAGTATCATTATATTCACCAAGTACCAGGTTATTTGTATGAACTGTCTTTCCATGTGGGACTGCCCTAGCTCTGTCCCAGGAACACATAGACATAGTCTAAAATGTCTACTTCCAATGTTATATTTTTAATGGAACAATGAAAAAAATCTGTTCCAAAGTTAAAGTCTCAATTTTAGAAGACCTAAAACAATATACAGCAATTAAAATGACAGTGTTCATAGTTTAAAAGTTTCTAAGATCCTATCTTAGAGTGCCCAATACACTGAGTAGTCTCACTGCTGATAGTTTTGATAGCATTTGAGAACAGATCTTTCAAGACCATCTAAATTTTAAAAATATTTGCCTTTGTTGTTCATGTTCAGCATTTAGGCTCTTAAAATATCTATATCTATTTACTTTATTATTTTATCTTAAATATTGCTAAAAGAATTTGCCAGGTAGTTCACAACTTTTCTATTCTCCATCTCCCCCAAAGCCCTCTGAATATCCTCTGAAGTTTATCTAAGTTTTTCTCACATCTTATGATGCTTCTCTCCTAGGGCCAGTCTCTAGTTGTGCCAATCCACTCGGGTTATTTGAGGCAATTTTCGCCCACCCCATGCCTTGACCAACCTATCATCTTTGTGGTTTCAAACCCAATATCGGGGCCTCTTCCTGATGAGACCAAGAATACATTTGATGTATCATCTGCCTTTTTAATTTTTTCCTCCCACCTATTATAAATTATAAAGAACAGTTTATCTTAATCACCTAAGAATACGAATTCCATAGGGGCAAGGACTATGTCTTTCTTACATTCTATAGTGTTCAAACAATTGTGTGTAGAAAGCGTTGAAGTGCTTAATTAACAAATGAATTGAGGTGCTACCATTTCTTTCTTAAATGTCACATATTTTTACCCAGCTAAAAATATTTTTCTGTGGTCTTGGCATTTTGCATGTGACATGACATCTGCTCTGAGAGTAACAATAGAATTATAACAGACCTCTCAGCTGCTATTTTGAGTAAACTATTCTGTCATCATAAAATCTTTTGTTAAAATGCAAGAGAAGATAATTATTCTTTTTTCTTAGTGCCATGGTGAATAAAAATGCAGTGTACTTACAATAGAAAAATTATCATTGAACTGTCTAATGAGGTTGATATGAAGTCATTTTAGTAAAGTATTAATCCTCTTGGGACCAATCCATATTTTTCACTCAAGTGACTTAAACACTGATACTTTGACCATAGTCTCACCTTCAGGCCTTTAAGGGAGACAAATATATAATCACTTCCTTTCCCATTTAAATTCAGACATAGATAAACTGCCACTGGAAAGTCTGGCCCAATGGATTCAGACCAAGGAATAGACAGTGACATTTGCTTAGATAGCTTATTGGATCAAAACCCAGGCTCCTGAAGTAGTTTAACACCTCAATTACAGATCATCAAATTAACTAAAAATCAAACAACTTAAAATGATCGACTTCATTTGTATATGATGGCAAAATAAATGCCTGGATTACTTTTCCTCTCATAAAATTAATGGGTTCCTTAATTAATTAGTAGGTTGTGTGCCAAACTGTTCCGAACAGCGCACAACTGATCTCCGAATTATGATTATAGAGATAAGGAAAGAGAAAATAAAGTGGAATAATTGAACAAGTCATAATATATATATATATATATATAAATTACAATGGAAAAGCTATCAAATTTATACCTGAATCCCAAAGAAGACCAATATCATTGTAACTGGTAATACAGCTTCTCAGTTTCTAGTAAATAAAAAATTTTATGTTTCATTGAATTTTTCTCTTTATAAGTAGTAAAACTAAAAGTGTGGATCAACAGTTTCCCTTTTCACATTAAAACTTATAAATTATTTTCTCTGATTTATGCATGTTTTGTGAGTATACATAATATATGTGATACACATTTTTCTTTATGCCCTCATTCATCTGTGATGGACATCTGGGTCATTTCCCTATC
This sequence comes from Muscardinus avellanarius, assembly GCF_963383645.1. NCBI lineage: Eukaryota > Metazoa > Chordata > Mammalia > Rodentia > Gliridae > Muscardinus > Muscardinus avellanarius. Next base: position 174,071,477 of record NC_137787.1, read on the forward strand.
TTGGCTGTAATGAATGATGCTGCAATGAATACCCAGGGGTAGATAAACCACTGATATACTGATTTTGTTTTCTTTACAGGATTGCTAGATAATAGGGGACTTCTATCCAATTTACATCCCCGCCAACAATGTGCCAGGGTTCCCTTTTCTCCCTTTTCTCATCACAATTCTTATTTCTTGTCTTGATAATACCTTGAAGTGTGTAAAGTGATATCTCAGCATGGTTTGTTTTGCATCTCCCTGATGACTTGTGATCTGGAATATCTTTTCTTGTATTTGTTGGCCATCTCTCTATCTCCTTTGGGAAAATATCTATTCGAGTCCTTTGCTCATTTTTAAATCAAATTCTTTTTAAATGTACCCTTTCTTTCCAACATCTCCTCTCTTTCCAGATTTCTATATTTAAAGTGATTGGGACTTATTTCTGCATTTACGCAAGCCTTAAGATTTATTTCCCCTGACCTTCAGCATCTGATCTACCTGCAGATACTCTCACCTCTGTCTCCTTCATCAATTGTTGTTATTGCCTAGCCCAGCAAATGCGGTACTTTTCCTTCTCACTTAGCTCAGTCCCTCAAATGTTAAATCTTGCTCGCAGATGCCTTCCTGGACCACCCTTTCTGGACCAGCATGCTTTCTTCACTCTTCCCTATTCCTTTGCCTCCTTCACTTTATCCTAGTGATCAACACCTTCCTAACCCATCTCATGGTTTCCACCTTTGCTCCCTTACAACACATCATCTTACCTCCCAGAACAAACTTCCACTTGCATATTATAGTTTTGGTTTTATTTTTTTTTTTCAGTACTGGGGTTGGAACCCAGGGACAGTCTATCTCCAAGCTATACCCCCCAGCCCTATTTCTTATTCTTTATTTTGAAACAGGGTCTCACTGAGTTGTAAAGGGTCTCACTAAGTAGCTGAGGCTGTCTGTGAACCACGATCCTCCTGTCTCAGCCTTCCAAATGCTGGGATTACAAGTGTGAGCCATCACACCCGGCTTAGTTTTTTTTTTACATGAAAATTATGAAAGCATATTCAAAGAACCTTGAAATTTGTCACAAAACTGTGCTATAGTCCGAAATATTAAAAAGGTATGAAGTACCTACATTCCAGATCACCACACATAAGTCTTTCATTAAAATGTTGTCAGTTATTCTTGTGTGAGGCTAATAACTCCATTTCACAAATATGGAAACTAAGGTTTAGAGATGATTTGCCAGGAAACAGAGTTGAACAGCTGAGAACTGAACCAAACTTTTAAAAAATGTATATTTTTTCCATTATAACACATAACAACTGGGGGGAGGGTGTCAATTGGGAAAGTAAAGATTGCTTTGGGACACAGCTTCTTCAACCACAAAGAGTGGAAACAAACCATATTTATTAGGATGGTACAAAATTAATCATGGCAGTGTGTCGTCAGTGTACATGGTTGTCTATGCAATGGACCCAATGGATACAAAACTTCCTTGAAATCTCTAATATATCAACCACAAATTGTTACTCTCAAAATAATCCAGATAATTTATGATTAAAAATGCATCAAACTAAAAAGTTTCTGTTCATCAAAGGAAATATTCAAGAATCTAAAAAGGAAGCATACAGAGTGGGAGAAGATCTTTACCAACTACCACTCTGACAGAGGACTAATATCCAGAATTTACAAAGAGCTCAAAAGACTCTACACTAGCAAAACAAACAACCCAATCAAGAAATGGGCAATCGAATTGAATAGACACTTCACAAAGGAAGAGATACAAATGGCCAATAGATACATGAAAAAATGTTCAACAGCGGTAGCCATCAGGGAGATTCAAATCAAGACTACAGAGATTCCATCTAACCCCAGTCAGAGTGGCAAGCATAAAGAAGTCAAATAACAATAAATGCTGGCGAGGATGTGGGGAAAGAGGAACCCTTATACACTGTTGGTGGGAGTATAAACTAGTTCAGCTACTATGGGGATGAGTGTGTAGATTCTTTAGAAAACTGGGAATGGATCCACCATATGATCCAGCTATACCACTCCTGAGTATCTTTCCAAAGAGGCTGAAATCAGAGAACTACAGAAACATATGTCCCACGTTCATAGCAGCACACTTAGCAATAGCCAAAATATGGAACCAACCTAGGTCTCCATCAACAGATTAATGGATTATAAAATTATGTGAAATGCACACAATGGAATTCTGCTCAGCAATAAAGAAGAAAATCATGTCATTTTCAAGAATATGGAAAGACCTGGAGAACATTATGTTAAGTGAGATCAGCCAAGCACAGAAAGAGAAAGGACATATGTTTTCTCTAATATGCCCAAACTAGGGAGTATTAGGGATACCAGAAGGACTCCAGATAATGGAGAGGAAACTTCAGAAAAGCCAGGAAGGAAGGGTAGGGGAGGAAGAAGGCTGAGGTTTATTAATGGAAAAGCTACATTTGACTATGTGTATACATGTGAATATAGCATTGTTAACCTGGACACTCAGTATCAGGAGAGAGGGAAAAGGGAAGGGGGGAGCACCAAGTACTCTGTGAATATATGCCAATGTCTACATGATCCATATTATAATGTGAGGCTATAATGCACCAATAAAAAATTGTAAAAGTGCATATCATCACCTACTTAAAACTGTAATTGAAACATGTCAACAAATTCGTGATGCAACAAAACAGAAAATGTAAAGGCAGTCTTTTTTAATGACTCAGCATATAGTAAATACTCACACAGAGGCATTTTTTAATTTTGGACTTTTCAAAGGCTTCAGGTGTCTTATAACCACCATCTTGGCTTGCATTCTGGGGTTGAATGGGAAGCAGTAACCTTGGAGAGATTTCTGGATGACTTTGAAATATTTCTTGCTCAGGAATGTTTAAAATCTTTCCATGACATTCTTAATAAGTTTGATGGATATTATAATACTCCATTAAAGACACTTGATTCCACTAATAGCAACGGGGTAGGCACCCTAGAATTTTACTTCATTCTCAGTTAATAGGTGCATAAAAACATAGCGCTAAGAAAACTGATCTCACTAATAACCTTTATATAAAGTTTTTAACTGTAAAAACAATCACAGCAGCCAACTTTTCTTGAATATTTAGTGCCAGGCATTTTACATACACAATTGCCAATATCCCACCAGACATGCAAGATGGATAACATTAGACACTAAATGATTTCCTCTGAACTAAATAGCTAGCAAATTGGAGAACTATTATTTTAATTCTCATTACAAAACGCTACTTTTTGTCTCATTCCACACACTCTCATTCTTTCTTTCACTCACTGAACATGTATTTATTTAACGCCTATTCTATGTCAGGCACCACTTGAGCTACTAAGAAAAGCAAAGCTGCTATGCTTATGGGGGTTATAGTTCAGTTAGACAGAAAGAAATAACCAATAACAAGAAGTATAATGTAATACTAGTATAGTATTAAGAAAATAGCTATACTCACTATAAAGTAAAGACAAAACAGAGAAAAGAGCTAAGAAAGATTGTTTTGCCATCCAATCACAGAAATATCCTTAGTCTGGACTGTTTAAGAAGGGCTCTTTCCTTTCTTCTTTTTTCTTTTCTTTCTTTCTTTCTTTCTTTCCTTCTTTCTTTCTTTCTTTTCTTTTGTTTCTTTTCTTTTCTTTTTCTTTTTCTTTTTTTTTGTACTGAGGATTTAATCCAGGGGCATTCTACCTCTGAGCTCTATCCCCAGTCCTATTTTATTTTTTAGTTTTTGAAACTTGGTCTTATTAATTTGTTGAGGGCCTTGATAAGTTTCTGAGGATGGCTTTGTTCCTGCGATTTTCTTGTCTCAGTCTCCTAAGTAGTGGGATTATAGGTATGTGTTCCCATGCCTGGCTGGCTCTGGATTTAAATATCAAAAATTCCCTTTAAATAATTAGAATTAACAGACCAAAGAATCCAGTCATAGTTATGTGTACATCACCAATAGTATATCTGATTTTAAAGAACCATTTACATGATCAATTTACATATTTTCAAGGAAAAGTACATGGAGAACATTCTATAAATCAGGTACAAAGACAGGAAACAGAAAATGTACTCATGAATTTTATTCAAAATATGAAATTCGCTTAAAAACATCTAATGAGATTCTGCCACGCACCAAACACAAACACTATGTCCCACATTGACAATGTGCCATGAGAAGGAATAAGCAAGAAATAAGGGCTTCTGGGGAAGGACCTGTAGCTCCTGTCAGAGGAGAAACATAAAGCTGTTCTCAGAGAATGAGTCAGAGCTTACCATAACACACCTGCACCCACCCTTCAGACTCAGGCAATGGAAAAATAGTAAAGCAGGGAAGGATACAGGCCATTACTTTGCTCCAGAACAATAAGAAGACCCAGCAGGATACAAAAGAGCAGTGGGGAAAAATAAGACCAGAATAGACCAGTAAGACCAGAATCTTTTGGAGTCCAGTGGAGCTGGATGCCAAGGGATATAGTATTTAAATCATGGGTGCGGTTGGCAGACAGAGGTGAAGGCATTTTTATGTTACCTGTTTCATGTTTCCTTGGAAAAGAACATCTTCTCACCTTGCCCATCTGATACTCCTCTTCCAAACCAGAAGAGAAGCCCACAGGAAGCTGATTTTGGGGAAGGGACTCAGCAAGTCCAGCTGCTGAGTTTAAAGCTGTTTTGACACAGGTATATCACTAGTCTCTACTGACCAGTGACTAGGTGAGAAAGCTTGTCTCATTCAAGGGTAAAGTAACATTGTTTTGAAAGACCATTTGCCATAGACATAGTTACAGTGCTCAGTTAGCTTTATCTACAACAAAGCTGACATTTCTGTACCCTTCCATCTGCCTGAGTTCTGTATTCTCTCTCCCACTTGGTTCTTAATTTGAGAGAAGTTGACCTATTAAGTTACCTAAAAATCAAATACATCTATGGAGTATCCCAAGGTGGATGTTCAAAGATGGCCCTCCAAGATGTCTATTACTAGATCCCCTATTCCTGTGAATGGTTCTTTATGTGAAAAAGGGTACACCTACTTTGTAGATGTAATTAACGTTAAGAATTTTGGGATGGAGAGATTGTCCTAGATTACCTCAGTCTAACCACATGAGTTCCTAAAGCTGAAAGTCTTTCCCAGCTTTAGGATCTTCAAGGAGAGACAGCGATGGAAGAGATGGAAAACGAGAAGTATTCAATCATCCATTGCTGGCTTAGAAGATGGAAGGAGGGAGCACACATCGAGGAATATGGGCATCCTCAAGAGGCTGAAATCAACCGCTAGAACCCATAGACAGCAAGAAAAATGTGGGCAGCTGAATGGTACCAACACTCAAAAAGCAGAAGCTAGATTCTCCCTAGCAGAGTCCCTAGGAAGGAACATGGCCTGGTAAACCCCTTGAGTTTAGCACAGTGAGGTTTTTTTGTTTGGTTGGTTGTTTTTGTTTTCTTTTGTTTTGTTTTTTTGTTTTTTGTTTTTTTATAGTACTGGGGATGGAACCCAGGGGCATTCTACCTCTGAGCTACACCTGCAGTCCTTTTTTTAAATTATTATTCTTTATTTTGAAACAAGGTCTCACTGAGGCTGTCTTCAAACCTGTGTTCCTCCTGTCTTAGCCTCCCAAATACTGTGACTACAGGCATGTGCCACCATGCCTGGTGAGCACAGTGTTTTTTTTTTTGTTTGTTTGTTTTTGTTTTTTGAGGTACTGGAGATGGAACCCAAGAGCATTGTACCTCCGAGCTACACCCCCTGCCCTATTTTTTATTCTTTATTTTTTGAAAGAGGGTCTTTCTGAGCTGCAAAGGGGCTCACTAAGTAGCTGAAGCTGTCCATGAACTGCGATCCTCCTGTTTCAGCCTTCCAAATGCTGGCATTACAAGCGTGTGCCACCATGCCCAGCTACAATGTGGTTTTTACTCACTAAATTTGTGATGATTTTTTTTATGGCAGCTATATAAAACAAATGCAACATTGGAAGGAACCAATGGAGTTTTTAAAACAAGGTTGCTGACCTGCTCAGATGGACAGAGAAGTTGCAATATCCAATGGAGTCTGAGTTAGAAAACATTAGTGAGAGACCGTGGCACTTAATGATGGAATGCACTTCTGGGGTGAAGAAGAGAGGTGTTTAAGCTTAGGAAGTGAGGGCTGTTCACAACTGTTAACCAAGACTGAGACTCTCAACACAGAAACAAGTTTACATGAGCAAATTCTGAGCTTTGTGTTGATATATTAAGAATGAAGTATATAAAGCCTCTAGGATATTCAAGTAAAGATTACAACAAGTTGTGGGAAAGAAATACCAAAACAAAAAATAGTGATATTGCACACACCTCAGTAGATAGCTTAGGAGTATGCAAGACCATGTAAAATGAGAAACGAAACACTTGTAACTGTCAATCTAGTCATGTTTGGATAATAAAAATTATTTTAAGCAAATAATATATATATATATGAGAGAGAGAGAAAGAGGGAGGGAGGGAGGGAGGGAGGGAGGGAGAGAGAGAGAGAGAGAGAGAGAGAGAGAGAGAGAGAGAGAGAGAAGAGAGCCAGCCAGAGTCAACTTGCTATCGATAAAGATAACTTTCTAGAAGTCACTGCATAAACCTGTTGTTTCATGCCATATCCTACCTAGACATGGTCTAAGATTTTTATTTCTTACAACATTGTGTTTTAGATCTTTGATTCATCTGTAAGAAGTCTAATATTTTTCACAGAATTTCACAGGTAATCTCACCCACCATTTGACACACCCAGAAGCATGCACTAGACATTCTCTGAGTCAGCGAGGTGCTTAATAAGACTATGCTCACTCTTACATGATTATCCTTCCACTTTGGTTTTTCACTTACAAATTCATACCAAGGAAAACACTAGTATTTACTTCCCTTGTAGCTTAACGAGTATTATCCACAAAACTGCAGCTTAATCCTCATCCCACGACTCCTAGAAAGTATATTTAGATAACATTTTTTCTAAACTTAAGTTTGAAAATATCTTTATTTGTTCTCTGTGAGAATGTTGCTTCATATAAACAAAAACATCAATATGTCTTACAACATCTTACCTCTGGGTTTTATCAACTTTCTTTCTTTGAATTTATTAAAGCAGAGACAGAACTTCAGATTGGTCTGATTTCTTTAAATAGTTGAATTTTCATAAATGGCCCAAGATACATGCCCTTTAAAAAATGGATAAAAACTTAAAAGTTTTCTAAAACCCTTTATTTTGAAATAGTTAACTACCAATAATTTGTAAAAGTAGTAAATAAAGGTCTTTGTACCCATTAATTAACTTCCCCTAATGATAATGTCTCATATTCCAAGATGTCTCCATTTCAAGACTATGGTGGAATTGACATTGGCTGAATACAATTTGATGGACCACAGACCTTATGTGGATTTCAGAATTTTTTGTATGTGCCCTCATATGTGTGTGAGTGTAGTTCTATGAAATTTAATGGCATATTTAGATTTATATGAACATCATCACAATCAACATCTATAACTGGTCCATCACCACAAAGGAACTCCCTCACAATACCCTTAGGTTCATCCCCTTCTTCACCAATACCTATAAAAATAACTATAGGTCTCCACTTATAATTTTAATTGTTTAAAGAATGTTATTTAAATGGAACCACATAATTTATAACATTTCCATGTTGACTCTCTTTTATTCAATGTGATTACCTTGAGATTCATTCATTCAGGGGATTCATTCATTCACTCATCTCTTTTTACTGTTCAGTAGTATCCTGTGGTATGGATTACCACAGTGTGTTTAGCCTTCACCCATTGAAGAACATGGGGTTGGATGATTCTAGTTTGGGTCTATGTCTATTAAAACTTCTCTGAATATTACCTAGAATAAAAGTCCAGAAGTGTGATTATTGGATCATATGGCTTAGAAGTATGTAATAAATGTTTAATTTTATGAGAAACTGCCAAATTCTAGAGTAGTTATACTGTCTTACATTTCCACTAGTAATTCATGAGAGATCCATTTTTCTACATCTTTGACAGCCCTGGCGCTGCCTGTATTTTTTTTTTTCTATTCTTAATTATTCTGATAGGTGTATAGTGAAAAACGGATGGATTGTTAATGGTTCTTTTGGAACTCTATATAGATACTCAAATGAATTCTCTAAAGTGAACACAATTTCTAATACTTACATTTGGACATGGTGCTTTAGTTAAGAAGTAAAAGGACAGTAGGTTGGATCATGGCCTACACTTATAAAAATGAATGTAAAATCATGGAAATTTAAGACCACCAATGAGCATAAATTTTTGCTTATCTCTAGCAGAATCCTTTTTGGAATCCTTGTAGCCAGTTTCAGGGGAAAGCAGAAAAGAGGTGAGTTGTGCTTTGCTATATACCTTGATGACTTGATCGGTTCTCAATTATTGAATGACAAGGTGCTCTTGGAAGACTTCCCAAGGAGTTTAGCAGGCTTGGACTAGACAACACTATCCAGGTGGTCGAGTTTAGCAGGCTTGGACTAGACAACACTATCCAGGTGGTCAGTCATGTTGGTCTGAAATCTCAGTGTAATTTTATTTAAAAACAAAACCCCAAATAGTTAATTAGGTACTATCAGAAAACTCATTTGAAGCTGGGCGTGGTGGTGCACGCTTGTAATCCCAGCATTTGGGAGGCTGAGACCTGGAGGATCGCGGTTCATGGACAGCCTCAGCTACTTAGTGAGGCCCTCTGCAACTCAGTGAGACCCGGTTTCAAAATAAAGAATAAAAAATAGGGCAGGGGGTGTAGCTCAGGTCGAATGTCCCTGGTTCTATACCCAGACCTGCAAAAAATAAATAAATAAATAAATCAGAAAACTCAGTCGAATGCTACCACTAATTTTCTCTGCTGAGGGTACATTTAACTAGAATAATGAACTAAAAGTTTAAGGTTTTTAATGTTTAAATACTTTTTCCACTTAATGATGTATATATTTAAATGTCTTATTCTTTCAACTTTTGTTTATTTCAAAAATTAATTCATGAGCATGTCAGCTACTTAAAACATTACAGCATATAGAAATCTTTCCATTCACAAAGATTACAACAAAATATCACAATGCCAGTTCTAAGAAACAATAGTTCCATAGAATGTGAAGAGGTTCAAGGAGGGATTCATGATTAAAAAAAAAAAGTTAAATAGCACACCTTCTCAAATCAATATCAGATGGTTGAATGGGTGTGTAAGGTGAAACTTGAAGAAGGCAATGGAGTACAGAGAACTTCCCCCAAAACTTGTCCATAGAACCCCTCTTTGTATATGGTCTCCAAGAACTAAATTAGAAATCTCTGAATGAAATTGATTGAAAACATGATTGATATATACACATAATTCAAATGGTTGTGGAAGAAAAAACCAATAAAGATGCTCTGGTCTAAAAATAGGGAAGAAACATTTATAATTCTCAGATGTGCTCTTGTGCCCACTTTCTGTGCTCCTAAGGAAGGCCAGCTTCTAAGGAAATCAAGCCCAGATTTGATACTATTAATATCTTTGATGATTTATGAATTTTTCATTTGACTGACCTATATTACAAGAAATGTTACATACAAAAGATATAGCAAGAAAATAAATCATGCAGTGACTTCTAGCTGTTTTATTAAAAATTTCAAAACAAGTCAAAGTTCTCTTAAAATTGTAATTCTGGAAAAAGCTAACTCTGAGAAGAAGTAATAATAATTTAAAAAGCAAAATCTGAAAGAGCCATATCAAGGGAAGCTAGGATGTATCCATTTCCCCCCACACAATAATTAGGCTAGGTGCACGCTGAGACAGAACGATTCCAGGTTCCAGGCCAGCCTTAGCAACAGAGAGAGACTCTCTCTCAGCAACCCAGCAACACTCTCTTTTAAAATAAAAATGAAAAGTTCTAGGAGTATAGTTTGGAGGGAAAATGACTCTGGATTCAATCTCCATTACAATAAAATAAATAAACAAAAATAAAAAGGAGAAAGAAAAAATGAATATATTTAAGCCAAAAGTTGTACTATTGGCTCAAACAAGATAGGGATTCAAGAATAATATTAGGGATTTAAGGTTATTATCAACACTTACATATAAAAATAGAAATATATCATAAAATAGAAATTTTGTCTTAAAGAACACTAATTTAAAAAAAAGACAAGCCTCTCGTGTTTCTTCCCCTATGTTTTTTAACAGATCTAAAATTGTGATGACTGAGTATATCTCTGTAAGATTTTTTTGTGGTAGTTTTCCTAGGCTTCATATCTATAAAAACTTGAATCTGGGTAAGTAATTTCAACTACTGTACTTTAGTTTACTCAGTTGTAAAATGGATATAAAAATATCTACTCCAGGGGACCCTAAAAATTTAAGTGAGATAAGTAAATAAAAGCTATTGGCATAGTCCCTAGGAAACAAAAGGCGATGAAAAATAGGCCTTTTCTTTCTTTTTCTTGTCTTTTTCCATGCTGTGTTGAGAGTATGCACCAGCAGTTGTCTTGATAACTACGGAATGCACATTTTTTTAATTTAATGAAACTATCAGCTAGGTAGGTAATCATATATTTGGTTATCTATTCTAAAATTGCTGTAATTTAAATGATAGGGTGAGCCAAGTGTGGTGGCACATGCTTATAACCCGAGTACTTGGGAGGTTGAGAGAGGATGCTCACAGGTCAAAGCCAGCCTCAGCAGCTTAGTGAGGCTGTCCGCACCTTACTGAGACCTAGTTTCATATAAGAAATAAAATAGGTCTGGGGATGTGGCCAGAGGTATAAGGCACCTAGGTTTTATCCCCAGTACCCAAAAAAAAAAAAATATGGTGGCACATATCTGTTTTTTCAAGGTTTTATGCTAGAATAAAATCTTGATTATTCTAGAATGTGTTGGAAACATTTATATTTTTCAACTGGTATAATTTCATTGATGCAATAGTTCAGATGAGTCCCATAAAATTTCTCAAGAAATGTTGTTACTGTTTAACTTAACAGTTATCAAATAGATAATCTAAAAGACAAGGTACTAGGGAGGCTGAGACAGGAGGATCACAGGTTTGAGGTCAGCCCTAAATAACATAGTGAGACCCTGTTTCCAATTTTAAAAAATGCAGTGGGTCTGGAGACATAGCTCAGTTATAGAACTCCCCTGAATTCAATCAAGAGTTTAAAAAAAAAGTGTAATTATACTATAGTGGAGTTGAAGTAAAATTTGAGCAGTGACAATGATCCAGAAAATCCTTCACCAAACAGGGATGCTACACATCGTCCTTCATAATTCATTACCTGTTTGGAGACTGTTTCCAAGCACTGATAGGAAAAGATGGCACAACTATGAAGTAGACAAAACTTGAAGCTACCAATGAGAGTTTTGTGATCTGCTCATCTTACTTCCATTTTGGCTTGGAGTTCTTGCTATGTACGGGAGGGAGGTAACATGGCTGATTTGTGGAGAGAAAATTGGTGCTCAGGAAGAAATGATAACAATGACTCTACGAGACATTAGTCATCTTAACATTAATCATAAGCATGGAAATAAAGATGCTTTTATGCAGGATTAACAGACAACGTGAAATTTGAAAGTGTTTATAAGAAGATTATGCTATGTATATTCCATTACGGACTATCAATATATAAATGTAAATACACTGCTCTTAACGTGAGTCTGACTACTTACCCACTGTCAGTCATGGGCTTTGACTTGCATCTGGTATTGTGACTGGGTTGGAAATTATTCTTATAACCAACATGGAAGCTAAATACTATGCCATTTATTGGGATTAGTTTAGGCAAAGGAAGAGGGAAATGTTCAGCTCTAGTTAACTAAGGAATGTATGTTTAATATTTAGATTAGAGAAAGATTATATGAAGGTCCAGTACTCTAAAGATAATGACAGAAAAGCTGATGTGCATCATCTAAGAAAGACAAAGGCTGAACTACCGGAAGTCTTAGAAATTTGCTGGGCATAATGGACCAGGAGCTAACGAGATGGTCTTGCATATTCCAGACATTTTCCTGTATGAATTCCAAGAAAGGAATTCCAAGGAATTTCCTGTATGAATTCCAAGAAAGGCCATGGATCATGCACAGATCTTTAGAAGATCATGCACAAATCTTTGATTAAGATATTTTCAAAATTGACATGTAAGCGTCATCTCTCCCAAATCAAACTAAACCAAAAGTTTGTTATTTGAAACTTGAATTCTACATGTTAATGGTCAATAAAAAATAAAGGTCAATGGTTTGACCTTTATTTTGAACTTTCTTCCCCCCCCACACACACAGTACTTTTACAAGAGGAAATAATTAAAATGTACTTTCACTATAAATATGTGTGTATATTTATATTCAAAAAAAGAGTGGGGAGATCTGCAAATTGATTAAAAATCTCAAATGATTTAATTGGATTGTAATAGACTATTTATGTAAATATTCCCAAGGATGATTTTCTTTCTTGAGCAACAGCTATGTTAAATGAAAAATTTATCTTTACCTTAATATTCATTACTATGGGCATTAAAAGCAATAATTGAAGTCCATTCTATTATCGTTTCTTAGAAGAAAATTAGAGTAAGAGACCTATGAAACTTTTTTTTTTTTTTTTTTTTTTTTTTTTTTTTTTTTTTGCGGTACTGGGGATGGAACCCAAGGGCAATGTACCTCCAAGCTACACCCCCAGTCCTATTTTTCAGTCTTTTTAGTTTTTGAAACAGAGTCTCACTGAGTTGTAAAGGGCCTCAATAAGTAGCAGAGGCTATCCGCGAACCATGATCCTCTGGTCTCTTCCTCCTGAATGCTGAGATTACAAGCATGTGCCGCGCCACCATGTGAAACTCTTAAATGAGGCAGCATTTGCTTTTCAATTTCCCCTGCTTTTTAGCCACTTAGCCCTGTCATCTGTATTGCTTAATAATAGGACAATGTCCTAACTTTAATAAAATGTGATTTTTTTGAAAAGAAAAATATGTACCTGTTTTTTTTATTCTGTATTGCTCAACAATAGGACAAAGACCTAACTTCAATAAAATGTGATTTTTTGAAAAGAAAAATATGTACCTGTTTTCTTATTGTGCTGTATCTTAAGGTTTTAAGAATTAACCAATAGAAACTTGCATTGGATTAGTGAGATACTGTTTGCCTCAACGATAGTGAAGCTTTCCCTAGAAGGAGATCCCTGTACCCAAACTCCAGTCAGGGTCTTACACTGGGACAGCTGGAAATCTTTCTACAGTGTGAATTTCTGAGGTTTCATCTCCATCCTCACCCACAAGCTACATCTTTTTAAGGCTAAGCTAATTCATCCTAAGTTTACTAAAATCAGTTGGGAAATAAGAAGATACAAGTTGTTTCTGTTATCTCCTACTTTGCTCATAAAATTGCTTTACCTACAGTGGGACAATTGTTCTTTCATGAGATGACAGATGTAAATATTGGCATATGCAGTAAATACATTTGAATTTAGTATATTTTTTAAACAGTAAGGTTAAAATCATACAAAACTAGCAAAAAGGGTCATATTTAAAGCATTGAATATACGTGGTTTTCAAGGATAGAATAAAATCATAATTATCCTAGAACATGTTGGAAACTTTTGTATTTTTCAACTGGTATAATTTCATTGGTGCTATAGTTCAGATGAGCTCCATCAAATTTCTCAAGAAATGTTATTACTATTTAACAGTTATCAAATAGATAATCTAAAAAGCACTCTAACACAACAATATTTGTTTTCTCAGACATACCAGTAAATGAATCAATAAAGAGCATTTTCCTCTCCGTAAATGGCATTATTCACGACCACCTTCACACATATGGTGCTGAGGAAACGCTCTACTAACTTTGTCTCCAAATCATCTTACATGACTTATTTTTTAAGCATCACATTATGTTTTACAGGGGAAAAGGTCTGATCCAATTTATAGCTCTTTTTCTTTTAATCCTTGGTCTTTTTCCATATTTGGTTCTTTTAGTGCTTATAACACATTTTTCTTCTTTTTTAATCTGGGAAAATTTAGCTTTGGCACACCATCTGTTTCATAGTGAAGTGCTTGTATTCAGCTTCCCAGATGGGTTGAATAAGAGAAAAAGGTTAAGTGATTTAACTTGAATTCGTGCAATGAGTCATCTGCCCTCAGCACAGGCATGACAAACTGAAAGATTTTCACGGCTCTTTCATTACTTAAACTTGGAGATCACACAACTTTTAGCAGAGCTTTCCCCAAAGTGGACAGAATAGCAAATAGATTTCAATATTCTTGCAGAATAAATTTTGTTTCAAATTTATTTCTAACATATAATATTGTGTGTGTGTGTATGTTACTGGGGATCAATCCTCAATCCCATGGCCTGGAACATGCTAAGTAAGCACTGTATCACTGAGCTATATCCCCAGCCCTATTTCTAACACATAGTAAAAACAAAAACAACAAAAAAAAACTCTTTCTTAAAAAGTAAATATTTCTTTTGGAGAAAAAAAGAAAACTAAAGATTTCAATATCATTGTCTCCTAATTAATATTCCAATCTCTCTTTTTCCTCCCTTCTAGCACATCTTTTAAGATGGCACAATATTAATTTTGTAACAACACTCAATCTTTTCCCATCTCTACTGGAAAGTAAGCAGTTTCTTCCTATCAACAGTGTACAGTTCACCATCCCTTCAAAGAGTTTCTAAAATTGTTCTTCGACACGTTCCTGATCTGAAGGCTGGGTATTCAATTCACTTCCAGAGTTTGGGTAGCAAAATAATTCCCATTACACGAGGGAGTTCAGGTAACTGGGGATACCCATGTGGACTGAGGTGGAAACTGATTAAATTTATTGCATTTAAATGATGGGAAAGAGGGTGTGAGTAAATTCAGTCTACCCTAACCAAGCTTTCATTTTGTGCAGAGTTCTAGTCCAAATACTATGAGGAGGTTCAAAAGAAATAGAGATGGTACTTGCTCTTGGGAAATTTGGTCTCTAGTAGGAGGCATAATCAAAGTATTTCCATTAAGGGCAGAAACTGGTAATTTCATTAATGAATCAACTTCTGTTAATCAATTTAACCAAAATCTAATGAAATAAATTGTGTGTGTGTGTGTGTGTGTGTGTGTGTGTGTCTGTCTGTCTGTCTGTCTGTCTGTCTGTCACTGGAGATTGAGCCCAGAGGCATTCTACCTTCAAGTTATACCCCAGCCTGATTTTATTTCCTATTTGAAACAGGCTCTGACTAGGTTGATGAGAGCCTCCTACTTGCTGAGGCTGTCCTCTAATCTCTGATCTGCCTATATCAGCCTTTCAAGTCCTGGGATTACCAGCATGCACCATCATGCCCAACTGATACTTTTTTTTTTTTTTAACTGAGCTATTCTTTTAACAATTGGATCAGTTATGTACTCTGCTGTGGAATGAAGTGTCCCCCATAAATTCATATGTTGAAATCTTAATGCGACATGTGATGGTATTAGGTGACCTTTGAAAGGTAATTAGGTAAAAAGGGTGGAGACCACAAGAATGAGATTAATTCCCCTATAAAAAGTGTCAAGAGCGCTTACCACTTCTTTTTCTTCTTTCCACCATCTGAGAATACAAGGAGAAGATGTCCATCTGCACAACAGAAAGAAGGTGTTCAAGAGGCACTGGATCTGCTGGCACCTTAATATTGGTTTCCCTATTCTTTAATGTTATCCAAATATAGGAAGCTACTCTGTCCTTACTGTTTTCTGGCAGGAGGTCTGAGTCTCTTAACTAACTGTAAAGTTACTGGTCCTATTTGATTAATAAACAGACATATCTTAATAATTTATCTGTTTCCTAAAGGCCTGAAAAAAATCATTTACTTTTAGGTTAGTTTTACTAGATATAGAGGCCTTATGTATAATAGACATATTAGAACCTAGCACATTTCTAGCTGTAACTTAACGACTATACTTTTGTGAGAAATGTGTACAATGATTTAGACAACCTATAAAAATAATCTGAATTTTACATAAGCAAAAGCTACTAATGATTAAAATAACATTAAAGAAACTTTAGACTTCCAACTTTGCTTTTGTCTACACAAGTTTTCAGACATAGGTCCCTTATCTCCTCCCCGAAACTTACCTTCAAGTCTAACTACTTGCCCAAGTTCTCAGCCTTGAGGGCAAAAACGATCCCTATTCACACAGGACTGTTTCTGTAGCCCTATATCACTTTTTATAATAGTGAGACAATATTTTGTTGAACTGAATTGTGTTGAATGGCATCTGACTTCCATCCTAGGAGCTCATGCATTTTGAATGAGAGGCAACATTCAAAAGATAACTTTAATCAAAGTAAATAACGAATTTTGTGCCCGTTTAAATAGACCTATGTGACAAACACAGAGAGATACACAGGAAGTCACTAAGGTAGCAGTGGGTGACCAGGTCCTAGTTAATATTTGAGAATCTCCATGGGGAAGGGTAGGGGAGGTATTACAGGCTAAAGAGTCAGACTTGATTTTCTAAGAACTGGAAATACAAAGGATCTCCTTTACCTTTTTCTCTTCCTCATGTAGCCAAAGCGTTGCAAAATGTTGAATACATTTCTTTCGATACCATACAATTCAGGAAGATGCCAACATGACCAGATGGATGGTTTTCAGATTCACACTTTGGAAACACATGGTGCTTCTCGGGGGGCAATTGTGTACTATTTCTTTTAAAATAGCAGAAAGCATATGGCAATAGGATAGGATCTGTCAGCTACTATCAAAAGAATAGTTAAGCTTTAAAAATAAAACTTAAAAATTGGCAAAAATCTTATCACATTTTGAAATTGTAAAGTTTTACATTTGTAGATATATGTGCATTGTAAAGGGGAAAAATTCTCCCCATTTCACATAAACCACAACCCCTGCTGAAGATGCCAAATCTGAGGCCAAATCTGAGGCAACAGAGATGGGTCAGTGTCATGAGAGTTTGGAGAAATTGTATTGATCAACAGTTAAGTATGTTCCCTCTTTACCCATATCACAAAGCTCTTCTCCAAAGAAAAGCATGGGAACAACAGTCTGTACACTTGCTTCCAATGTCTCTGCTTCCTTTTCTTCACATAAACATACAAACAGAAAAACAACATCAAAATCAAATATATATGTATATATATATATATATATATATATATATATACACATATATATATATATATCACACCCCTGCTTTGGTTTAAGCAAATTAAGCATTAAAACTGTCTGTTGCAGACATAACCATAACTGCTCCATGGAAGGGCGTCTTTCTCTAGATCCTGGAGTTAGTTCCCTTCAGCAAACACAGAACTAGGTGATTTCCCACCGATTCAAACCACAGTGCTTTCATGAATGAATTTTCTAACCAGGTCAAATCTTCCTAATGCTAGACTTATAACTCTACCACACTCTATGTTTTCTATGGCAATCTGTCTTTCCCAAATTATTATTATGGGATTTGGAATGATTATACTTCAAGGAGAATGATTTCATAGGGCAGAACCTAAGGAATTAAAGGAGCTTTAGATAGCAAACCTCTATTTTAAGAAAATGTTTTTTTTCAAGGTGGATGACTTCCTTTGCCTTTCATCCACAGAGGATCCTTGATCCCAGATAAAGTGAAGGGTCTGCTGGTGGCTTTGAAGTCATCTGCCATCATGCCTAATGCTGGAATGCATGTTATGCTTTCTGACTTCCGCACACATAGAACTTAGTTTCCAAAATCTCATGTTCCAATATAAATTTGTCAATATTCGTTCTGGAATGTTCACATGAAAATAATGTTATTTGTTATTCTCATTTATTGATTTCTGGGACAGGTGTTACGAGGCATTCCAAGACAAGACAATTCAAATATATGTCATGGTTCAAAATTATTAGAGGAACTAAGATGTACAGATAACTAAAAAGCAAGAAAAATAGTGGTAAGAATCATAATAAAGATACAAAATAAGCACTCTGGGAGTTCAGAAAAGCAATAGGTAGTTATAGCTATTTAGCATTTGTGGACATTTTGATGATATTTTTCTAGGGCATTTAAAAACATCCCAAGACATACTGTAAATGTTTTGGTCTAATAAGTGTGTATTTCTAGAGGATACAAAGTTGTCATCACCATCCCAACATACTCTTAGCTCCTTCCTATATTTTATCTTAAATACAAGCAAAAGTAGGAACTGATTAAAAGATCACATGTTTATTATTTCCTGTGATTTTTAAAATGAAATCACATGCATTTAGAATCCAGTCTTACGTAGCTTAAAGTTCAATATGCGATTTTTAAAACAAAATTTTAATAGTGGTCTCAACTTATGAGTCACAGTGTTCTCGTCACAGAAATTGTGTACTTGTTTATTCATGGATAAGCCCCATGTATGTTCTCCAATGTGTCATCCTGAATTGAATCAGGAACAAAAGCTGAAAATCTGGTGTACTAGGAGGCTGCCTCACTCTTATGTGAATATAATTTAAAATATTGAAAGCATGTTTACTTGTTAGTCAATTCTCTTGTGACATTTCTAGATAATTCTTAAAGCACTATGGTATAGAAAAGAAGAAGCTGAATTATGATCAAAGGAACCAAGATAAGCTGGAGAGATGGTCTTTGAGATTGAAGAACCAAGCAGTGAAGTAAATGGAAGAATAAAGTCTCAAGGTCAGTAGTCTAGGGGAAAGTTCCTTGGGTGGACAACCTAAGAAAATAGTCCATAAAAAGGAAGTCTTAGAGTTTCAGTCTTCTCATGGCTTTCTGGATCATTGCTGGGGTGGGCATGGTGACTTGAAGGAGTAGCAACATTGGACCTATCTTCATTTAGTTTCAGAAAACTCCAGAAAGTCTTGCCACACAATATTTGTGTAATAAACATCTACATAATATTTATTTGATTAATATCTGTCACCCCACTCATGCCAATTCAATTCCAAACTCTTCATCGTAATTTAAGAAGACTGATCACCATACCTGGGGGCTAGCTAGTTTTTGGCAGCTAGTATTCTATTGCCAACTTGCTTTAAAGGTATCGTCTAATTTTCTGTGTTCCCAAATCAAATTGTGGTGACCAGTGAGTAAATCCTTAAAGACATAAGCACTTGCTAAAAATTAAAATTAGTATTAATTCAATGGAAATATTGTATCTGAGTTCCAACAAAATAAAACATGCTTCACAGAAAACATATGCTTTGTCAGTAAAAAGTCTTTTATTTAAAAGGGAGCTTTTAGACTCTAAATTTCTAGTGACTGTCCCAAAGATCCAGACCAGCCATGTATATTCAGTCATAACAGATGCAAAACAAAACATTGTCAATGCATGCTAATAAATAAACTTGCTCATCACAAATAATGTTTTAACTTTCTGAAAGAGACACTCACATTTAATAAATTTACTTTAACATTAATAATTTATGTGCTAACCATTCTAGTTTTGATTAGAGTAGTATCACATTTGTAGGTTTAAGCTCCTCTTTTTCTTTTTCTTTCTTTCTTTCTTTCTTTCTTTCTTTCTTTCTTTCTTTCTTTTTTTTTTTTTTGGTACTAGGGATTGAAAGTAGAGACATTTTACCTCTGAGCTACACCCCCAGTCCTATTTTGTTTTTTATTTCTTAACAGGGTTTTCCCAAGTTGCTAAGGGCCTCACTAAATTGCTGAGGCTGGTCTGGAACCTGTCATCCTCCTGTCTCAGCCTGCCAAGTGCTGGGATTACATTTGTGCACCTCAACACTTGGTTTAGGCTCTCATTTAAAGCATCACCAAGGAAGCCACTGCTCTTTGCCTCTAGGTGGCAAAAAATAAAAACATTTTAAAATAAACATTTTATTAATAGCAAAGCTAATACTGATGTCCATAGAGATAGTAGCTGCTCATTTTTCTCCCTGTCTCCCCACCTGAGCATCCCAAAGCCACCCATGACCATGAAGAAAAGTCACCAAAGTCATTACTCTTCCTCCCCTGCCCGAGAGGCTCCCGTGCTGACAGAGCCTTGGATACCTAGTGCTCAGTTCACTATTCCTCAATTTTTCTGTTGTTTTCAGGTTTGTCTCCTCCTGTGCTTTCAGAGGGATGTTACGTATCTGACAATACATTACATTGTGGTGAATACGGAGGTCAGTTTGGGTTTTCCTTAGTGAACTGTGAATCTTCGGGGAGCCAAGTCTATTTCACTTTCTTTTTTTACAAGACCCTTTGGACAATGCCTTGCATAGTATAACTAAGAGTGAAGGGGGGGCGTTTGCTAGAGAATCAAGTTTCTGCTAACCAGATTTTAGCTTTAGCTGTGGCCAATAACGGTGTTGGGGTATCAGGTGGGAGAAAAGATGGCTTCCTCTTAGCCCCTCTCTCCACCCTGGTCTCATGATGTGAGTTTTGGGAATTTCCCATAAGTCTTTGCAGACCTAGGAAGCTAACTTAGTCTCTTTTGGATCCAGAGCTACACTGGCATAGGCCAAGAAACCAATGAAAAAAATTAAAAGTGTCAACATATTACTTTATACTGGGAAATGTGTATGTATATGCCCTTCACGGCTCAAATTTCTAATTTGAAGCATCTTTTAATCACATTCAGCCACAACACGACAGAAAGGTACTTAGATTTTTTTTTCTACTAGCAAGAATGGCTGGCATTAATAGGAAGAGACAACGCATTGCTAAAACTTAAATTTAAACTACACAATCTCCAGTAACACAACTAGTCTCTTAGGATCATTTCCAAGGAGACACTATCAATTATGGTTTGCAGAAAAAAATATTTCCAAAGAAGAGAGGACTTTTATAGGAATTTAAAATTTACTCATTTGGTTTCTTTTAGCATAACTTTCCATGTAAATTAATGACATTTGTCTTTTCTTACTTGTTGCTTAACTGAAATTTTTTTTTCTGTTTAAGGAAGGGCCTCCTAACTATAGCTAATGACCCAGAGAGTGGACATCTTTTCCAACATAGTAAACATATGTAAGCTTTTATTTCCAGATAAGTGAACATTTATGAGAGAAGTTCTAAGCCGCAAGACAAGAAAAGCCTAGGAGGTGGGTGTACCTTTGTGACACATATTTGTTCGAGTCTTCTCTGTAGGTTGGGTCAGTCCATGGATGATCTCAAGAGCAAAATCACATATACATTTAAAATCTCTACAAATTAGTTATATAAAATGTATATGTAATTTTAATTACTAATTAAGCCAATACATATTTAAATAATATACAACCTAAACCATATGCCGAACTATGGCTTCAGCAAAAACTTGGTGACATATTTATTTTAAGTCCTTCAGGCCATCAAGGTGCTCTAAGTCACTGTTATAGTTTGGATTTAAAATATCTCCCAAGAAATCCTGTCCCCAGTGCAGCAAGGTTTAGAGGTGACAGGGCTGGTGGAGGTGGGTCATTGGGGATCTGATCTTGGGGACTCTATATGTCCAGAGCTTCCTTTCTCTCTCTCTCTCTCTCTCTCTCTCTCTCTCTCTCTCTCTCTCTCTCTCTCTCTCTCTCTCTGTCACCTCCAAATAATAGCTTAAAAAGTAGAGTTTTCATCCCCTGCCTTTGCCCCATCCGATACTCAGTATTTTATTCACCTGAGGATTTAAGGTTAGGCTTAAATAAAGTTAGGCAGACCTGACCTTCACCATTTTCCAAAATAAGAAACCTATACCCAAAAAAAAAAATTAACTACATAGATTATTGTTATAAATTGAAATATGTCCCCCCAAATTCATATATTAAATTCTTAACCCCAATGTGACTGAATGTATTTGGAGAAAGGGCCTACAAGTTTGTGAGGGCCCATAAGTCTTATCCAATAGAAGTTGTCTCCTTATAAGAAGAAGAGATACCAGGACTGCACCCACACAGGTAAAGGCCATACTAAGATACAGAATGAAGGCTGTCATCTAAAATCAAGAAGAGAGCCCTCAGGGGAAACCAGTCTTGCTGGCATCTTGTACTTGGACTTCTAGCCTCCAGAAATGTGAGAAAACTAATTTCTGCTATTCAAACCATCTTGTCTGTGGTATTTTATTATATCTTCCCTACCTTGCTGATACAGTAATATATCAGATACTTTGTAAGGTCTATATGTCTCACACCTCCCTGTTTGCTAAGAATTATCTTCTAAGAAGGTGGATCCCTAGAGCCACATATATAAGAAAGGAGGACCTTAGACTCTTGGCACACAGGCTCAGGGTTATAGTGAATACTCAGTCCAGCTTGGAAACAATCACTTTTTCTCTCCTGGGAAATCAAGACTGATAATCAGAAGCCCAGGTCAGTTTTTAGCAGGGATGAATGTAACTGATGTTGATGAATATAGTATCTTTGTGGTGGCTATGTACACAGATCTCACATGTTAGAAAAATCTGTTTTGATGCTTGGCTAACAACCTGACAGACAATAGAAATATCTTTTAGTTTTCTTGGGGTTTTCTTCAGTGAGTACTGACTAGCTGCTAGAAGTAGCTAGATGTTTTATTCATATTAAATCGTTTAATCCTTACTATAACCCTTTGAGTGATAGGTATTGCAGGTGAACAAGATTAGTCATAAAAAATTAAATAATTTGCTCAATATGAAACAGCTGGTAAGTGGGTGGTAAAGCAAGTTGTGAGACTCAGACATGTTCACTTTAAAGTCTTGACTCTTAATCACCCTGGCTGCTTCTCCCTTTAAGGAGGAGGAAAAGAAGGGAGAGAAGGAGAAAGTAGAAAAGGTCACTCAGTTGTTTTCCGAGGCCTCTTGAATTCACAGATGTTTCTGATGATGCATTCGCCTATTTGCAAACAACAGTGATGGTCAGTTGGTGCTGAGATTTAACTGTGTTGGGTAAGGTGATTCAGGTTTTCTCCTCTGCCTCAAGACAGATCTTTGGTCTTCCTATTCTCATAACTCTACGACAATCTGTCTTTGTGCAATGCCTATGCACTCAGAGAGAAAATTTGGTAAATGCTAGAAAGGAGGTTACATTTATAATGTGAAGATAGACATGGGAAACATTTTACTAGGAATGAAATGTTATTCAGCAGAAATCCAGGAAGAAATGTGTCCAGGCATTTCAGGATCTGGGAATTCAGTAATTGAGATGGTTTCCAGACATATTCCTGGAATGTCAAGGATCTTACTAAGGTTTATCTGATAAGTCAATTAGCTTTGATGCATGATATTTGAGTTCCTTCCTCCCAAAAAGCATAAAAGACTTAGTTTTTAACCAAGGGCTTAGCAAAATTTATAGGTGGGAAATCCAAACTACTTTAAGATGTACTCATTTATGCTCATTTAAAATTTCAGTTTTTACTAGAAAACACAAAGGATACCAGTGGGACTCCAGATATTAGAGGGGAAATACTAGCTAAGTTTTAATGGAAAGATAGGAGAGGAGAAAGGCCGATCTTGATTAATGAGGGTCTACACCTGAACATGTGTAAAATTATGAATAAGACATGGTTAACCTGGACAACCATTGGTGGGAGGGGCGAAGAGAAAACGGAGGCGGGGGGCAGGGAGAGGGCACCAAATATAGTGTAAATGTATACTATTTATGTTCAATTAAAAAAATGTTAAAAAAAGAAATAAAAAAAATTCAGTTTTTATTCAAAAAATTTTAAAAAATGGCATAAAAATCAGATCCAAATATTTGAAGATTAAATGTGTAGAATTTGACTTGGGGAAACGATAAAGTGATATTAGGATGGCTTTCTTTGTTTATATGTGTTTTATTGTATTCAGTAATTTTATGGCTGTATGGTGAGACTCTAGGCTAATGGTCAAAGGGATACTACCACCTTGCTTTTTAATACTTTATTTGGAAACAGGGTCTCACTAAGTGGCTGAGAGCCTCACTTAGTAGCTGAGGCTGGCTTCGAACCTGTGCAATCATCCTGTTTCAGCCTCTCAAGCACTGGGATTACAAGCGTGCGCCACCACATGCAGCAACACAGTGTTGTTGTTTTTTGTTTGTTTGTTTGTTTGTTTGTGGTACTGGGGTTCCTGGAAGCCCTTCTACCTCTGGGCTACACTCCCAGACCTATTTTTATTTTTTCATTTGGAAACAAGGTCTCTTAAGCCAGTGCTGCTGGGTTCCAACCTGCGTGATCCTCCTGTTTCCGCCTTCCAAGCGCGGGGATTACAAGCGTGCGCCACCACGCCCGGCAACACAGTGCTTTTCAAAAGCAACAAGTAACAACACTGCACATGAAGATATTTAACCATGGAAAGTAATAACTTTCAAACATGTACAAATGTCAACATCCTGCATTTAGAAAGTAGCAAGACAGCCGGGCGTGGTGGCACACGCTTGTAATCCCCGCGTTTGGGAGACTGAGACAGGAGGATCACATGGGTTCGAAGCCAGCCTCAGCTACTTAGTTAGTGAGGCCCTCAGCAAAGTAGTGAGGCGCTGTTTCCAAATAAAATATAAAATAGGTCTGGGAGTATAGCCTGGAGGTAGAAAGCCCCTGGGTTCCGCCCCCAGCACCACCAAAAAAAAAAAAAAAGAAAGTAGCAAGACATGTTAACAAGGCTATTCACCTAAACTCACAGCCATGATGGGTCAGAATAAAAAAGACATTTCCCACCATCTCCCCTCTGAAAATCCTTAGGCCATTCTCTGCCTTGTACTGTGAAAGCACCAAGGAAAGCAGCCATTGTTCTCCTGTTTCATCAAGATCCTGGGTAGATGTTGATATTCTTTAAGGAAGTGGAAGGAGAAGGATATGTGTAGGAAAGAAAAGTGTCCTGATATAGTTCAAAGACAGAAGGGGAAGAAGAAAAGTAGGTTTGGAACCCAAGAAATTAATTTAAATTGTTCTTTGTTGCTGGGCAGGGTCTTCCACACTTGTAATCCCCGTACTTGGAAGGCTGAGACAAGAGGATTTTGTAGGTTAGAAACCAGCATCAGCAACTTAATGAGGCCCTCTGCAACTTAGTGATACCCTGTTTTTAAATTTAAAAACATATAAAAAAATAGGGCGGGGGTATTACTGGGAGGTAGGATGTCTCTGGGCTCAATCCCCATGAGCCCCCTCCAAAAATTGTTCTTTGTCATGGTGGGACTTATCCTCGTTAGTCTTTCATGTTGGAAATTTTACAAAACTCCTATAAACTTCTCCAGGCTACTGGAAAATGGGGGTGTTTGTTTAATCCCTAAAACTTTGAGATATTTGAAACCAAATTATTCATTAATGGCTTATTCTTTTCACATAGCTACAATATTTACATGAAATTTTTTAGCCAATGGGATGCATCCCATAAACCTCTAAAGTAGAGTACTGTCGAAATTAACAATAAAAATCATAGATCATCCAACTGTGAGTGTATTTAGATTTTTCTTGAACTGACCTCTTAAGAGTACACTCTGACCTATTTCCTTGTGATGTAGTATTGCAGCTGTTCTAGAGATGTTTTAAATGATTGCCTCATTATACTTTCAATTTGAAATTTTAATATCCAAAGATGAAGGTCATCTGTACGAAATGAAGATTGTTTTCACATACGAAGTAGTTGCAGAATTTTTAAAAGATTTTTTTACCTTTCTAACGTATTGCACATACATGGAACTTAACCAGTTTAATGTTCTAGATGGAATAATCGCTTATGATGAAATGTGTTTTGGAGGATCATAGAATAGACAAGAGCCTGGTTTCGTTTTAATTTCAGACATGCTTATCATCTAAAACAAAGCAGGAAAAGCAGAGAGAGAAAAGGAGTCGTATGAAATTATGAAAAGCCATTGCTCTTGGTAATTCCACACATCGAAATGTCTTCTTTCCAGATCAGACCTGGACTTCCAAACAGCTCCTAATTTGACACCTCACCTTCTTGAGTTACAGACAGTTGCATCCCTTAAAGCCAGTGACAGTCACAATGAAAGAGAAAAGATCCTCAGGAGGAAGTAGCTGTCGAGGATGGCTAGACTGGAAATTTTACTTATCTTGACAGCGGTTTTGACTGTAATGGATTAACCCCCAGGATTACTGTTTGCCTACTTTTGCCCTTTTTTTTTTTTTTAACCTTCTACCTCTCCTTTTTAAAGCAAATATCTGGATTGCTATGATGTTGAATTGTCTGAATTTGGTTGTCACACCTGGGAGGAGGGATGCTACCGGCATCAAATGAGTGAAAGGAATGTACTGAACATCTTACCATGCACTGGGAAGCCTCCTCCCAAAACAGTGACTTGGCCAGCAGGATGGCAGCAGTGGCATTAAGGATTCCAACATCAGTCCCACCTTACAGATACCAGTGTGTGCACGTGAACTAAGAACAATACTAATTTTGTGATGCTGTAGGATGCCACCATTTGTCTTCTTGTCATAATGTAACACCTTGAAACATGAAATAAATGGGCACTATATCCTACTGCAGATTAAGCATCCTTCTGTGCTGAGAATATTATCTTTCTGTGTGATGCAAGATGGAATGAAGTGTCATTGACTCAGGCAGGAGACAAGTGAGTGACAACTGCTTGCCACTGGATAATAGTCATTTGCAGTGATGGAAGACATTCTCAACCCAAGATGCATGTTCTAATTACCTGGGGGGATTTTGAAGAGCACTAGTGCCAGGGCCCCACTTCTTGGAGATGCTGGTTTAATTGGTCTCAGTTTGGGCCCTGGCTCAGGTAATTTTTCAAACATACCAAGGAGTTCCAATGTGCAGCCAGATTGAGAACCACTTATTCTCACCTGTGGGCACCATTGCAATATCAACAGACTCAGACATTGTTGTGAAGGTCCAGACTCATGTGGGCAGTTGGGTAAGTAAATGTGACAAAGAGTCTACTTTGCTGCTTCATTCTTTCCACTTTCCTCTTCAGGTCCAGGGGTTAGATAGTGAACCCCAGGATTTTCCTTAAGTGCATCAGTATCTGAGAAATACCTGTCTGAAGGATTTACACTGAGAATCTAAACTCTCAGAAGAGTGTGTGTGTGTGTGTGTGTGTGTGTGTGTGTGTGTGTGTGTGTGTTTAATCCAGGGGCATTCAGCCTCTGACTTAGACCCCCATCCCTATTTTATTTTGAAACAAGGTCTCAGTAAGTTGCAGAGGGCCTCACTAAGTTGTTGAGGATGGCTGCGAACCCATAATCCTCTGGTCTCAGCCTCCCACATACTAGGATTACAGGTTTCTACTACCATACCAATCTGAAACTCTCAAAAGCCACCCTAAGGATGCTAGGTGGTCACACTGTGCTAAGCTTCCCTGTGTGCTTATCTTTTTTTTTTTAATTATTCTTATACCATCTGAAGTAGGGGTGGAATTAGTTCAACTTTTACCTATTAACAACTATCTCCACAAGTACATTTCAACAACAAAGATGGGCCTGTATTTAAAACTAAAATATCAAGGAGGGCAAATATATTTTCAAAGGCTAACGTTTTCTCTTTCTTCTTCCCATAATTCCCTAGTATGAAAAGGATGTTTTATTTTTTCCCCACTTGCCCTATTTCTCTCTTTCCATCTTGTAGGATAAATCTTTTCAGCAAATGTAGATATTTTCTCTATCAATTTGGAGAATTCCACGATGGGTCTTCCTGGCACTGTGAAAATGTTAAGGTGTGTGTGTGTGTGTGTGTGTGTGTGTGTGTGTGTGTGTGTTTGCTGCAAGAAGAGATGCAGTTGGAAGAATTGGGTGAAGTAGGTTATGAGCAAGAAAGTTAGCAAATACTAACCCTTTGTCCTCAAAGTCTGCCTCTCCGGTCCATTATTTAGCTGCAAGTTCTGATCCCTGCCAACATACCAACCATGCCATGAAGTGACAGGTTAAGTATGGCTCAGCCTTGAAATGATACCGAAGAAACTGTATTAGAGAAACAAATTAAATGAATTGGCACAATAGTTGCAAAGATGCTACTCCCTTAGTAAAACCTATCTACATACTGATATTGAATTGGACTAATTCAAGAAATATAAGCAGCTGGGAGTGGTAATCTATTCCTGTAATCCCAGTCCTTGGGAGGCTGAGACAGGTTTAAGGCTAGCCTCAGCAACTTAAATAAGACTTTCAACAGCAACAGAGTGAGACCTTGTTTTAAAAAAAAAAAAGTAAAAGAAATAAAAGGTCTAAGGGTATAAAGGTAGAATGCTCCTGAGTTTAATCCTCTCAGTATCAATTCTGAAAAGAATCAAAGTAATCAGTTATAGGTATTTAGTTTGATACATAATTTATATTCAGCAGCAAGATAGCATATGGAAATCTGATATGAAACAATAGAGAAATATTAGTCACTTCTGGTATCCCAAGAGAACGTGGCTAGTCATTTTAGGCACAATGTCAAGGGTCTCAGTCATCTCAGGACACACTGAGAGTTGAGGGAGCAAGTGTACCTACACCAATGGGAGCACGAAGTCATCTAATGGCTAACTATAGCCATCTGATACCACCCTCTATGATTATAAGACAGTGCTCATTGGAAACCTTAGGAGAAATGGAATTGTATAGAGAATTGCATGATAAATGTCATCAGATACTTTTTGTTGCTTCATGTAATTGTGCAAGCTATGCTTTATAGAATATTCAGATAGCAGAGGTAGTCAACACAGGACATGGACTCACAGAGGACAAAGGGATTTGACTTGGCTCTCGCACATCCAAAACAAAAAATTCACACTAGAGGGGTCAGGATCTAGAGCAAAAGGACCATACGTCATCCTGGGATCACATAGTCCCTTGATTACCCTATACATGATTCATCGAGGTCCTTTCTATTTTTTATTTGCCAATAGCAGATTCTTGACTATGATAAATGAGAAAGCTAGAAAGTCACTACAAATGTGACAGAACAATATGATGAGACCTAAGAAGTAAAGTTTTGGAGTTAGATATATGTGAGTTTAATTTTAAAAATCTAATGCTTCTGGATTTTTGTTGTTGTTGTTGTTGTTGTTGTTAATTTGTTTACAGAGCTAGGGGATGAACCCAGGGGCATCCTACTTCTGAGTTAAACCCCCAGCCCTATTTTTTATTCTTTATTTTGAAACTGAATCTCACCAAGTTGCAAAGGGCCTCACTAAGTAGCTGAGATTGGCCGTGAACCTGCAATCCTCCTGTCTCAGCTGCCCAAGTACTGAGATTACAAGTGTGTGTATCACACCCAGCTCTGGCTGTTCGTTTTGTTTTTTTTTTTTTAACTTCTTAAGATATTTTATTTGGCAAAAACTTACAAGAAAACAGAGCATGTTGTATTTCAACCACTTTACTTAAAATTGTGCAACAGAAAAAAATACAGGAAATTCATTCCTCTCCTTTTTGTAGTATGAGGGAACAAATTAAATAAATTTCTGAAGTTGCCCTCATTAAATCATTTTCTATAGCACATTTTATTATTTTATTTATTTATTTATTTTTATGTGGATTGTATTAAAAATGGCATACATTCATACAGTGCTTGGTACCCTCCCACACCCCCCTGCTTACCCTTTTCCCCCTCCCAACAATGAGTATCCAGGTTGACCATGCTATATTCACAGTTATACACATATTTGAATGTAGCTCCTTCATTTAATCAACCTCAACCTTCTCCTCCTATCCTTCCTTTGTAGCTTTGCTGAGGTTTCCCTACCACTGTCTGAAGTCCCTCTGGTTTTCCTAACACTCTTTAGTTTGGGCATATTAGAGAAACTTTAGTTTGATGCCATCCCACTTGTTAATTCTTGCTTTAGTTTTCTGTGCTTTGGAGGTCTTGTTGAGAAAGTTACTGCTGGTTCCTATATGTTGGAGTGTAGATCCTATGCCCTCTTCTAAAAGCTTCACAGTCTCTGATCTAATTTCAAAATCTTTGATCCATCTCAAGTTGATTCCTGTGCACAGTGAGAAGTAAGGATTTAGGTCCATCTTTCTACAAATGGATAGCCAGTTTTCCCAGCACCATTTTTTGAAAAGGCTGTCTTTTCTCCAGTGTATGAGTTTGGTCCTTTTGTCAAAGATCAATTGACTATAGGTGTGTGGGTTTGTTTCTGTATCATATATTCCATTTCATTGGTCTGTATGCCTGTTATTTTGCCAATACCCATGCTGTTTTTACTACTATTGTTCTGTTGTATAATTTGAAGTCAGGGATTGTGATGCCTCCTACATGATTCTTATTGCTGAGAATTGCTTTGGCTATTCTGGGTCTTTTCTTTCTCCATATAAAATTCATGACTGATTTTTCTAGGTCTATGAAGAATGTTATTGGTATTTTGATAGGAACTGCATTGAATCTGTAGATCACTTTTGGTAGAATGGCCATTTTGATGATATTTATTCTGCCTATTTATGAGCAAGGGAGGTCTTTCCATCTTCCAAGGTCTTCTTCAATTTTTTTCTTAAATGTTTTTTTTAGTTTTCATTGTAGAGGTTCTTTACATCTTTGGTTAGGTTTATTTCTAGGTATTTTATTGGTTTTGATGTTATTGTGAGTGGAATTGTTTTATTTCTTTCATTATGGATTCATTGCTAGCATAAAGAAAAGCAACTGATTTCTTTAGGTTGATTTTGTTTCCTGCAACTTTGATAAACTGGTTAATCAGCTCCAGTGGTCTTTTGGTTGAGCTCTTTGGGTCTTCTAGATAAAGGATTATGTCATCTGCAAACAAAGATTTTCTATTTGAATTCATTTGATATCCTTCTCATGTCTTATTGCTGTGGTAAGAGTTTTGAGGACTATATTAAAAAGGAGTGGTGGTAGTGGTCATCCTTGTCTTGTTCCTGAATTTAGAGTAAATTTTTGCAGTTTTTCCCCATTCCATATGATGTTGGCTTTGGGTTTATTGTATATAGCCTAAATGATGTTGAAATATGTTCCTTCTATTCAAATTTTCTGCAGTGTTTTTTAACATGAATGGGTGTTGAATTTTGTCAAATGTTTTTTCAGCATCTATTGATATGATCATATGGTTTTTGTTCTCAGTTCTATTTATGTGGTGAATAACATGTGTTGACTTGTGTATATTGAACCATCCTTGCATTTTGGGAATGAAACCAACTTGTTCATGATGTGCTATTCTCTTGACATGGTTTTGAATGTGTATAGCTAGTATTTTGCTTAGAAATTTTTGCATTTATATTCATCAAGGATATTGGTCTGTAATTTTCTTTTCCTGAGGTTTCTTTTGTTTTGGTATTATTATGATATTTTCCTCATAGAAGGAGTTTTGAAGAATTCCATCTCTTGATTTCCCAGAATAAAATGGGAAGTATTGGGATTAGATCTTCACTGGAGATTTTGTAGAATTCAGCTAGACACCAATCAGGCCCTGGGCTTTTCTTTGATCACAGAATTTTTATTCCTATTTCTATTTCTTTGCTTGTTATTGGTTGATTTCGGCTTGCTATGTCCTCTTGGTTCAATTTAAGTAGGTTATATGTGCTGAGAAATCTATCGATTTCTTCCATGTTTTCCAGTATATTGGAGTATAAATCGCTTCTCGGCCTTTTGGCTAAGATCAAGTATAGAGTATAAATTTTCAAAATAGTTTCTAATAATCCTTTGAATTTCCACACTGTCTTATAACAGTGCTGTTCTATTTTCCATTTTTATCTAATCTTCCAGAATTTCTTTCTACTGCTGTCTTTATTTCATATATTAACTCATTTCATTCCAGACCTCTTTCTAATTTTCTCTTAATGTCTCCATTTTCTCTTTCATTTTCTGTACACTTACCATGAGTTCTTTCATCATATTGAACATCAGGATTCAGAATTCTTCTTGCATTTCTTGTAGGTTGGTGTTTGTGATTTCCCTTATTTCCTCACTATTTCTAGTTCTCATATTTTCAGCATTCTCAGGCTTGTTTATTGATATCTTGGCACTTTTGTGTGTGTGTGTGTGTGATTCTGTGGGTAATCTGTCTGATCCAGTCTTAGCAGCAGAAGTTTAGAGGTGTCAGCAAGTCTGTGTATGGGTAAGCAGTGCTTTTTTATTAATGGTGAGGGTTTAATAATGGGGGAGGAGCTGGGGTGATGGGTACAAGAGTCAGGTAAAGGAGAGAATATGATTAAGTTGAGTAAGAATTTAAATATAATAAGGTGGTATTTGGTTGAGAATTAGAGAAGGTTAGATAGTAGGATTCTTGTAGTTAGTAGTGTATTTATGTATGGAGATATGAAATTGTTTGAATATAAAACAAGGAGATACAGTAAGAAAAAACAGTTTTGAGAGAAGAGAGTAGATAGGCTAAAGTGAGGAAGTATTTAAAAGGAATGGGGGGACTTCCGGGAAGATGGTGACTGAGAAAAGCGGGGCTTAAGAGCCCCGCTAACAACAAATCTCCATTACCACAAAATCAGCGCCTTTCAAAGCCAGAAAACAACATCACCAGAGAAACAAAAAAAATCACCAGGCTCCAGAGAGAAAGCGGACTGAGAACAGAGCCACAGAGGAGATCCTCACGCCCGAGGACGCGGCAGTGGCAGCAGCACCAGCACCATACTGCCGGTGGCACCGGCGAATTCACGGGACGGCCACAGGAAGCCGAGGGGAGCGCTGCGGAACAGCCAGGCGGGATTTCTCGGCGCAGAGGGCATCTAAAGCTCCCAGTGGCTGAGCTCAGCACACGCTGCAGGGATTCAGAGTGGAAATCAAAACCAAGAAAAAAAAACGCCAGCCCCATAGCCGAGGGCGTAGCAGCGGCGCCATATTGTCACCGGCGGCAACAGCACCGAATTCACCGAATTCAGTACAGCTACATCTGCGTACTCAAGAACAGTGAGTCAAATTGCGGGCCACAGCGGAGAAATCCCAGTACTGTACTCCCTGGGACTTGACCCAGTGGGAGAGGAGTGGTGGCAGTGATATCACACTATAGGAGAACGTGCAACTTGGCACCCCCCACAGTCTAAAGCAGCCTCTATTGACTCTCTGGGTCGGAGACTCTGTGATACAACCCAGTAAAGGAGTAGTGGGGTCTGAGATACTACTGACTCGAGATCCAGAGCACCTTAAGTGAAGTCATAGTGACCCAAGGGAAGAACCCAGAGAAGGCACAAACTTCCGAAATCATGGGAAAGAGGAATAATACTGGAGCAATGAATGCTCACAACCCCACAACATCAGAACCCAATAAAACAGAAAATCAGAGATTTCTAGAAGATCAAATCAGGAAAATAACTGTAGAAATAATAGAGGTGTTTCGAAAAGAACTCAGAGAGAGCCAAAATGAGATAAAGGATGCAATTAATGAAGTAAAGGCCTCAATTCAAAGCACAAACAACCGATTAGAACACATGGAGAACAGAATCTCGCTCTTAGAAGATGATCATTCCAAAAATGAACGCATAGTTTCTAATCTAGGAAAAAATATCCGACAGCAGGAATCTGATATTGAAGAAATATGGGCCCATTTTAAGAGAGCTAACCTAAGAATAATTGGAATAGAGGAGGGAAAAGAAAGTGAAACCAAAGGGATCAACAATCTCTTCAAGGAAGTAATAGCAGAAAATTTTCCAGACATAGAGCAAGAGGTCGATACGCAGGTCCAGAAAACTTATAGAACTCCCTTTAGACAGGATCGGAGAAGAGGATCCCCACGCCACATAATTGTCAAAATGACCAATGTGGAAGCCAAGCAGAGAATCTTAAAGGCAAAAAAAGCAAAGGGCCAAGTGACATTCAGAGGCAAACCAATTAGAATCACTCCAGACTTCCCAAACCAAGTTATGAGAGCCAGAAGGGCTTGGAGTAACATATTCCCAATTTTGAAAGAAAACAACTTCCAGCCAAAAATTTCCTACCCAGCAAAACTTTCTATCAAATTAGATGGAGAAATAAGAAGCTTCCATGACAAACAGAAACTGAAGGAATTTATGTCTTCAAAACCAGCACTAGAGAAAATACTCAAAGAGATTAACTACAAAGAAGAAATAGGTAACACACATCAGAACTAGAGAAACAAGATTTTCCATCCAACAGACAACTAAGATTGGTTATCTGTGGAGATTCATTATTTATGTTAGTCTTTTACCTATCTCTAAAGGGTATTGTTTGCCTTTATTGTTGTTAATTTTTAGGACTTCTAGTTGGAACATTAATATACCTTCAGATATAGCATTTGGAAATATTTTATCCCATTCTATTAGTAACTGTTAACTCTGTTTACATTGTCTTTGGATATACAATATGTTTTCTATTTTTTAGGGAGTTTGTATACTCTTCTGTTGCCTGTGCCATTGAAATCATAACCAAGAAATCACTGCCAATTTCAATGTTGTGAGGTTTTATGACCCAGATTTTCTCCTAACAGTTTATAGTCTTAAGATTTATATTTAGGTCTTTTATCTATTTTGAGTTAATATTTGTATATGGGATCAGGTAAGGGTCCAATTTTATTCTTTTCCATGTAATTATTATTTTTCAACAATATTTAGTTAAAAGATTATTATTTCCACCACCAAATGTTCGTGGAAACCTTGTCAAAAATAACTTGACAATATAGGGAAGAATTTAGCTCTAGGCTTTTATTTAACTCCAATGGTTTATATATCTGCCTTTAGAATAGTACTACACTGTTTCAATTATTGTAGCTTTATATGGTTTGAAATCAGAAAATATACATCTTCTAGCTTTGTTCTTTTTCAAGATCATTGTGGGTACCTAGAGTCCATATTCCATATTAGGATAGATTTTTTTTCTGAAAAATAAATATATAAATATATGATAGTTTCACCTAAAAATAGAAAAAATAGATTCTCTGATAAGAAAGAAAGTAAAAAGAAATATTGAAATGTTATCTTTAAGTCATCAAAAGCTTGGTATCAGACAAATGAAACTGTTATGTGAGATTATCATTTTTAATTTTTGATAAATTGCTATAATACTAGATGTCAATCACTAAGCCAAGCATGGGAGGGAGGGATAGGGAGAGAATGGGGTGGGGATCGGGTGGGGGCTGACTGGGCAATGTGTGCATGTATGTCTACAAAAGTATGTATCCCACTATGATGTATGAATACAGTGCACCAATTAAAAAAAAAAAACAAAAAAAAACAAAAAAAGGAATGGGGGAATGAGCAAACAAACATGCATAAAGTTACAAAACAAATTACAAAAACTAACAACTGTAAATTAAAGACTAAAAAACCAAAAGAAATAAAGGTATAAGAAAAAAAGAAAGAACAAAAATAAGAAAGAAAAAGAACAAAATAAATAGTAAGAGTGTGAAAGAAAAAAAATACATAATAAACAGCAGTCCTACTAATTTACATATATAGGGCCCAGGCCCACATAATATCTCTATCTCTGTTCATTGTGGTAGATTCTTAAGTATTTTCCAATGTCTCTCATTTGCTCTGTTACCTATTGTCAGCTTTTGGACCCACTTTATGAGTGTTTGCGCTCCACACTCTCCACCCTTGGCTCTGCACTCTCCACCCTGGGCAACATGATCTCAGTCCTTGTGCTCTGTACCTTCCTGCCCTGGACCTGTGCCTCCCTACCTGCACCCAAAGGGAGTCCAGTGTATTCTTGGAGCAACCCATGTGACCCTGTGCAGGCACCGCACCTTGAGCATTATGCCTTTCCTGTGTCTCTGGAGGTTCTAAATGGACTACCTCCAGAATGGGCCACCAGGTCTTAGCCTTCCAGGATTCTAGCTGCTCTGGGTGGTCTTCTGCCTCCACTGAGTACTAAGTAATGCAAGCAGGTATCTTGCTGTCCTGTGACCAGGTCTTGGGAGGGTACAGTGTGCTGTCGCGGGTGCCGCCTCTGGTGAGCACACAAGTTTTGGATCTTTTTCTGCGTCCGTGGTGCTGGTCGCTTAAGATGTTGGAGCTCTGTGGCCACTTTCTGCACTTCACGTTCTTGGATTATTTGTCAGGATTTCTTGTGGCTGCAGTACCGAAGCTGCACCAAAGCCTTGCCAAAGCCAGCAATAGTGTTTCAGGCCTGTGGCCTGAGATGGCGCCAACTGCGATACCAGCTCAGTCACGTGCTCAAACTTTTTGCAGTGGATCTTGCATTCAGAGAACTAAATTTCCTTTTCCCATGGTTCCTTGGGGTATCTTCAGCTGCTTTATTTATTTTGTTAGTCAAGATGCTGCCTTCTTGATAGTTGAACTTTGTTTTTGTTCCAGCTACTGATGAGTTGTGTCCCGCAGTCACCATTTTGACCTCTGGCTATTATTTTTGACAAGTTTTTAAACCTTCAAACCTTAAGGTGTACAACTAGAAATAAGAATAATGGGATGCCCAGCACACTGCCTTCCTCAGAGCACTGGGCACCCTGCTTTTGTCATTATATTTCTTGCAGTGTTGTCTGATTAAGTAACAAAAACAGTCCTTGACCATGTGGCGATCAGATGGGGTCAAATGACCTCAAAAGAGTGAAAGCAAGAATCGAAGCACTAGAACATGAGCATTAGTCCCCCAGGATAAAGAAGAGATGAGGATGAGCCAAGTGTGGTGGTGCATGCTTATAATCCCAGTACTTGAGAGGCTGAGGCAGGAGAACCACACTTTCAAAGCCAGCCTCAGCTACTTAGTGAAGCACTGCAAAACTTAGTGAGATCCTGTTTCAAAATAAAGACTAAAAATAGGATTAGAGGTGTAGCTCAGTGGTAGAATGCCTCTGGGCTCAACTCCTAGTACAAAAGAAGAATAAGAATAAGAATGAGAATGAGAATGAGGAGGAGGAGGAGGAGGAGGAGGAGGAGGAGGAGGAGAAGAAGAAGAAGAAGAAGAAGAAGAAGAAGAAGAAGAAGAAGAAGAAGAAGAAGAAGAAGCAGCGATGAGGTTACTGGAAACCACAGATCATGCACTAAACCTATATCCATACTTAGTCCTTGGCTCTCTTTCTCAATCTCCCATAGAAGATTTCCACAGTTCTTGAAAACTGTGAAAAATTCCAATTTTGAATTTTCAGGAGATAAAAATAATATTGTGTCTTTAATGAGTTTGTCTTTAGAATATTTTAGAACTTTTTCCTGTGATTGGATTTTCTATTTTAGTTTTATGTTTCAGAATTCTATGCTATACTGTAAGAAGCATTTCATGAAAAAAATGAATATTTTCTTTTCTGATTGATCAAATTTTAAATGATTGATCTCCAAATTTTCTAATTACACCAAGGTCAGTTGGTTAACTTAGAAAACTAAGATACTTACTCCAAAAAACTATTATTTGAATACTGGAAATTGAATTCAAGGACATTCTACCACTGTGCTAAACCCCTAGCCCTTTGTATATTTTATTTTGGAAACAACATGGCCTCACTAAATTGCTGAGGCTGGCCTCTAAACTGCAACCCTCCTGTCTCAGCCTCCCAAGTGCTGATATTACAGGTGTATGCCATCATGCCCAGCTTGTTGTAAGGTTTACATTAAATATTTGCATGTATGTAAAGCCTTGAATGTACTAAGTGCTCTATAATGTTCATTTACTTCTATCTCTACTCAGTGCTTATCCAACATAAATTGTTATTGTTGTTTTTAATATTTGCAAAGCTTTTGAAGGTAAAGAATATAACAAGGTAGAGACATATTAATATTTCTTCAAATCCATATATCAAATTGTTGGTTTCTTGATCTTATAGACTTGTTTATAACTTAAAGCTGCCATTAACTTAAAAAAAAACCCTCAAATGTTAAAATTTAGTCATTTACAAGTTCAATATGCTTCATATTTGCTTTCTCAGATAATTGTAACTAAATGTTTAGAAGTTTGGATCTTGGGAAAAAAAAAAAACAGCGTAGAAACTACCAAAATATTTTAAATTAGATCTTTTAGGAGGCATGAAAAAGAATTTACATAGATCTAAATTTTATCCTAAGAGAAAACTCTCCAATAAGTCTCATGAGGATCAAAATGAAAGTCAATTTAGAGGAAACCTATTTCTAAAATTTTTGTTTTATTTTTAGTCAACCAATAACAGCTGCACACATTTATGGGATAAAATGTGATGTTTCAATACATTCACCTATTATAGAATGGCATAACCCGGCTAATTAGCTTAGGCATCACCATTAGCTGTTTTGAAACAGACAATACATTAGAATTGGGGAGTGGTCGGGGAACTGTTGGTCAACAGGTACAGAGTTACTTAGAGGGGAAGAATCAGTTCTAGGGGAAATGATATGGAAACTCCAGTCCCAGGCTGTAGCCGCCAGCAGGGCGGGCTCCCGGGTGCGCCCCCACAGGCTGGTAACCACAGCCATTTAACCCTGAGTGGGCACTGTTCTATCTTAGCCCAGAAGGCAAGTTTAATATTGTCAGTGAGTTCAGTGCCATGTTTCCTTGTGAACACTCCCAACATAACTTTTGCAGTGAGTTAAATAAGAGGACAGAAGCACTGTAGACAAGACACGGTGGCGTCACTGGGCAGAATGCAGCATGGCTCCTAGGCTGGCTGGAAAAAAAAATGTGTTCAGTTCTTAGACTCAGAAAAGAAAATGATCACCAAAGGTAGTTCCAGATATCCCATTAAAAAAAAAAAAAAAAGCGTCAACATGCAGGTACTGTGGGTGAGATGTGGGAAGTAGATGGATATAAATACCATGCCTTCACATTTCAATTCATCGTGACTTCAAAAGATAGCTAGTAAATTATGGCTTATGTGTTTAGAAAGAGCCTTCGAAGGTTAATTATGTCACAAGGCCAGGGGATGGGAACTGAATATCTTCTAGTTTTATGGAAAATTCAATCCCCAGAAAATTTATTCTTAACATAAAAGTGAATGTGTTCAATATAAAAATATAGCATCAAATTTTTTCTTTTCATTTTTACTAGAGACAGATTTTAGTTTTAATAAATAAATGCATCTAAAATGTAAGGCAGGAAAATGTTGCTTTTTACTGTGAATACATACTCATTCTGAAAACTTCCTTAAGTTAATTAAAATTGTAAAACAAGTATTTGAAAGCTTTAAAATGATATATACATAAAGATTGGATAACACGAAGGGGCCATGACTATGCTAAAATGTTGGCCGAAAATAGTAAGAAACAAAATTCTACATACGGTTAAGGTCTCAATAATCTATTTTTAAAAGATGTTGGGAAAAGACTGGAAAAAAACATACTGAAGTGTTGGAGGAATGGGAGTGTCATGGTTGAATTTTTTCAGCTTTATATTTCTATTCCCATATATCATATAATCCACATGTTTTATTTTTATAATCCTTGGGGGGAATAAAGCAAAATTTCTATGAAATCGTAACTTAGAAATATGCATATTTCTATTTCACTAGAGATGGCGTGCATACACCAAGAATCTGACAGCGTTCTATCTGCTTTCTTTTTGCTCACTAAATTATTCTATTCATGCCAAGGATATTTTTTTATTTCTTTTTAATCTCAGTGAGAATTTTACTTTGAATCAGGGATCACCCCCCCCCCCCATTTCCTTCTCCCCTAATACAGTGTTTGTGCTTTTTCTGGAATCTAAATTAGATGCCCTGGCCACACTGATCTCTAAGGCTGCAGGAGAACAGCCTCAATAGGGCTCCCTGCCAGCCCAGTCCCTGTGACTTTAAGAGTAGCTTTCACCTCCCCCTCACACCCACAGGCTTGTCCGCTCTTAGCACAGCAAGTGCCAAGCAGTGACATCTACTATAGTTTCTAGGACACGAAGGTCTCTGCTGTAGAGGAGGGGGAAAGGGGGCAGAAATCGTGAGAGCAAGAAGGCCGGTGGTGAGAGGGGAGCTCGCAGAAACCCAGCTATGTGCCCAGAGGAAAGTCGCTTCCTCACAGTAATCCTGAGACACTGCTGTTTATGGCCGGCCTGCTGATAGGAAGCCCGGCTGCTTTTCTCTGCAGCAGCGGAGCTGGGCCACAGCCTCCCCCCTGGCTGTCTATTAATCAAGAGGGGCTGTCCGAAGTGCACCCAGAGTGGAGCTCTGCCTACGAGTGGCCTCTAGCTGTCTCCAGCTCAATGAAATGACCCTGTGTGAAAACTTGTTTTATGAGAGATTGGTTTATTTGTAACTAAACTACTTCCTCCGTTATTTGATAAGCTCAAATATTTGCTACTGATAGTCTGAGAGTGTCACATTTATTATCCTGTTTCAGTGGTTGCCTCACTCTTGTGAAACCCGGCTCTGTTAACCCTTGGAGGGACGGCGGGCTGCTGTGTTCAGTGAGTCCCCCGGCTTCCCTTTTCTTTCAGCCAAGCCGATGTCAGCTTTCACACAGTCAGCATTATTTTAGACCAGCTAGGACAAGGGAGTGAATCAAAGAGAAGCCTTTCTTTTCCAAAACAACTCAGGCAACTCTAGAAATGGGGTGGGGGGCAGCTCTGGCAATGTCCCCTGAAGCCACCATGCGCACACACACACACACACACACACACACACAAATGAAAGGGATTTTGACTTATGAACATAAATAAGAGGCAACTCTGCACATACTCATATTTCTGGAATGGTACATTTTAAATGTCCTAATGACTTTCTTTAGTTTTTTTTTAGAGCAGCCCCCCCGCCCAGATACCATTAATGTGGGGCATGCTTTCTCTGAATCCTGCTGCATTCTGCATCTTGACACATTGCCTGCTGGAGTCTCAGCTCATTTGCATTTGGCAGAACTCGATTTCCGGCTTCCACAGAAGGGGTGGTGGTGGTGAAAGCCTTTGCAGTTTCCCCCTCAAAGGGCTCAAAGGGCTTTCTGGACATATAAAAAGTGTGTTTCCAAGAATTAAATGAACCAGAATGAGGCAGATTTCATTTGAAATGAAAAGAAATACAGGCTTTGTTACAGGCAACACATTTGGAAATCCTAAATTGAAATCCCTCTCCTGACAAACCCGCCCGGGGCCTGTTTTCCAGGGCTCCGGACAGCCACACAGAGCTCTCAGTGAACATAGAAGAGGCTAAGGAAATAACCACTTACGTGTGGCAAAATGTTCCAGCCTTGCAGAGATTTTTCCCAAAATCATTAGACCCACCGAAATGCTTTCCACTGGCCAAGCCCACACCTTCTTCATCAGAGTTTCCACACTGCCCTCCTCCAAACCCAGCCCATCTGTACTTCCTAAGGACAGCCAGACATTTGGAGCTGAAAATGTAAGATTATGCTCCAGACCCAAGAGCTCCTCCACCAACAACCAAAAGTGAAAAGAAAGATGGAATTTTCCTCCTGACTTGCTTCAAGGTCAGAATGCAAACATCTGTCCCTGTTCCCCCAGCCCCCAAAGGAGGTGAATTGGGAGCAGGAATGACACGTGGAAGGGAGGAGAGCCAGGCAAGTTCGCTCTGCCATGATGGCAAGAAGGGGTTAAGGGTTAATTGCATGTGCTCCACCTCTGGTCTCTTTTAGGCCCGCTTCTCAGCAGGTGGCCTCTCTGTGTCACTGTCCCAACTGCCTATCAGTAGAACAAAACTGGTTTGAGTTTTGGCCTGAGTTGTAGTCATCTGTAGTAGATTTATATTTAGAAATAGTCAACTAACATATTGAACACATTTTGTTTTTTAGTTCTCCCACCCTTTCCTCCTCCTCCTCCTCCTCCTCCTCTTTCTCCTCCTCCTCTTTCTCCTCCTCCTCCTCCTCCTCCTCCTCTTTCTCCTCCTCCTCCTCCTCCTCCTCCTCCTCCTCTTTCTCCTCCTCCTCCTCCTCCTCATTCTCATTATTCTTATTCTTATTTTTTTGTTTAATTGTGGTTAAGAAAATACCCACATATCCAGGTGTGGTGTACATGCCTATAATTTCAGTTCTTGGGAGCTGAGATAAGAGAATCACAAGTCTGAGACCAATCTCCAACCTCAGCAACTTTGTGAGACTCTCAGCAATCCAAGGAGAATCTGTTTCAAAAAAAAAAAAAAAATAAATAAATAAATAAATAAATAAATAGGATTGAGGATGTAACTCAGAGATAGATACCCCTGGGTTCAATCCCCCAGCAATACACAAACAAAAAAAATACCCACATAAAATCTACCGTCTTATCACATTTTTAAGTGTATGGCTTAATATTGTAATGTTATACAACAAATCTCTAAAATGTTTTCATTTTGTATGACTGAAGTTTTCATACCCATTGAGCAGCAACTTTCTATTTCCCTTCCTCTGTCTCTTGGCAGCCACTATACTACCTTGTGCTTCTGTGAGTTTTGACTACTTCAGATACCTCATGTAAGTAGAATACTGCAGTATGTGTTCTTCTGAGACTGGCTGATTTCATTTACCGTAATGTCCTCTTCATATCCCATCCACATTGCAGTATATGACAAGATTTATTTCTTTTTGTAGCTGAATAGTATCAATAATATTAATAATAAATGTGGAATATATATCCCAAGTTTTCTTTATCCATTCATCTGTTAGTAGATATCAAGATTCCTTCCACTTTTTTTTTTTTTTTTTTTTAGCTATTGTGAATAATACTGCCATGGACATAAAATATATATCTGATAGGGGGTTTATCCAAAATACATCAGTAATTCCTACAACTACTAGCACACAACAAAATTAAAATATGAGGAAAGGACCTAAACAGCCATTTCTTCAAAGAAGATACATAAATAGACTATACATAATATAAAAGATGTTCAATATCAATAGCACCATGGAAATGCAAATCAAAACCACACTAGGATTTCCCATAGCAACAATGGAAGAAAATAGCAAGTGTGATTAAAGACACAGAGAAACTGGAAGCCCTGTGCACTGTTGATGGGGTAGAACACAGTGCAGTCATTGGCGGATCAGCATGGAGGTACCTCAAAAAATTAAAAAAAATTAATTACTGCATGATCCAACAATCCTACTTCTGGGTCTATATTTTAAAGAATTAAAATCTAGTTCTCAGATACGTGTACTCCATGTTCCTCGTTGTGTCTTGTGGTTGTTTGTGTCTGTTTAGAAATTGGATCCATGCAACACTCGTACTATATGAAGAGTAGGGACAGTGAGATGGAAAAGAAATAAAATTTGTTTCAGTGACCCAGGTTTTATTTGCAACTCCAACCTTTACCAACAATGTTTCTTCCAGTAAGTCAGTGAAGTCCCCTGGGTCTTTGTCAGAGGCCAGCAGCGGTTACAGCAGTGATTTTGGTGGTGAGATCCCAAGAGAGAAGAAAACACATGAAGTTACCATCAGGAGGAGAACAACAGTAGAATTTGTTCTACAGACTTGTCCCTTACATAGGGTTCTGAGAGAAATGGTGCACATGCATCCCAGCGTGATGTGCACATGTGTATTGTGGTTTGTCTAGTTATGTAACCATATACAAATCTGAGGCTGCGTGAGGTGGAGGGGTCATGTCCTTACTGCTAGACTGTACTTCCTCTGGCCTCTTACACTCCACTCCCTATTGGGTGGCAGTGTACAATTTAACCCAGTGAGTAGTACATTGCGCCCATAGACCACAACAGCAATAGAGAGTGCAACAAACGACTATTGGTTCTCTGGCCACATAGGCAAGGATAATCAATACCCATCTCCAGAAGGAGCCCAGTGAATTTCACCAGGTTGTAAGTGGGTCCTCTTATAAGGCCTGTGTAGCCTGTACCTCTGCATCTATTTCTGATAAAGCTTGTTGTACCTTCCTCTGGTGATATAGCACTCTACTTGGAGAACAGTACATGTTTTATCCTGGGCAGCAGGGAGCATAACTAATGCCATTCTATTCTGCAAAACCACCTCCCAAATCTGGTAAACAAGTAACAGTCTAACATAGTTCTTGGGAAACCATCAACAATTCTATTGGTTACAGATTGGTTCACCTGTTTTATACAAAAAGGTACTATGCTTGCAAGTTCTACATGTTCCTGTTAACCAGCCCCATCTGTTTTCTATAGCATACCCCAACAAGGGGGAATTATTACTATGGTCTCAGTGTAACACCTTGTCTATTATGTGGCATTGCTTATCCCATT
The DNA here is from genome assembly GCF_963383645.1 of Muscardinus avellanarius. NCBI lineage: Eukaryota > Metazoa > Chordata > Mammalia > Rodentia > Gliridae > Muscardinus > Muscardinus avellanarius. The sequence continues at coordinate 174,115,181 of NC_137787.1, forward strand.
CTGGGATGCTGTGGTTCCAGGTTCATCTTCCATTAAGTAGCTCAATGCAGATCCAGCAATGGGAGGTATTGTACAGTCTTACAAAGGTGTGTGCCAGAAAAGCAGGCTAATCCCTGCTATTAATCTGGATGGTAGGACGAGGGATGGAGGGAGGGGAGAGAGAGAGAGAGAGAGAGAGAGAGAGAGAGAGAGAGAGAGAGAGAGAGAGGGAGAGAGAATGAGAATATCATAGGTAAGTCCTTCTTTTCTGGCAGGATGCAAGTGACATACTCATTTTTCTAAAGAACAGTGGCCAGAATAGTGGCTGCTCCAGGGTGATAGCACCACACCAACGCACCCTGGATAAAAGGTTAAATCTATGAAATAAAAGGGAATAAGCTATAGTCTTATGACATGCATACTTCTCAAAATAATGCCTCTGTTCATAGGGAAAACATGACCCATGTCCTAGCTTCTTATGTAACCACAGTGCTACTGACAAAGGTTCCAGAAGTTGTCAGAGACCCTAAACTTTTATTTAAGCTTTGGTAGCATTTTAACCAGGGGCTTGCAAAGGCCTGTGCTGCAGAACATGATGCATAGCAGCTTCTTCTTGGATGTCCTTTTTCTACAGGTTTTCCCATATATCCTTGCCCTACAATAGGCGGAGCCCGTTCAACCAGTCTTGTGCCACCCATCAGGGTAGCCACAAGGTTAGCCCTTGGTAGACTGCCCAGCTGTCTTTACAGACATACAATGACCCAGTTTCCTTCATGAGGGCTAACCAAACTGCTCAGAGCTCAGCCCATTAGCTAGAGTATCCGGCACTGGTCTCATACCAAAAGGTTTTTGTGGAAGGCTATAAAGCCACAGCCACCCACAGGGACAGCTGTCCATGACAGGAGCCATTGGTATACCACACTTCTGTGGGTATTGGAGCTTTTCCTTCCTCATAGGGTCTTGGGGAGTCTTCCATGTATTTCTTTTATTTTAATAGGAACTTGGGGCATTTCCACTTCTTTGAGTTCAGAGGGAGCTACCATTCAGAAATGTACTAACCCCAACAGATTATGTAGCTGTTCAAACAAAGAGCTACTAGAAAACCATGGTAGTTGCTCTAAGTTTTTGCCCCACTATATCAGAGAGGGTATTTGGGCTACCCACATCTGGAGGACCCAAGTCCAGGACTTTGGGCAACCTTCAGGAGGGTAGGGGGTCTGCACTATCACTGACTCAGGACCTGTAATGGGTTCACAGGCTAAAAGGACTGCATGTATAGCCGCTGATTTTCAGGGAGAGTAGTGTTCCTCTGTCCCTTTCCATAGCTGTGATCAATTGGGCTATTCCTAGCATCTTGTTTTTGCCTAACCCCATTATCCTGTGTCGTCCACTTGGACTGTTAGCAGAAAATAAAGGACAGGATCTACTCCCTGCAGGGTTTGTGGTGTATCACCACCCGCTTGGTGGCAGTAAAGGCAGTTTCCATTTCAAGGGTCCAATCTCAGGTTATCCCCTTATGGACAAGATGCTGTAAGGGTCCGATTACACAAGCATAGCTAAGTGGAATATAAACATGCACCAAAACCCTCAAATCCCAGATATGTCTGTAGCTGTCTGACCATTCCCGTTGGAGATATATTTGTATCATGTCTGTCATTGCTTCAGATATCATTTTTGTCTTACCCCACCACACAACTCCCAAAAATTTGACAGAATTCCCAGGACTTTATTTTTGTTGACAGTCTACCCTCATTCCTGGACAGCAGCTCAGAGATTACATGCAGTTGCTTCTGACTTAGCAAGAAAGTCAGAGGGTAGCATAGCATAATATCATTGATATAATGGAACAAACACCTGAAGTTTAAATCCCATGTCCATGTCACAAGGTGGGACTACGCACATATCCCTGGAACAATACCGAAAAGCTTCTTTGGGACCCCCCTCCCAGGCAAAGGTAAATTGTTCTTGGCTGTACAGGGTATCAACGATGTAGAAAAAGGCATTCACCAAGTCTATGACAGTTCATGTGACAGATGATCCATCGGTTCTGAGACACTGAGAACTACTGCATGGAAGGGTGGCATCACTGTATTTAGCTCCCAATAGTCTACTGTCATATGCTAGGAACTGCCAGGCTTTCACACTGGCCACATGAAAGAGTTGAATGGAGTATGAGTTGGACAAATTGCATTTGCCTCTTCTAGCTTCTATATCACTCGTCCAATTTCCTCATGCCCCCTGATAACCTGTACTGCTGAACATTCACAACCTTTGTGGCCTGGGGGAGTTGTTAAAGAACATGATGAGGACGTTCTCTAATGATGGTCTTTATCACAGACAGCTGTAGCCAGAATTCTCCAATAGTTGTCTGCACAGTCAATTCCTGAAACACATCCACCCCTAGGATCTACTTAGTTATGGGATATATATATATATATATAGTCATATTACTTAGGAGGCAGATGTCCAATTCCCAAAGTCACTGGGGCACATTGAACCATAATGAGATAGTCCCTATAACCCTCAATGGCAGCCTTAGGTCTGGTAAATTTGTCTGGGTTGCTGAAGAGGAGGGTACTGTCTGCTCCTGTATCAGTGCCAGGATAATATTGTATATTGTAAAGGGAACAGACAGAAAATAGTCAGCTCCACATGTGGCCTTAGGTCAGTCAGTTCCTCCACTAACCAGGTACTCCGGCCCAAGTCCCTGGTCTGGGAGAAAGTCAGCCACATGACTGTCACGCCAAAACACCACCAGGAACAACCAGGCCACCCATCCAACTGCCTCTTACTGCACCACTGGGACATCTGGCTCAGCACCTCTAATGCCCTCCAGACCTCATTGGGCTAGGGACACACATTGTCCCAATCCTCTGCCAGGAACCACAGGAGGCTGGGGGTCACATCTCCTCCACACTGGGTTGCTCCTTTCTGGGCTTCTCCAGAAGGGGGACTGGGGCACTGACCTTATCCTGCCAACTATGCCAAGGGTCAGAGGCCAGCTGTGGTTGCAAGGGAGGTTTTGGTGGTGAGAACCTCAGAGAGAAAACACACAGAGTCACCATTAGGACGAGAACAGTAGCAACTTTATTTTACAGACCTGTCCCTTATAGAGGGTCTGGGGCAAAATTGCACATGTCCTTGCCAGTGTGACGTGCTCATGTGTATTGCATTTTGTCTAGTCATACTTATATAACTATATGCACATCTGTAGGGGCATAAGATGAGGGGGCCATGTCCCCACTCCCAGCTTGCACTTTCTCTGGGCCCCCCAAATCTTGATTTCCTTTTCTTTAAAAGCGGTATGATTCCATCTACCTTTGAGGAAGGGCTGTTCTGAGAATTAAGTGAAGAAATTTGGGTGAGAATTTTATATACTCTAAAGACCATTCAAACATCTGTTGGTATTTGAGTGAGCAAAATGTTCATTCTGCTTATCCTTTCTACTTTCCAAAGACAGAAAAAAAAATCACTCTAGAATTTGGGTTTTCTAGTTTTGTCAATTCCAGATTATTAATTGACTAATAATAACTTTGCATATGTTTTACCACTTACATACACAAAGTATTCTGTTTTTTTTTTTAATGTACAGCCAGATATAGTGGTACATGCATGTAATCCCAGTATTTAGGAGGATGAGACAGGAAGATGGCCAGTTCCAGGCCAATCTGGTTAGCTTACTGAGACCCTATTTCAAAATAAATAATAAAAAGGGCTGGAGGTATAGCTCAGTGGCACAGTGCCCCTGGTTTCTATCCCCAGGACCACACAAATTTTAAAAATATATTTGTAATATTTATGTGCATAATATGTTTATATGTTAAATTATCTTAAAGAAATCTTTCAAACAACCTGTATCATCCTTATGTAAAATATGTGTTTTCAAAGTAGTTTTAAAAATATACTTCCATGTTGAAAACAAATCTGAAAATTCATATTCCTTATCCTCAGCCAGTGAATCACACATTTCAGGATAGAATAGTCGAGGCTGAAATAGCTATGAAATGGAACAAAAAATGCCCATGGCCAGGTACTCTGGCACTAATGGTCCTTTGCCCCCACCTGTGCTGAGGAGCAGGCAGAGTCGCTGGTCTCTGGAGAGCAGGCTCCTCATCTCTCACTCTGCTTTCTGCCGCTCTTTTGAGTCACTCAGCCCACTAAGTTGCTTCTGCAGCTCAGCACACCACGTCAGTTCAGGGGCACAGCAACGCTCACTGGAATCCCAGAACCTCTTGGGGATATAAACTATATGCAACTGAAGTTAATTTCCTGAACAAGGTTATATTACTTGTTTAGCTTGGTAGTTCCTTCCAAGGACTTCCAGGGTTTTTTTGTTTTGTTTTGTTTTGTTTTTTGTTTTTTGCTTACTTTCTCAGTTTGTGATGCCTGATATATGCTAGATAGCCATATTCTAGAGGCTTTTTTGTTGTAGTTAGTCTTTTTACTTAACCTTTCGCTGATTTCCTTAAGGTTAGGCTGGAGCATATTGATGTGATGTGTCTCCTTCAGAATTCATATGATTATGATGGAGACTCAAATAATGGACTTTAAACTTAAACCAGATTTGAATACTGGTTCTTCAATTTATAGCTCTGTGACTTTAAATCTGTTCCTTACCCTCCCTGAGCCTCCATTTTCTCTTCTGGAAAATGGGAACAATAATACAAATTGCATATATTTTGTGAAATTTTATACAATGACATATGTAGCCAATACAAGGCAAGTGTTAAGTTTTTAATTTTTTCTTTATCACTGAAGCATGAAGTTTTTAATTAAACAAAACAAATATATTATGAAGAATTAAGAAGACCACAAAATGTCAATACATTTTATTCTACTCCAAAATTGTGAAGAATGTCTTCAATCAAGTTAAATTACACATCTTCAAAGATAGTTTTCTAAAATAATACTTTCCATGGTGTAAAATACATAACAAAATTTGGCGTGTAAAACTGCAGAAACTTTTCTGTAAAGAACACAGTAGTAAAAGTTTCCAGCTCTGTGGGCTGTAAGGGGTTTGCAATGACACACCTCTGTCGTCATACAAGATGGCTATCATCAGTACATAAGCGAGTCAGCATTGATGACTTCCAGTAGAATGCTCTTTGCAAAAACAGGCCAGACTTAGTCAGTGGCCATGGTTTGCCAACCCCAGTTCTAAAACAGCAAAAGGGAAAGTTATATTTTCTGGGTAACCGACCACTCAAGTTAACAGAATTTGAAGAGCTTCACAGGACAAAGGAATTCCAGTGTAAAAAGAATAATCAGTAGGCAAATTGGAATGAGTGGTCACCTTACTTTTTCTAGATTAACATGTCTTCACATCATTCATTCGTTCATTCCATAATCTAAGTAGCACTGAGTACCTACTAAAATGAAACCAACACTCAAAAGTTCAAACTTATAAAAAGTACGTACGTGTTATACCATTATCTGACAATCCCATAACATGTAATCTGGAAACCAATTTTCAAAATTTTTTTGCTTTATTATTACTTTTTAATTTGGACATGCTTTAAAATGAACACACTGTAGTATCAGCATGAAGCAAGATAATAGGTTATTACTCAAAGAAAAAGACGTAATCTAACAGTATAACCTTTTATGAACTTACATCATATAGAAGTTCTTCACTTACTATTTCACCAATACATGTTTTATTCAGGCCATAAATGATTTCTTCCTGTAATAAAAATCCCAAATTAGACTTCTTTATAGGCCAGAAATCTGAAAAGGTTGCCAAATGTGCTTAGGAAAATCCCAGTGATTTCATGATTCATCATTTGTATTGAAAATTAGAAGGTGGGAAAATTGAAGGGGAAAAAAATCACTATTAAGGATTAAAAACAAATGATTCATTTCTTAAACTTTTTTGCAAAAGCAAATTATAGCCAAATTATAGGTCTGACAAACCATAATTAAGGCATAAGAGAAATTATGGGGGATTGAGAGGTGAGGAAGGCCAGGTTTCGACTTAAATATCAATTTCATTTCACATCGTTAAAATTTTCTCTTTCCTGCTACAAATTCTTTTAGTGTCTGAAGTCACTGTTTAATGAAAACGGAAATGAAATATTAGAACCTACATATATAAACCAAATGGGATTAAACATGGGAAGAGACCTTTATAAAATTTAAAATAATGTTCAGATGCAAACAAATATGGTTAATATTTTTACCTAGGAATTAGAAAAGAGGCTTCCTGTCCAAAAGAGTCATGAAAACACTAAGTATAGTTGTTTCTCTTTGCAATGTGAGGGCTTCAAGAGTTTCTGAAATTACCATTGCCCTGAATAGTGTTTCTCTTACAATAGTTTTCAGATTTTGAGATGCTCAAAGTTACACTAATTTTTAACTTAAGCATTATATAGAACTATAGTTAAAAGGGTTAATATTGCCAGGTGTGATGATGCATCCCTGTAACCCCAGTACTTTGGAGGCTGACACAGGAGAATCACAGGTTTGAGAACAGCCTCCGCAAATTACCTACGCTCTCAGAAATTTAGCAAAACCTTGCTTCAAAATAGAATCGGGCTGGGGATGCAGTTCAGGTAGAACACCCTGGGGTTCAAGCTCTACTACAAAAAATAAAAAATAAAAGGTTAATATTTACTAGACTACTGTGACAATGGAATAATGATTCACAGTATACTTTCTCTTACTACTTTTGGATTCTTGCGTATTTTACTAAAATGACAAGGGTGAACCATACGTTTTCTTCAATAATTTAGAAATAAGTAACCACATAAGAACCTTTAAGTGAAATAGCATTTTTATAGCATTGCATATAGTAGATAAATATGGTGCAAGCAACTGGATGCTTTAGGAATAGATGAAGTCAGAGGAAGGGGGTTGGGAGACATTTACTTTAGAATTTTAACTGCATTCATTCATAATCCAGTAGAGGAAGTAAATAGCATAGTAATAACCTTCGTCAACAGGAAGAGGGTTAAAAAGTGATTGCAGTAGAGTCCGGCTTCTTGAGCCTAATTGAATAAGAGCATGGCGTTAATACTCTCTCCCCTTTTCTCAGTAATAACCGTTCATTCACAAAACTTTTACAATCACTTTACTAGACATCTTTGTCAGAGGTCCAGTAACTTTAATTTCAGAGGCTTTGACCATGGAAAACTGGAAGTATGAAAATATAAAGGGGGCACTTGTGGTCTGAACATGGTCCCTGCAGTCAGCACATCCCCCTCTCTGGCTGGAGAGCATTCAAAAGCAACAATTAGAATGGGAAACAAAAATTGGCAAACCCCATTTTCAGAAAAAATAGAGGACATTTAAAATCCCCGGAGCCCAAAAGAGGTGTGAAAACTTCCACCAGCGGTGGAGACTGAGCACTGAGCAGGGGAGAGTCGAAAGTCTGCTGGGAAGAAGCCCAGAAGAATGGCGCACAGAGGACTCTGGAGCCGAGGCATGGGATCTGCCCTTCAGGGCACAAAGGGAGCACTTGAACTTCCAGAAACATGGAGTGCAGTCTTGCCATCACAGGACTGGGGCGCTCTGGCTGGCAGCAGAAGCCATCCTGGACCTGAGCTGATGTTGGGACACAGGAAAAGATATAAATTAAAAAATCACACATGGGACAGCCACCTGAATAGAGAAGTAGTTTCTTTAGTGCAGTTGGGCTTCAGATAATGTTTGAATTCTCTTGCAACTACCTATACTCAGAGGATGAGGAGAACTGATGCACAGAAAGCCAACCTGGCTGCAGCCCAGCTCCAGGACTTCCTCCACAATTCAAATTCCAGCACAGCTACCCTGGAAAAATATCATGGTTTGGGTTTCTTTTTTTTTTTTCATTTTTTCTCCCTTCTTTCCTTTCCTTTCCTTTCCTATCCTTCCTTCCTTCCTTCCTTCCTTACTTACTTCCTTACTTCCTTACTTCCTTCAATTTTTTAATGTGTGGTACTGGGGATTGAAACCAAAGGCAATCTGCCTCTGAGCCACACCCTCAGCTTTTTTATATTTTTTATTTTGTAACAGGGTTTCACTAAGTTGCTGCGGGTCTTGCTAAGCTTCTGAGGCTGACTTCAACCTGTGATCATCCTGTCTCAGATTCCCAAGTACTAGAATTACAGGCATGTGCCACCAAAGTGGACTTACCTTTATCAATGATGATTTCAAAGAATGGGTTCTATAAAGAAATCCTACAAGAAAAAAGGTGAAGATAAATAATAAAGCATAAATAAAAAAGACTAGCTAGCCTGGAGGAACCCAATATGATCTTTAAAATAATAGAATCTGAAAGCAGGCTATCTTACAAATCCCTAGAGTTAATTAATTCACATCTCTGCGCCTAATCTCCTCAGTTTATAAAGCAAAGTTCAAGGTAATGCCTACTACGTGGGATTCTTAAGATAGTCAAATAGACTAATATTTATAAAACTCTTATAATAATGCCAAAGATAATAAGTTCTATGTAAATATTATTCTAAATGATACCATGAAACAAATGTATATTGTGACAGTGTAATCCTATTAAATAAGCAAAACCAAACACTAAGAAAATTGATGAAGTTGATTGAAATTAGATAGTGTAGAAAGAGGGGAGGAAGGAAAGGAAGATAAGAAAATACATTATTTTCATCAGTTGATGGGAAAAGGGAACCTCTGACGATAGTTGTTAACCTAGAGTGAGGGCGGAAAAAACTATGTTCTTTCTTCTATCAACTCTCAGCAAGTTCACTGCTTGGGTGCAAAGCCATGCACAGGTGCCCTTCCTGGGCAGCGGTGAGCCCCCCTTCCCCACAGTAGCAGAGCAGAAAGGATGCCTGGAAAAGGAGCTCTGTGGGGGGGCTGAGGACTAAGGATTCCAACAGCAACCAACTGACATCCAGCTTTGTTTCCTTTCAGTTTTTAGTGGAGACTTTAGTGGTTTTGTTTGTATGATAACAATGTCGCAGCTCGTTCTATAGTGAATTATGGAAGGCATCGCTGACGAAGCTGGGGTGATATGGTCCAGGGAAGAGAGAAGGAGCAGGATAGAAAATGGGTTTCAAGCTAGCAAGAGGTTTCCTTTTAAAAAGGAACAGAAGGGGTACTGGATGTGTGAAGGAGACAGTTAAGCAAAGTGTGACATTATAAGCAAGTAAAAGGAAAAACTGAGTCTCTGAGAAATTAAATCACTGGCCCAAATTTGTGAGAATTTGAGACCGGGCCTGTTGAACTCAAAAGGCCTCGCTCTTCCCATTGTAGGTAAGTAATATTTTCTATCTCACTCACAGGGCTGCTGTATGTCTCTCAAAAGTATTATTTATTAAAAGTACTTGCCAGGCATGGTGGCGCACGCTTGTAATCCCAGCATTTGGAGGCTGAGACAGGAGGATCGCGGTTCGCAGCCAGGCTCAGCTACTTAGTGAGGCCCTCTGCAACTCAGTGAAACCTTGTTTCAAAATAAAGAATAAAAAAACAGGGATAGGGGTGTAGCTCAGAGGTACAGTGCCCCTGGATTCCATCCCCAGTACTGCAAATAAATAAATAAACAAACAGACAAACTTAAAGTAGCTCTTGAATGCAATATAGATATATATTTAATATAAATATAATATAAATATATATAAACATATGTGTTATATATCTGTAGCACACTTGCTGTAGAGCAAGAAAATATATCTGAATCAGAGTAGAAATGAGTCTATCAATATGTAACTGAATTTTTCCCCTCCCTGTAATTTTGAGGCAAAAAAATGTTTCGCCTCCAAAGCTTTTCTTCAGGGTCATCAAATTCAAAGTCCTGTGCCTTTCCCACATTTTCATCTGAATTTCCCAGTGTGTTTCTTCCTCTGGAAACTTTTTCTTTCCTAACTTATTTACATATTAGAAAGCTTTCTGTTGCTGTAATAGAATGCCTGAGATAAGCAATGTATAAGAGAAAAGGTTTATTTGGCTCATGGTTTCAGAGGCTTCATTCCGAGGTTGATTGGCTCCATTGCTTTGGGGCCTGTGGTCAGCCCCTCATTATGGTGGGAGCGTGAAGCAGAGGAGACTGCTCACCTCATGGAAGCCAAGAGGCAGAGAGAGAAAAAGAGAAAGGGCCAGCATCCCAATATCTCTGCCACGGCCACACCCCCAGTGACCTAATTTCTTTCTGCTAGCTCCGTCTCTTAAAGATTTCACCACCTCCTAGTAGTGCCAAGAGCAGAAGACCTAGCCTTTAACACATGGGACTTTGGGGATATTGCAGATCCAAATAACAGCATTAAAAAAAATGACAAGTAGTAATTGTATGCATTTATGGTATGCAACATATTTGGATATATATGTACATGTTATGAAATGGCCAAATCAAGTTATTTAGCATATGCATTACCTCACATACTTAGAATTTTATTTTGGTGGCAAGAACACTCAAAATTGTCATAGTTTTCTGGTATAAAATATATTTAACTAACTACAGGCACCATGCTCTGCAATAGATCCCCTCCTGTTCAACTGAAATGGTGTGTCCTTTGACTAACATCTCCTCAATCCCTCTAATCCCCAGGCTCTCGTAAACAGCATTCCACTCTCTGTTTCTATTTGTCTGACTTTTGTAGATTCCACATATAAGCGAGATCATGTGGGATTTGTCTTTCTGTGCCTCCAGAGACTTAACAGCTGTTCTACCACTCGACTGTTTATAATTCCAACCTCATGCATGAGATGTTCCTTTTCTCCCCCTCCATAGACTGTATGCTCCTCCATACAAGAACCAAGTCTTCCCTGATCATCCAATCAAGCACAAGGCCTAAAATATCAAGTATTTAATAATGGTTGAACAGATAACATGGCTTGATCTAAACTATATGAACACAAAAGTTACCTGAGGTTTATTTAGTGCAGGAAATCATATACCAGTCCTATAAGTTTTAATATATATTGGTTAACATAGCAATTATATATACAGTATATAGATGAAGTTGAGATTGCCCAGCATTTGTTAGGCATTTCTATTTTATTCAGGTTTCTAATTTCATTTTCCCTTATGTCAACTATTATAAACCCTAGAGTGACACAGACGTTTGGTTTGGGGGAGAGACAGAGATTTGAACAAATAGCAAGTCAGAGCCTTGAATATTGGGTAACAAGAAGGGAAAAGGGAGGTAGAACTAGAAGGATTTCAGTGTTCTCAGTTGGGGTGAGCTGAAGCCAGAGTGAGTTCGTGCAGGACAGCGCCATGGCTCAGGCAGGGGTACCAGGCTTGGCCTGGTGGGGCCATCACTGAGCTCTCTCCTGCCTGGTACTCCATCACTACTGACTAGGACATCACCCAGGACCTTCTCACTCAAGTGGATCTGATCCAATCACCACTGAAAAACTTTACCAGAAGACACATAACACTTTTTAAAAGATATTTAGGGGGGGGGGCGAATGTGCAGAATAATTCCAGGAATCACAGCAATTGAAGGAAAGGTGTAATTTAAGCCCCAAACAGAAAAGAGTCATTTATTCAACCTCATTCTTTGATCTTTAAACCCCAAATCCTATATTCACTGAGATATTCCAGGAATATATTAACCACAAATTCAAAAACATTTTGTCGGTGTGATTTCATCATAGTTCATAAAAGCCTTTTGTGGGGAGAAGTTCTAAAAGTCTCTGCCCATTTTACAGTTCTGAAATCACCAAGTGAAAAGTCACAGGGCCTGATCAGTCTCCAGATTACAAAAGAGTCTGGTTGTATTTAATGGGATCTGACCAATCTGAAAGATTCTTTCAAATGGTTGAGCATTTTCTTTGTTGACAGCATGTTGACTTTCATGGGATCCGGATAAGATCTGATGAACATACAGCATTGCAGATGAACTCTGGAGAACTTGGGCTTAAGTTGTTTTTTTGGTGTGTGTGTGTGTGTGTGTGTGTGTGTGTGTGTGTGTGTGTGTGTAAGTGGGGGGGGGGTTGTTACTGGGGATTGAACCCAGGAACCTCCAAGCTACATCCCAATTCTATTTTATTTTTTATTTTGAAACAGGATTTTTCTAAGTTGACAAGGGTCTTACTAAATTGCTGAGGCTGGCCTGGAACCTGTTTTCTCCTGTTTTGGACTCTCAAGTACTAGAATTACAGGTATAAGCCACCATCCCTGGCTTAGAATGTTTTTTATATAGGATCTTCAAGTATACATTAATTATAAAATGAGCATTAAAGGATTTATCCATGAATCGTAAAATAATTCCCAATTATGTTAATAAAAATTCATTTCTATTAAGGAATTGAAATTTTAAACTATTCAATAAATAACTGTGTTAATTTATGCATTCATCCAACGACTTCACTAATCATTATTTATGTGCTTGTAGGTAGGAATACAACAGAATATAAGAAATAAAAGTGAGTGTTTTGTTGTTACTGTTTGTGGGTTTTTATATTTTCTTTGGATAATTAGAAATGCAAAGGTAGTTAGTTAGGACTGTTCTAGGGAGCAAAGTCTTGCCTAATTCTAATTTATGGGTCAATGTTTTAATTACATGTATGCTGTTTCATTAGGCCAGTGACTTAGAATATCCTAGGTAAAGAAACACAAAATCTAACAATATTTTAGTCATTGTAAGGTTTGGACTTTTACCAGGGAATGGACAACTTAACAATAACATCATAAATGATTCCTAGGAAAAAAAAATTATGAGGAAGGAAAATAAAAATGACATTATAATTCAGCCTATCATTATTATTATTATTACTATTATTATTGTTATTATTCAGAAAATAAGAGGTTACTTAGAAGCACTTCCAGGAATATTTATTCACATCTCCTGATCAACAATGGATCCAGAGGACTTCCGGGAAGATGGCAACCGAGAAAAGCGGGGCTTAAGAGCCCCGCTAATAACCAATCTCCATTACCACAAAATAGGGCCTTTCATAGCCAGAAAACACCATCACCAGAGAAACAAAAAAAATCACCAGGCTCCAGAGAGAAAGCAGACTGAGAACAGAGCTCAGAGCCACAGAGGAGATACACCAGCCTCACGCCCGAGGACGCGGCAGCAGCGCCATACTGCCGGCGGCAGCGGCGAGTTCACCGGACGGCTACAGCAAGCTGAGGTGAGCCACTGTGGAGCAGCTAGGTGGGATTTTTCAGCGCAGGGAGCATCTAAAGCTCCCAGTGGCTGAGCTCAGCACACGCTGCAGGGACTCAGAGTGGAACTCAAAACCAAGAAGAAATAAGCCAGCCTCACGGCCGAGGGTGTAGCAGCAGCGCCATATTGCCACCGGCGGCAGCAGCAGCGAATTCACCGACTCCAGTACAGCTACATCTGCGAAGTCAAGAACAGTGAGTCAAATTGCAGGCCACAGAGGAGAAATCCCAGTACTGTACTCCCTGGGACTTGACCCAGTGGGGGAGGGGCAGTGGCAGAGATATCACACCATAGGAGAACAGGCAACCTGGCACCCCCCACAGTCTAAAGCAGCCTCTATCGACTCCCTGGGTCGGAGACTCTGTGATACAACCCAGTAAAGGAGTAGTGGGGTCTGAGATACTTCAGACTCGAGATCCAGAGCACCTTAAGTGAAGTCATAGTGACCCAAGGGAAGAACCAAGAGAAGGCACAAACTTCCAAAATCATGGGAAAGAGGAATAACACTGGAGCAATGAATGCCCACAACACCACAACATCAGAACCCAATAAAACAGAAAATCAGAGATTTCTAGAAGATCAAATCAGGAAAATAACTGTGGAAATAATAGAGGTGCTTCGAAAAAAATTCAGAGAGAGCCAAAAAGAGATAAAGGATGCAATTAATGAAGTAAAGGCCTCAATTCAAAGCACAAACAACTGATTAGACCACATGGAGAACAGAATCTTGCTCTTAGAAGATGATCATTCCAAAAATAAATGCATAGTTTCTAATCTAGAAAAAAATATCCAACAGCAGGAATCTGATATTGAAGAAATATGGGCCCATTTTAAGAGAGCTAACCTAAGAATAATTGGAATAGAGGAGGGAAAAGAAAGTGAAACCAAAGGGATCAATAATCTCTTCAAGGAAGTAATAGCAGAAAATTTTCAAAACATAGAGCAAGAGGTTGATACACAGATCCAGGAAACTTATAGAACTCCCTTTAGACAGGATCGGAGAAGAGGATCCCCACGCCACATAATTGTCAAAATGACCAATGTGGAAGCCAAGCAGAGAATCTTAAAGGCAACAAAAGCAAAGGGCCAAGTGACATTCAGAGGCAAACCAATTAGAATCACTCCAGACTTCATAAATGAAGTCATGAGAGCCAGAAGGTCTTGGAGTAACATATTCCAAACTCTGAAAGAAAACAACTTCCAGCCAAAAATTTCCTATCCAGCAAAACTTTCTATCAAATTAGATGGAGAAATAAGAAGCTTCCATGACAAACAGAAACTGAAGGAATTTATGTCTTCAAAACCAGCACTAGAGAAAATACTCAAAGAGATTAACTACAAAGAAGAAATAGGTAACACACACCAGAACCAGAGAAACAAGATTTTCCATCCAACAGACAACTAAGATTGGTTTTCTGTGGAGATTCATTATTTATGTTAGTCTTTTACCTATCTCTAAATTGTATTGTTTGCCTTTATTGTTGTTAATCTTTAGGATTTCTAGTTGGAATATTAATATACCTTCAGATATAGCATTTGGAAATATTTTATCCCATTCTATCAGTAACTTTTAACTCTGCTTGCATTGTCTTTGGATATACAATATTTTTTTTTATTTTTTAGGGAGTTTGTATACTCTTCTGTTGCCTGTGCCATTGAAATCATATCCAAGAAATCACTGCCAATTTCAATGTTATGAGGTTTTATGACCCAGATTTTCTTCTAAAAGTTTATAGTCTTAAGATTTATATTTAGGTCTTTTATCTATTTTGAGTTAATACTTGTATATGGGATCAGGTAAGGGTCCAATTTTATTCTTTTCCATGTAATTATTATTTTTCAACAATATTTAGTTAAAAGATTATTATTTCACCACCAAATGTTCGTGGAAACCTTGTCAAAAATAACTTGATAATATAGGGAAGAATTTAGCTCTAGGCTTGTATTTAACTCCAATGGTTTATATATCTGCCTTTAGAACAGTACTACGCTATTTCAATTATTGTAGCTTTATATGGTTTGAAATCAGAAAATATATGTCTTCTAGCTTTGTTCTTTTTCAAGATCGTTTTGGGTATCTAGAGTCCATATTCCATATTAGGATAGATTTTTTTCTGAAAAATAAATATATAAATATATGATAGTTTTACCTAAAATAATAGAAAAAATATTCTCTGGTAAGAAAGAAAGCAAAAAGAAATAATGAAATGTTATCTTTAAGTCATCAAAAGCTTGGTATCAGACAAATAAAACTGTTATGTGAGATTATCATTTGTAATTTGGATAAATTGCTATAATACTAGTTGTCAACCACTAAGCCAAGCATGGGAAGGAGGGATGGGGAGAGAATGGGGTGGGGATCGGGTGGGGGCTGACTGGGGGATGTGTGCATGTATGTCTACAAAAGTTTATATCCCACTATGATGTATGAATATAGTGCACCAATAAAAAATTTTAAAAAATGGATCCTATGATCACCTGGTATTGCAAAATTCATCTGAATTTTGACTAAGCCTGTCTGTCATCATCTTAAACATAATAGTTTGTTTATAGAAGGGGAAAGGAAAGTATATTGGTTAAGGTACAGGCTCAGGGACTATAATAAATACTGCAGTCACTAACAGTCTAAACTTAAGTGAGTGCTCCAAGGCTGGCAGGTATCTCTACAGGCTTTGATGTATAAATCCTTCTTGGAGACCCATGGTGGCATTCCAGCCCCATCATTTCCCAGGCATCAGAAAGGAAGGAGAGACCACAGCAGCACACATCCAGTTATTTTTAATGGTACAAATAACAAATAGCACCCATGAATTCTATTTACAAATCATTAGCTAGAACTTAGTCATATGGCTATTGCTAGCTGCAAGGGAAGCTGAAAATATAATGCTTGGCCTGGTGTCTCTGTGTCTTGCTAAAACTCAGTTATATAGAAAAAAGAGAAAAATGAAACTGGAGAAAAAGGACAAGCAACAAATTTGTCAAACATCTCTTGTCATTTCAGGTTCTCAGGAATCCTTTAGTTAGCAATTCCTAGACAAAATCCTTCAACAATCCAAAACACACTAATTGTGCTTATGTTTTCTCCATTTTACACTCATGGACAAAAAGAGAGATTCATTAATTCCTTTATCTGATCCTTAAATACTTGCTGAGCACCAAATTCCCAGCAGGAACTAAAATCTAAAAAGATGCATAAAGATGAGCAGAAACAGTGTGTGAGGGCAAGAAATATTAAATGAGCTCAGATTCAATAAGGCCAGTTTAATGCTCTTATCACACAGGGTAGCAACAAGAAAAAAGATTGAGAAGTAGGGTAAAAATAGACACCAGCCTTTAGAGTTGAAATTAATTCCTCTAAGCAAAGCAAAACTATGGAAACTTTATAAGTAAGAGAGGATCATTACCTAAAATTTTTTTTTTTAGGTTTAGCAGTTTATTTTTATAAAAAGTTGGTCTTTCTGTACAACAATGATCAAATACTATACGTTGCAAAAGGAAAATGAACAGTTGTATTTCTTTTTTTAATAAATTTTTATTGATGCATTGTAATCATATATCTTAATGGGATAAAAAAAAACTTGTGGAGATATACATGCACACACCACCCAATCAGCCTCTACCCAATCCCTAACCCCTTCCCTCCCCCTCCCTCCTACCCATGCTTGGCTTCCTGATTGACTTTAATATGTTTAACTACATCATGTGCTTTAAAGAGTTTCCCTCTTTCCCCCTCCCATCCCCTCAGATAGGTCACCTTCATTGCTCCTCTACAGGATCCCTTCTTTATCTAGAGTTCCTCCTGTTGCCCATTTCTCCCTAGTTTTTGCATGTTAGGAAAAGCATCTGATTTATTACCTTTTGTGACATTTCACTGTAGATGCCATAATTTTGTTCTCTCTTATGGCTGGGCAAAATTCTATTGTGTACATATCCCATAGTTTTGAAATCCACTCATCCGTTGAAGGACATCTTGGCTGGTTCCACAGTTTGACAATGGTGAACTGTGCATCTATGAACGTGGTTGCTCATGCATTAGTTTGGTATTTCGGTTTTCATTCCTTTTGGTAGATACCCAGAGGGGGTATTGCTGGATCCTATGGTAAGTTCGTTTTCCTTCTTCTGAGGATCTTCCATACTGTTTTCCAAAGTGGTTGCACCAAATTGCAATCCCACCAACAATGTATTAGAGCTTCTATTTCTCCACATCTGATCAATTACAGTTTCTTTCTTCCTTAGAAGTCCTTTTAATTTCCACACTTATTCCCACTTACTGAAATCCTGAAAGCCAGAAGGTACATAAATTTGACAAGATGACCCACTCACAACCAATTTTTTTTTAAATAGAGGTCACTTGGATCTGGGAATCTGCTGAGAGATGAGGTAAGGCAGCAGCAGCTTCTAGTACTTCCTGGCCGCATGGCTGCAGAAATCCACTGACCCTTTGCTGTGGAGCAGGCCTCAGTCCTGCCGCGTGACAGGCTCTGGGCCCAGACTCTCAGGCTCCAGACCCAGCCTCACCATGCAGCAGGTTCAAGGCCTAGCCTCGCTGGCTCCAGACCTGGCCTCGCAGTGTGACAGGCTCCAGACCTGGCCTGCTGGCCCCAGACCCAGAGTCGCCCTGTGGCAGACTCTGGGCCAGGCCTCACAGGCTCCAGACCCAGCCTCACCTCGCAGCAGGCTCTGGGCTCGGCTTTGCTGGCTCCAGACCCAGCTCACCGCTTGGCAGGCTCTGGTCCTCATCACCGTGAGTGAACAGGATGTCTACTGAGGTTCCCATTTTTCCTTCCACATTTTTATTAAGTAGGAGAAAACAGCATGTGTCATTTTCAGAAGCTAGGAGCCAGATTCCCTAGTGGCAATGGATTTTATCTCCCCACTGAAAGCGGAGGCCCACAGCCTTATTATGGAGAGTGGAATCTGCTGCTCCAAGCAGCTCCACCCCCAGCACAGCACAGAGGAGTGTGGAGTCCATGAGCACTGAGGTCTCCTGGGACACCCAGCACAGCAAACCAGCCCAGCCATATGGGTGGGGCTCCCTCTGACTCTCCCTGGACATTTTTCTTACATAGTATGTTGTCCAGAATTCCTGAGCATGTGAGGCAGGAGTAGTCTACTTTCGGGGAGATTTCTTCAAAAATTCAAGGTGGATTTGATTGGATCTGTCTACCTCTTCTGAATACTGGCCGCTGCTGCCTTCTTGGTCTCTCCTAAAGTATGTGTTGTTATGAATTCCTGTGTGTGTGTGCAACAGGAGCAGTCTACTTTCTGATCTCTTCTGGGATATCCCTCCAAAATTCACTTTTCTTGCAGTGGCAGCCATCTAATTCTGCCATTTTCCATTCTCTCTCCTATATTTCAGATAGGAAGTCATGACTGGAAATGTCTCCATATGTTGTCCCAACCAGCTATTAACCCAAAATCTGTTGACCAGGGTTTCTCAGAGGGATGCATGTCCTATTCAGCCACTGCCAATCGTCACCACCATCTTCCTCCCTCTTCAGTATTGTTCAGTGAAACAGTACATGTCTTTTGCAGAAGTTGGGGACCTGAGTACTTAGCAACGATGGGTTTTATCTCCCTGCCAAGAGCGGAGGACCACAACTTCATCAGGGACAGCGGGTTCTGCTGCTCTAAGTGCACTCCGGCCCCCTTAGAGGTGCAGAGGAGCACAGCGGCCAGGAGCACCTTTGTCTCCAGTGACACACAGCTCACTGGCCAACCGACTAACAGGGCTCCCTCTGACACTGCCTGGCCCTTTTTCTTACATAGTATGTTGTCCAGAGTTCCTGAGCTTGTGCAGCAGGTGTAGTCTGCTTTCAGGGAGATTTCCTCAAAAGTTCAGGATGGATTAGATTGAATCTACTTCTCCCAAATACTGGCTGCCGCCCCTTGGTTCACCACCATCTTGGTTCTCCTCACAAGCATTTTTCTTACACAGTATGTCGTCCAGAATTCCTGAGCTTGTGGGGCAGGAACAATCTATTTTCAGAGATATTTTTCAGCAGTTCAAGGCGGGTTGGATTGGATCTGTCTGCCTCTCCAGAATACTGGCTGACGCTGCTGCTGCCATCTTGGTCCGTCTCTTCTCTCTTATATTTTAGGTAGGAAGTCATGGCTGGAAATGTCTCTGTATGTTGTCCCAATCAGATATTAAAACAAAATTTGTTGTCTGGGGTTTCTCAGAGGAATACATGTCCTATTATACCACTGCCAGCTATCGCTGCTGTGGCTGCGGTCGCCACTGTGGCCACAGCCGCCATCTTCCATCCCTCTCCTAAAATTTATTTTTAAAAGATTAACCTGGCCTCAGTAAAAACATATTGTCTGCCCAGTGGAACTGGCTTTGAACAGATATTTATAGCGTTACAATAGCTGGCATAGAAAACGATCAGTAAGTCCACTTGGAAGGAAGAAAGCAAATGTAGAAGATACAGATACAGCATAAAAAAGGAGTTAGTAACTCATCAGATCAGAGAAAACAGGAGAAGATGGGGTAAGTCAGACTAGCTAATTTGTAGGATCAGGAGTCTGGTACTGACATTAGGTGTAAGGTGGAATACAGAAAGAACATATGGGGAGGGAAACAAGAATTAAGTTTCTAACTTAAGTTTGAGATCTCCTTCCAGGGAAAGCTGCAGTAACTGGTATGTGGCTTACAAAAGTGAGCGTTTTGTGCTATGCAATGGTTTATGCTATGGGTATTCTCATTCTGTTCTGGGAAACTCTCCCAACTAGTCGTTTGGCTCAGTCACTGAAAGCCCTTGAGAGTCATTCAGGAAATTCCAACTGCTTCTGACTCTACTCTTAAAGTGCACACCCAGAAAAAGACACAAGTTACGATTCACTTTATAGAGTATGGGCTATACCAGGCTGACGAAAGGCCTGAAGAAGCCTGGAGCCTTCTAAAGATTTTCTCTAGGCAACACTGTATGTGGACGAAGATTCCATAAACAGTACCGACTTGCAGTCACACTGAAATTTGCACTCAGCAGACAGAAAGGGAAGGAAAAGGAGGGTCATCACAGATAGACAATTTAAAAATTATAGCTATCAGTACTTTACCTGCATTAGTCATAATTGATAAGGAAGACTTGACAAATGAGAAAAACCCAAACATGCTCCATAACATGAGTTTCACATTGGCTAATAAAACATCTCCCATATTATAGCAATAACTAAAACAGCAGTTTTCAAAGTTTATCTAGGAAGTTCTGGAGTGTCTTCCAAAATGTTTAAGTGGATCTTCAGGCCAACATTATTTTCATAACCACCATGAGTCATCTCTAGATGCAATTCCTCCTCTCCTCCTATTGGTGTTACCTGCAGTTTTTTTAGAGGCTATATGAGTTGTGATACTGTAACATACTGATTGCAGAAGTACATATAAGATACCTTTTAGCTGTACATTAAATATGTTTTCAAAAATGTAAAAACTAAGCTAAGCATGGTGGTGCACGCTTGTAATCCCAGCATTTGTGAAGCTGAGACAGGAGGATCATGGTTCGCGGACAGCTTCTACTTAGTAAGGCCCTTTGCAATTCAGTGAAACCCTGTTTCAATATAAAAAATAAAAAATAGGGCTGGGGGTGTAGCTCAAAGGTAGAATGCCCCTGGGTTCCATCCCTAGTACTGAAAATAAAATGTAAAAACTATTATTTTCACATAATGGAAGCAGAGAAAATAAAATTGTGTTTCTATTTAGCAGTCTGAAAGAGCGTCAAGGAGGAGGGGAGGTTCAGATTTATTTAACCTTTAGAACATCAATAACTATGTAGTTTAGTTTATATCTGCTTCCTTGAGAGAAATAGCAGTATAACTTGAGAAGATTCCAAGTCTGAAGTAGGACACAAATGGGTATTCCTTTAAGTTCAACAGTCAAAGAGCAAATCAATCCTGACCCTTCAGGCAAGGCCTCACTCAGTGAGATGCTCTTTGATCTGGACAATAACTCTATTGAGATTAACACAATTGCTGCGTACGTTTTATGGGCACATGTCCCATGAGGTTGAAGGCACTGCAGTGCATGTGTCAAAGGAATATCATAGCTTGGGGTATCACCATAAGCAAATACATTGATCAAAACTTACTTTCTACAAAGGGTCCAATGTATTTCTTAAATTTATACTACTTTGCAATTTTGGGTGAAAAATAAAAGTTTTATTTGCACATACCTATTATAAGATGTGTTGCCATTTCTTCTGAAACCAATTGGTATATTGACAGCTTTCAGAAAGATGCCATATGCGTTAACTCAGTATATGTTACTGAGAAATCTATAAAAATTGCCTTTGGATGAGACAACTTTTCCACACAAGACAGAATGATCTTAACATTTAAATAATTAAAGTTTATATTTAAATGTCATTTTGCAGTTCAAATAGCACTCTTAAATCCACACCCAAAAAAATGTATGCATGAATAGTCATAGCAGCTACATTCACAATAGCCAAGGATAAGGAAAAATACAAATGTTCAACAGGCAAATGAATAAAATGTACATCCTTACAATGAAAACCTACTCAGCAATAAAAAGAAATGAAGGCTGTTAAAACCAGTCAATGAACTTGAAAGCTGTCATGCTGCATGAAAGAAGCCAGACACAAAAGGTATATACTGCATAATTTCATTTACAGAAAGTTCTAAAAATACAAATGAATCTATAATGATATAAAACAGTTTCAGAGTGGTTTCAGGGTGTGGGGCAGAGGAAGGGCAGAACGAGGCATGGACTGCAAAGGTATGCCTGAGGGATCTTCTGAGGCAAAATATATATATATATATATATATATATATATATATATATATATATACTTATTTTATAATGCAACTATGCTATCACAGTTGCAGACTGTCAAAATTCATCAAGTTGTATTCTTTATATTGGTTTTACTTTATTGCTTATAAATATACTTTAATGAAATATAATAAATGAATAAAATTATTTTATTAAAAAAATTTTTTTTGCAGTACTGGGGATGTAACCCAGGGGCACTGTACCTCTGAGTTACACCCTCAGCCCTATTTTTTGTTGTTTATTTTTTTGAAACAGGGTTTCACTGAGTTGCAAAGGGCCTCACTAAGTAGGAGCTGAGGCTGTCTTTAAACCGCGATCCTCCTATCTCAGCCTCCCAAATGCTGGGATGACAGGTATGCGCCACCATGCCCGGCTGAAGCTGATTTTTAAGTGCACTTTAACACGGTTTCATTTGCTCATCTAAACAATGCTGCCGACATAGTAGAGAAAATCGCGATCTTATTCTTTGAACGGGGAAACCAAAGCTGGAGAGATAACAAAGGCTCTCTTGAGGCTGGTGACACTCAGAGATGGAAGGTACGAAGGTAAAGGGTAATAGTGGCTTTTAAACTTTTTTTGTGTGACTTTTTCTTCTTGTTATTTTCGTCGAGTCTATCTTGCGCAGAAACCCAGTGTGTAACAGAGCAACAGCTGAGGTGTTCTGGGTAGAACAGAAATGGACCTGAGTGAGCTGGAAGCGGAGAGCTATAAGGCAGAGACGCTACCACTGGATCCTGCTGGGTTGAAATCCTGAGGCTATGGAAAAAGCATGGGCTCTGAACACAGATCTCAGCTCTGTTGCTTACTTCCTGAAAGTCTTCATTTGCACAGGAGGTGAATGTAGGCACAGAATCAGTCACGGGGATTTTCCAGTGCTTACCCACATGCACCAGCTTCATACTTTATAGCGTATTTGTTGTATTATAGTGTGCTGTTACTTCTTAGAATAATGTGGCAAGCCGGGTGTGGTGGTGCACGCTTGTAATCCCAGCATTTTGGAGGCTGAGACCCGAGGATCGTGGTTCGCGGACAGCCTCAGCTACTTAGTGAGGCCCTCTGCAACTCAGTGAGACCTGGTTTCAAAATAAAGAATAAAAAAAATAGGGCAGGGGGTGTAGCTCGGAGATCGAATGCCCCTGGGTTCCATCCCCAGACCCCCACACACAAAAAAAAGAATAATGTGGCAGTATCTAGGTGTCTGATACTTCTCTGTGTGTGTGTGTGTGTGTGTGTGTGTGTGTGGTGCTGGGGATGGAACCCAGGGACATTCTACCTCTGAGCTACAACCTCAGCTCTAATTTTTTTCTTTATTTTTTGAAACGGGGTCTCACTGAGTTGCAAAGGGCCTCACTAAGTAGCTGAGGCTGGCCATGAACCATGATCCTCCTGCCTTAGCCTCCTGAATGCTGGAATTACAAGCATGTGTGACCATGCTCAGCAGGTGTCTGATATTTAGAGTCTCTCAAGAGTGGTATGGCTAAAAATGAGTGCATTCAATGTTCCATGAAACTGTCAGGGGAAGCTGGGCCAATGGTGTATTGGCCTAAGGTATTAATACTAGCATATAGACTGACTGAAACCTACTTTCTACAAAGGGCCCTTATATTTTAAAAAGTTATATCATTTGTAATTTTATATTACAAATACAAACTTTTCTTGGTACTGAGGATTAAACCCAAGGCAGTCTACCTCTAAACTACACCTCCAGCCCTATTTATTTCTTATTTTGAAACAGGGTCTCACTGGGATTACAGATGTGTGTTTCCACAGCTGGTTTGAGTATAAGTTTGTAATCCCAGTACTTGGAAGGCTGAGACAGGAGGATCTCAGCTTCACAACCAGCCTCAGATAGTTAGTGAGGCCTCCTACAACTTAGTGAGACCCTGTTTCAAAATAAAAAATGAAAAGTAGGGCTGAGGATATAGCTCAGAAGTAGAATGCCCCTGGTATCCCCAGCGCCACACACACACACACACACACACACACACACACACACACACTTTAATTTGCACATACTTATAATAAGAACTGTTGCAATTTCTTCTGAAATAATGTGTGTGGTGACAACTTTCAAAAAAATATTATATGCGCTAACTCTGTATTTATTGCTGAGAACTCTATAAAAATTGCTACAATTGATATAAAAATTGTCCTGTCAGTGAGAGTAGGGGTTCCATAAGCAAAAGCCTGAGCCTTCTCCTTGACTCCTCTTTCTCCCACATCTTGCCAGTCAACTGATCCTCTCTTGAGTATTTAGCTCCTCTTCATCTCCACTGTCACCACCATCATTCAGGACATCTAATATTTCTCGCCCAACAGCAGCAGAGATCCAGCTTCAACCCCACCCAACCACTTCCATATGCTGCCAAACATTCATTTTGAAAATACCATCAAGCCGGGCATTGTGGCACACACCTGTGATCCCAGTACTTGGGCGGCTGAGACAGGAGGATTGCAGCTTTGAGGACAGCTTCAGTAAGTTAGGGAGATCCTGTTTCTAAATAAAATTAAAAAGGGCTGGAGGTATAGCTCAGAGGTAGAATGCCCCTGAGTCCAATCCCCAGCACCAAATAAATAAATACAATCAATTACTGCCATTCCCTCATGTAAAATCCTTTTGAGATTCCTTGTTTATTTCCGAGAAATGCCCAAACACTTAGGGTTGACAAGATCCTTATGAACTAGATTCAATTATCTCTCAGCAATGTCTTTTGCTACATCCAAACTTCCCCCCAACACCAAGCAGGATATTTATTTTTAAAATATACTGTTAGACCGGGCATGGTGGTGCACTATTGTAATCCCTGCACTTGGGAGGCTGAGACAAGAGGATCTGGGTTTTTAGACAGTCTCAACTACTGAGTGAGGCTTTCTGTAACTTGATGAGACCCTGTTTCAAAATAAAAAATAAAAAATAGGGCTGTGGGTGTAGCTCAGAGGTAGAATGCCCCTGGGTTCCATCTCTGGTACCTCAAAAAAATAAATAAATAAAATATACTGTTATTGGCGCATTGTAGTTTCACACCATAATGAAGTTTGGAGTGAGAAGGACACACATACACACAGCCCTTGGTGAGCTTCCCCCCTACTCCACTCCTTCCCCTTTCCCAAACACAACATTGAGAATGTGATTGATAATTTCACAGACGTACTCAGCATCCATTGAAGTGCTTTCTTCAGGAATGATCTCTCTCCGCACCCTCCATCCAACCTTATACTCTACCCTTTCACGAAATGGTACTTGTCCAGTTCTTCAGAAACATGAGTTCCTGGTTTTCAACACTTCCTTTACTTTCTCCCCCACACACTCTTCCTCCATCTTCTTGGTCTGACCACAGCCACCTGTGCCTCGTCTTACCATGCTGTTTGGGGAGCCTTCCTCCACGCACTGCATCTTGGTTCAGTGTTTCTTCATCGACTGAATTCTCCCCACACAGTGCTTAGCACAGTACAATATTAATATCTATCTGTGGGTATGCTATCCCCCAGAATTAGAAACTCCTCCACAGGAACACATTGGCTCTTTTGCCATTTTTCTCTCTAGTGTCCAGCATGGTGCCTATCACCGTAAGTGATCTCACTGACTAAGCCACATGAACATCTGGCGCCCTGGGCACCAGGTGAGGATGGTTTGCTGCACATGGACCATGCTGCCGTCTTCCAGGATGGAGGTAACAAGAGTGTGGCTTCATGGCTGTCTCCTCTCTGGATAACACAAGGAATGGGTGACTCGACCTCAAATCCTCAAGTTTTAATCTTTATGAGATTATCCAGAAGCACTGTCATTTCCAAGATAGTGCTACTTCCCAGACAAGCCGGGTGTCCTAGGATTTTCATCCATAAAGAACTTCTGTGATGAAGTTCAAGATTGGCTGTGGGTATGAGGACCTTGTCCAGGAACACTAATGTAGCAAGGTTGAAGGGGAAAAAGAAAACTAGTAAGTTTTGAGCATGTTAGGATAATTGGGTCCAATATGAGTAAATTACTTTCAGATGAAAGGCTCTAAGCAATTGTTAAAATATAAATATTGAAAAAATATTCTCTGCCTCCACTCTGAGAAGAGAAGGTTTGCATTTGTACAGTGAATTAGATTCCGGTATTTCTGTAGGTCAGCATTTCTTCTTTGTGCTTTTTTGTTTTGCTTTGTTTTGCTTTGGGGGCATGGGCAACTCTTCTGGCTCTGCCTGCATCTGACTCAAGATGGAAGGGATTTGGGGCTGCGGAAGGCTTTGCCTTGCACTTGTCCCACAGCAATTAGATTGGAAGGGGTCCTAGACTTGTGGGGTGTGGGGTGTGGGATAAATTTGGAGAAAGACCACAGTATGTAAACAAAACCTGCCCATATTCCAAAATACCTAACCACAAGACTTCACATTTTGGCAGCTTAGAGAGCGTCAAATATGCTTTATTCTGAGAACAAATTTTATTCTCAGCAGGGAAAATTATGAATCCCAGCTCAGGCAAGCAGCTACCCATAGCCAAAGTGAAAGACATTTTAAAATACAGCCTATGGAATAAAACTTAGCAAGCCCACATTGTGAGTTGCTATTAATCAAGGAACTGATAACATTAATAGAAATCTGTGAAGTGTATGTATGTTTTCAAAAGCCTTTAGATGAAGAAATCATTGCCAGTACTTGGAAGCCTGAGAAAAGAGGATCACAGGTTCAAGGCCGACCTCAGCAACTTCACAAGACTCTCCGCAACCTAGTGAGACTGTTTCAAAACAGAAAACACAAAGGCTAGGGTGTAGCTCAGAAGTAGAATGCCTCTGGGTTCTCTGGGTTTAATCAATATATATATGGTGTCTTATTTCTAAAGACAGCTCATTGGCACTAAACCATTTATTTCATGAGATGAAATCTAACTTCCAGCAACATTAATTGAATGGCAGTGTTAGAGTCTTGGCTAAGATTTTATTACAATTTTTAAGTTTATTGTCCTAAAAGGGTTACCCTTTAGGTCTGTTAAAATAGGTTTTCTTATCATACTCTTTAAGATAAACAGAAAATCAAAAAGTAGATAGTCTATTTCAAACCATTAATACTTTCCCCCAGAATTTCAATATTGTTGGTCAGAGAAGATAACTTGTTCAAATCCCAAATAGTTCCATGCTTGCAGGACACATTGACAATTCACTTTTAAACACAGTCAAAGGAGCTACCAATATTTATATATACAATGTCCCCTAGAGAGCTTATTATTAATGTTTGGGGCTGATGTAATTGAGTCTTGAGGATTATAGCCCCAGCAGTAGATAAATCCATTGAAACAGATTTGCCTGGGTGGTGGCCTGGACTGGTAGCATTTGGCTGGAGGGGGTGGATCCGTGCAGCCTTGGGGATTAGATATGTTTCCTCCTCCTCCTCCTCCTCCTCCTCCTCCTCCTCCTCCTCCTCCTCCTCCTTCTTCTTCTTCTTCTTCTTCTTCTTCTTTCTCTCTCTCTCTCTCTCTCTCTCTCTCTCTCTCTCTCTCTCTCTCTCTCTCTCTCTCCTGGTCTCCATGATCTGAGGAGCACATCCCATGCACTCTCCCTCTCTCTGCCTCTGCCTCTAGCTGTCATACCCTGAGATCTACAGTCCCCAGCCTCACAGGGACTGAACCTAAAACTGTAAGACAATAAGTCTTCTTTCCTCTAAGATATGTGGTCATTTTTTTTAGATTATAGCTGTAAGAATGCTGACTTGAATAGAGCTGGTCCTCCTGCCTTGTAGAAAAAATGGCCTGTGGGCTTTTGCTCAGCCAGAGGCCTCCAGAGTTGACTTGTTTGGTTGGAATATTCATGGAGAGAACAGTGTAGGGATGCTGATGGTACTGGGAATGAAACCCAGGGGCTTTCTACCTCTGGGCTACACTCCCAGACCTATTTTATATTTTATTTGGAAACAGGGTATCACTAAGCTGCTGAGAACCTCACTAAGTAGCTGAGGATGGCTTCGAACCTGTGTGATCCTCCTGTCTCAGCCTCCAAAATACTGGGATTACAAGCATGTGCCACCATGCCCGGCTTCAACATTACATTTTAATCTCTTGGCCTTATCCATTAAATGATGTAATCTTTGAAAGAAGGGTGTAGACTGTATTTATTTTGATATCTCTAGCACTTAGCAAAGTTACAGCCAAAAAATGAAGCCCTTAAAACAATATGTTGCAGCCAGCAAGATAGCACACATCTGTAATACCAGTACTTGGAGTCTAAGACAAGAGGGTTACAGATTCAAGGACAGGCTCAGCTACATAGGAGATTTCCAATAACCTCATGAGACTGTTTCAAGACAAACCAAAAAACAAATGAAAAAAGAAAGAAAGAAAAGGGCCAGGGGTGTCACTCAGATCTAGAACACCCTGGGTTAAATCCCCAACACACACACACACACACACACACACACACACACACACACACACACACACACGTTGCCCTAAATTATGTATATACTGTCCTCATGAACATCAGTTACTAAATTATATATTCTAGCTTTAAAGAGGAGCTCAGCTTACATAACATGTGTTCTTGATGTCTGCGAGCACGGTTCCTCCACCATACTTTTTGACAACTCGGATAATCGATAAGCTCTTCCTTGAAAAGTTAGATGGCACTGATGGAGAAAATAGCAAGACAAGAAAAAGAAATACGAGGGAGTCATGCTTCAGAAAGGACGATGAGTCACGGGCGGAGGCACCCGCAGCGTGAAGGAGGAAGGAGTAGGAAACCGGGAGGCTTAATTACGGGCATGATTCAACCACAGATTAGATGCTGTATCTTACTTCCAGTTTCTTCACTTCTATTTAGACGGTGTAAATCTGGCTTCCGGATGCAATCTATTTCTAGAAACACATATTTGGCCCTGACATGTGTAATTCCTGTCACGGGACACATCGGCCTGTGGAAGACAGAAAAAAAAAGAAAAAAAAGAAAAAAAAAACAGATTGCTGACAATGGCTGGCATGAGCGCTGCCTGGATTCCTTGGGCCTCGCAGGAGTCCGCGTGGCAGAGGCCCTGCTGGAAGGAAAAGCCATGTTCGGAAGTAGTCGGAAGTCCTCCAGCAAACCCGCCTTTCCTTCTCGGCACTGACTCTCTGAAGTCATGTTAGGAAGAAGAAGGGTTGAAAAGCTAAGAGCAGAAGGTTTTGATTCTAGATATTTCCAGATCAACCCTGCTCTACGATGTCCCAGACTTTGAGTATGTTGATGAACTTCTCCAAACATCTCCTCCTCTCAGAAAGGGAGAAAATATAGTGACTACTTATCACAGTTTCTTCAAGGCCTTTGTGCAGGCTAGACAAGCACTCTACTACTGAACTACATCCACAACCCTTTTTTGCTTTTGAGTAACATGATTTACTTTATATAATATTAATAGGCTTCAGTGTGAAATGATTACACACACACACACACACACGGATTACTCTGATCAAATTTTTCCTCCCTTTATATACCTCTCACCCCTTCCCCTTCCTCCCTCTAGTAATTCTAATTTCTAGTAATTCTAACATCTGGACACTTTCTTTCTCTTTTTTTTTTTTTTTCATTACTGGGGATAGAACCTGGGGCATTCAACCCCCAAGCTTCACCCCCAGCCCTATTTTTTTATTCTTTTCATTTTGAAACAGAGTCTCACTGAACTGCAAAGGACCTCACTAAGAGCAGAGGCTGTCTATGAACCATGATCCTCCTGTCTCAGTCTCCAAAATGCTGGGATTACAAGTGTGTGCCACCATGCATGGCTTACCTTTTTTTCCCCCCACATATGAGAAAGAGCATGCAGTATTTGTTTCTTTGTGTCTGACTTATTTTACTTGACAAAATGTCCTCCAGACAGAATTTAGTTCTTCTTTGTAGTTGTATAATATTCCATTGTATAGATATACCACAATTCTTCTTCCATTCATCCATGAGTGGGCACATAGGTTCAGAATAATTTTTTTGGGGGGGGAAAGTTGATGAATTTGTGATTCTTTTAGCGCTGTGCCAGGAATATAGTTAGTGTATTTAATAAATGATACATATGCACAAAGGGTGACACTGATCTCTTCCTCCTATAAACCTTCTCCTGTGTCTTCCAAGTAACTCAGTAAATAGCAAGATCTCTACCAGGCCCTAGTCATAAACCTGGGAGACCATGACTATGACCAACACATCGCTGTCTCTCTGAAACACTGAAATGACTCTGCTTACAATCTAAGAAATCTTTCACTAAAGTTCTCTGGACTCTAAAATACTTCTGGAGTATTTATACTTCCAACCTTAGAGAACACATCTATGTGAGTTGCTACACAGCTCATGTGTAGAAGCAAATACGTAGCCAGTGAGTAAGAATGATTTTTCAGCCTGTACATCTTAGTTAACATTTTATTTTTTATTCTCACTAAATTTCTGAGGCTGGCCTCAGATCTGAGATCCTCCTGTCACAGGCTCTGAACTACCGGGATTGTAGGCATGCATCACCATGCCTGGTGACATTTATTTAAAAAAATTTTTTTTGTTCCATTCCCTAAGAGTGGGCATAGTGGCACAACGCATTTGTAATCCCAGTACTTGGGTGGCTGAAACAGGAGGATCACAGGTTTGAGGTCAGCCTCAGCATCTTAGTGAGGCCCTATACAACTTAGTGAGACTCTGTTTCCAAATAAAAAATAAAGTAAAATAGAGCTGAGGGTAGAGCTCCGAGGTCGAATGCCCCTGGGTTCAGTTCCCAGCACCACTAGAAACAAGGGGCTGGCGATGTAGCTCAGAGGTAAAATTACCCTGAGTGCAATCCCCAGTACCACAAAAAGAAAAAAAAAATAGGAAGCTAAAAGATTGGGGAGATTATAGTAATTTTAAAGGTCCAGATATGGCTTGAGTTTTCAAGGATTGCTTATGAAGAATCCATTAATAATTTTCTCATCAATATTTCTAAATTATTCCAATAACAAATACTTTTCCCACTGAAGGGCTAGGCAAACACTCACCAGCTCTCTGCCTACTGTTCAGAAGAAAAGCATCCCTTGCCCATCTTAAGAACAGTGAGCAGTAAAACATGCTATTCTCTCCTGCCTGTGCTCTGCTTTTCCATAGAGGTTGAGTTTGCATTTCCTTTGAAAACATTCTCCTGAGGGCAAAACCAAAATCTCGGCAGTAGTTCACGAAGGCTACTTCTCTTGGTTACAATAACATTCTTCAATAAAAGAAAACAGGGTTCATTGAAAAATTGACAGATGCCAGGGCCATAGCAGGAAACACATAAGGTGAATGTCAAGCGTCTCACGGTACCAGAGGTAAGAAAGTACTCAAAAGACAGAAAAATGGGACCTCTCAACTTGGAAGATTCCCAATGGCCAAAGCTACAACAATTTGAGGGGAAAATAAATAATATAGTGTTGGATAGCTACCCTAAAATATAAAGTAAATATGTATTGGTTCTTATAAGTAATTGATTTAAAAAAAAAATTAAAAGGAAGAGATGGGACACACCTTCCTAACAGAATTCCCAAATGATAGACTTCCTCCTCCAGGTAGAGTTTCATCACTCCCTCCCACCCCACTGTCTTGAGTATGGGCTGGACTCAGTAAAATAATTCGTGAATACAGAGTTTAGGAAAAATAGTCCTTTGGCTGTGGAGAGAACCTGTAAACATCGCCTTCATAAACTGACCATCACTAGCGATAAAGCAATTCGATGTCATATATCTGCTATCGTAGTGTGGGCTGTAATAACCAATTACTGTAGGTTAGTGGCTCAAACAACGAACAATTTTCCATAGTTCTGGGGCAGGAAATCCAAGACCTGGAGGCCAGCATGGCAGCGTGCTGGTGAGGGTCCTCTTCCAGCTTGGCGACCACTGCACAGGGCAGAAAGGGGGCTGGAGAGCTCTGGGATCTGTATAAAAGGACGCCAGTCCCTCTCCTGGGGATTCTGCCCTCATCACCTAACGATATCTCCAAAGCTCCTCTTAGAGCCAAGCATGGAATCACACGCCTCAGTACTTGGGAGGCTGAGACAAGAGAATTCCAGGTTTGAGGACAGCCTCAGCAACTTAGCGAGACCCTGTTTCCAAACAAAAAATAAAAAAGGCTGGGGGTTTAGCAGAGAAAGAATGCACCAAGTTTAATCTACAGTAACAAACAAACAAAAGTTCTTAGTTCCATCCCATTGAGTGCTGGGATTTTGACATATGAATTTGGGACGAGGGTGCAAACTGTCACTCCATAGCACCTCTGGTACAGTGTTGTGAAGGGCGCTTGGCTTCCATAACATTCTGTTCAGAACTTCAAAACCACATTTATTTATTTATTTATTTATTTATTTATTTATTTATTTAAGGTACTGGGGGAGGAACCCAGGGGCATTCTACCTCTGACACTCTCAGCCCTATTTTTTATTCCTTATTTTTTGAAACAGTATCTCACTGAGTTGCAAAGGGATTCACTAGGTAGCCTGAGGCTGTCTCCAACTGTGATCCTCCTGTCTCAGCCTCCCGAATGCTGTAAAAGCCCAACTTAACTATGACAAAACACCAGAAAATCCACATCAGAGGACGTTCTACAAAACACATCCCTGGTAGTCCCTCCAAAATGGCAGTCATCGAAAACAAGAAAAATCTGAGAAACTACCAGAGGTGAGTGGAGCTGAAGGAGACACAGTGAGTAAGTGTAACGTGCTGTCCTGCCAGAGATGCTGAAACAGAAAAATAGGCGTTGGGGAAAACTAGTGAAACCAAGTGAAGTACAGAGGTTTTTTGATAGAAATGAACACTGATCCCTGGTCATAACAAATGGACCACGGTAATACCAGAGGAGAGCCACGGGAGAAACTAAAAGAAGCTTTGCATCATCTTTGCAACATTTCCATAGATTTAAAACGATCACAAAACCATTTATTTACATTTTAAATGAAAGCTACTTACTGGGCGTGGTGGCGCAGACTTGTAATCTCAGTACTTGGGAGGCTGACACAGGAGGATCTGGGTTTGTGGCCAGCCTCAGCCACTTAGTGAGGCCCTGTTTCAAAATAAATAAAGAAAAAAAAAAGCCGGTCATAGTGGCGCACACTTGTAATCCCAGCATTCAGGAAGCTGAGACCAGAGGATAGCGGTTCGCGGACAGCCTCAGCTACTACTTAGTGAGGTCCTTTGCAACTCAGTGAGACCCTGTTTCAAAACAAAGAATAAAAAATAGGGCTGGGCATGTAGCTCAGAGGTAGAATGCCCCTGGGTTTCATCCATAGTACCGTAATAATAATAATAAAATAATAATAATAAGGAAATAAAAAATGAGGGCTGGAGATATAGCTTAGAGGTAGAAGCCCCTGGGTTCAATCCAAATACCACAATCAATCAATAAATAAATAAATAAATATGAATGCTACTTAACAATTTATGTAAAAATATTTATAGCCACTTGACCCAAATCAGGCAGGAACATAGCCCCTAAAACCAGTCTCCATATATAGTAAGCAGTAAACCATTTCTACCAAACAAATACAACTAATATATTATCTAGGCTGTTTATTTGTTAAAAAAAAAAAGGGATGTTTCTATTTTATTTTTTTGTTTTTGTTTGGTACTAAGGATTGAACCTGGGAACATTCTACTCCCAAACTACATCGCCAGCCCTTTTAATATTTAATTTGAAACAAAGTCTTGCTGAGTAATGGAGGCTGGTCTTGAACCTGAGATCCTCCTGGTGGGCTCTTGTCTTCTTGATTTCTCTTGTTTTCTTTCTTTTTTTTTTTTTTTACATGTATTTTCCTTGTGGCCTCTCAAATGTTGGGGTTATGGGAGCCTTTTAAACCCTTCAGTGTTAAGGTTATAGGAGAAATACTCAAAAGAAAAGGAAAAAGGAGTTTTCATTGACTAAAGGTTTTCATAAGATATTCATACCAGGGATAACTGAAGGAGAGTCGAGGCGGGTGCCTTGCACAGTCGGCCAGCCAGCTGCCCAGCCATAGGGAACGTCACCATTAGGGAACACAGAGAGGACCTGATTAAAAGTCAGTATGTTTTGTGTTTTGGATTTTTGTGTGTGTGAATTTTAAATACTGATACCGCTTCCTCTGTGCCTCTTTTGTGTTCTGGTAGGCTCTCCGTCTTCTTGCGCTCTCTTGCTTTCTTGTTTGGCTGTTCTCACAGTCCGCTGTTCTTTCTTACTGTCGGGATGCTCTCCCTCCCCTCCTTCTCACGCCTCTGACCTGGCAGCCCCAGGCCGATGGTCTAGTCACTTCCTGTGACGTTGCCCCCCCCCCCTCCTGCTCCCCTGCTCTGGGCTGTGGGCCTTCCTGTTGCCTGTTTCCATTTTGTTAGGACATTTGCATGCATCTACAATGTACTTTGCGATTCTTTCTGGGGATGTTGCCTCCGTCTGAAAACAGATGCATCTCATTAGGTTTGCTAATTCACAAATGTGGAAAACATTGTAAACTTTGGTGGCAGAACTTATTTTCTATGAATCAAGTGTTCCGGCGGTGTTGTCCTCAATTGAAATAAACAGGGAAGAGAATTCTGTATGAAGAAAGTTACTCCACCAAACACTTTCATCCTCTTCTTTGTGTTTTTTAAACTCTCACCAGTTTTGACATCATGGTTTTGCTTTCTAGTTTCCCACCTGGGGGATTCTAGA
This sequence comes from Muscardinus avellanarius, assembly GCF_963383645.1. Classification (NCBI taxonomy): domain Eukaryota; kingdom Metazoa; phylum Chordata; class Mammalia; order Rodentia; family Gliridae; genus Muscardinus; species Muscardinus avellanarius. The sequence continues at coordinate 174,149,620 of NC_137787.1, forward strand.
GAAGTCATTTAATCCTTCAAGTCTCCATATGCCTAGTTGAAAAACAGAAATATTCTATATTTGACCAGAGAGACAATTAGTACAAATTATGGCTAGATGGACCCTCCAAGAAATCTATGGTTCTAAGTTTGAATCCCTATTCCAACTTCTATGCACATTTCCCTTTGTAAGGCCATAAAAAACTTAAAACATAAGACACAATCTCTACCTTCCAGGAATTTTCCCCTGTGGTTTGGTATAAAAGGCACTCACACGAAATAACTTCAAGCTTTTTGGTGAAGTGTGTGCTTGAATGGGTGAGTCCTATAGAGAATAAGTGCTGAGAGGTTTGAACAAATTAGATGTCACTGACAGCAGAAGTGGTTTCTGAGGATCTTCCACCAGTTGAGAGACCAGTGTGGTATAGCAAAATTAGCATGAGCTCTGTTCTTGGGTAGAAATTGGATCAGGTACTGACTGTGATGGCTAGGAGACTGGGCCAATTTTATTGCGATTCCCCTATCTCCATGGGAATCATGATAAAATCTCACTTCCTGGGATTGTCCTCAGGATTGGATGAGAAACACCATGATAGACTAGGAGATTGTTTAACAGAATGACCAGTAAACATGCTCTCTAACTAAGAAGCGGAGGACGGAAGAAGAATCAAAGGTAAAGTGGAACATATATATACCAAGTGGATATAATAATAGCACCCACTACATACAGTTATAAAAGTTAAATGAAGCTGGGCATGGTGAGGCATTTCTGTAATCCCAGTACTTGGGAGGCTGCAGCAGGAGGATCACGCATCCAACGCCAGCCTCGGCAACTGAGGCCCTCGGCCAGGTAGCAAGACCCCGTTTCAAAATAAAAAATAAAATAGGGCTGAGGATGTAGCTCAGTGTGGAGGCCCCTGGGTTCATTCCCCTGTGCCACAAAAACAGACAAACAAGCAAAAACCCTAAATTAAAACATGTAAAGAGCCCAGAAGCGTGCCATGACAATGGCTGTGACCATGTACGTAACAGCTGAAGAAGAAAAGTAGGCCTTCACCCTGTGATGTTGCAGGTGCCCACTGGAGAAGAAAACTTCCACCTGGTAGCTGATATCAGTGTGTAAACCTAGACTCCAGTAATTCACGAGATAAAATAAAGAAAGGAAGGAAAGAAGGAAGGAAACAAGGGAGGGAGGGAGGGAAGAAGAGAAAGGAAAGAGAGAAACTTGTATTGGAGGCAAAAATAGCTTGAAAGTTGAAATGATTTTCTCTAACATAATCTGTTTCTTCACCTACCAGTCAGAAATAAATGCAAAGTGTAATTCAAGACCAAGGTTTACAAAGTACCTAATGTAAAGTCTAAAGGATAGAATGTAAAAAGATAAAGCATATATTCATCTAATATACTCGGATAATGCTGCCATTTTCAGCACTTTGAATATCAAAGAATAACTAAATTCTTGATGCATTCTTTATTAATTCTTCCCCTCTTTACACGGATGTTCATAATGTGGTACGGAGGGCTGGGAATAAAGTCATACAAAGGGCTTGGACTCCAGGTGTGTTTTAAGTTGAGTTAGAGAAGTAGGTCCGTCAATGAGCTGCTACAATTCACTAAGCCTCAGATGCTCATAGAGAGAAACAGAGCTTTGCCTGCAGCTCAGGGAGGGGCTGACCCTTCCTGAGGCTTCAGGCAGCATCTTTAAATCTAGGCACGCCAGGAAGACAGAAGAACATTCCACAGATAGGGAATAGATTGTACAGCCTCCAAAAAGGATAGAAGCTGTTTGTTGCACAGAATTCTGTGAAACAAGAGAAAATTTGTTGCAGTTGCAGGAGAGAGAGAGAGAGAGAGAGAGAGAGAGAGAGAGAGAGAGAGAGAGAGAAACAGTAAAAGACCCAAAGACACGAGCAATTTGCAAAATGTTGCTAGAATAAGTCTTTCACTGGTCTTTATCTTCTGTAGGGTTGAAGCTTTTCTTTTTCAGAATGTTGGCCTCCAAAATAATGATATGCAATTGTTCTGGTTGAGAGGTGTTTGGAGGAGAGAGAGAGAGAGAGAGAGAGAGAGAGAGAGAGAGAGAGAGAGAGAGAGAGAGAGACTTGTGCAGAATGAGAAAGAGAGAGAGGATTCAGAGAGGAATCTGTTAGGAAATGTATAATCAAGTGTGCCTCTACCATCTTGTACCCCATTAAGATGTATGAGTATAATGCACCAGTAAATAAATAAATAAATAAATAAATAAATAAATAAATAAATAAAATAATTGATGTGGCCTTTTCTTACACAATGGAACTAGAGATAGAGAAAGTTTTTTTTTCAAGAAACCTTAGGTTTTTATGCCCAACTAAGTATGCACCTGGCGGGCAGGTAGCAGTTACAGTGAGCTGGGAGATTCAAGACACAGCACGTAGAGTGAAGATGTGACACTAGGTCTCATTATCTTTGGCCTAAGACCCTGTCCTGTTACTGAGGCAAGGTTTTTGTTTTGTTTTGTTTGTACTGGAGATGGAAGCAAAGGGCATCCTACCTCTAAGCTACATCCTCAGCCCTTTTTATTTTGAAAGAGCATCTCACTAAGTTACTAACGGTCTCGCTGAGTTGCTGAACCTGGCCTCCCACTTGTGATCCTCCCGTCTCAGCCTCTCACTTACTGGGATGACAGGCGTGCACCACCCTGCCCAGTCCAGATTCCAGTCTTGGTGCTGGCTGTATCAAACTTTTTCTTCTTTACGCTGTCACATTGCTGGTCTAGCATGCGAGGGCACCGCTACCTGATGGATGCCCGGACAAGGCACTCCTGTCTTTGCAGATGGAGACACCACTGAGAGTACTGTGGAATATAAGGGAAGATTTGACGGGCAGGAGTGAGGGGAGCAGGGAGGGAGATCCCCTCAATTATAGCTCTGGCCTCGCTCTCAAATCAAGCATACCAATAACCTACTGGTTCAAAAGGAGAGGAGGCTGACTTGCCAATTACTCTTTAGACAAATTTATCATAAACCTCTGAAACTACAAATTGGGAACCTCCTATCATACCTCCAGGCTAATTAGTTACTTTCATATTTAATTCTTGGATTTTTAAAGAAGATCAACATGCATTTTCTTTTTTTTTGTGTGTGTGTGTGGTACCTGGGATTGAACCCAGTGGCATTCTGCCTCTGAGCTATGCCTCCAGCCCTATTTTTTAAAAAATAATTATTTTGAAACAGGGTCTCACTAAATTGCAGAAAATCTCACTAAGTAGCTGAGGCTGGCTGTAACCCTGCAATCCTCCTGCCTCAGCCGCCCAAGTACTGAGATTACAAGCATGTGCCATCATGCCTGGCTCAATGTGTATTTTCATATGGCAAATGCAAATTCAGTTTTGGCCATGTAATTATGTTACTACTAAAATCTCTAAGTCTAAGGGCTAAGGTGGTAGTTGAGTGGAAGAGTGCAGGTTTAGCATGTATGAGGCCCAGGTTCAATCCCCAGTCCAGAAAGAAAGAAAAAAAAATAGGAAAGAAAAAGAAAGAAAAGAAAGAAGGAAGGTAGGGAGTAAAAATATGTAAGTCTAAACCAAATGTTCATGAAATCATTTATTGAATGTTCATAGTATCACTTGCTGTTACATTTGTTATTTGTACAATAAAGTGATAATGCCTCTTTTATTCTTTTATCCCTTCTCCCCAAGCTCCTGTGAGGTTTCACAGATGGTAGTTACAACTTCATAATCTGTGGTTGTTTTTTTAAAAATATAAAACAGTTATATAAATGTCACCATGAGGAGGCTCAAGGAGGTTTTTCCAGAGGTAAAGGCAACCTCCACTCAGACCTTCCAGGCTCCTGACATGTCACGGAAAAGAATGTAAGCACACATTCAGTTTTAGCAAAGAGGAAGAATTTTGTTAGAAAGCAGCAGGTAAAGCTAAGCAGCCTCAGAGTGGAATGCAGGCTATCTCCAGAGTCAGGTGCTGCCAGGGCTGAACGCTGGCTCCTTTATTAGTGTACATATTTAGAGGCATATGCACTATCCAAAGGGGCTAATCTTTTCTCTGGATTAAGAAGTGTTGAGACGATCACATTTTCCCACTAGGGATTCTGGTCTGGCGTGCAGATTTTAGCTTACATCAGTATCTCTGGCAGTCAGGTGGCTGATCAGAACAGAATAATAGAAAACTATCATGATGTCATTATTTCCTTTGTGTGCAGGAAGCAACCATTTTATTTTCGAGGAGGTATATATTTTCCATCCATAGGCTAAATGAGAGTGACACATTGCTTTCCCTCATTGGACATACTTAAGTATTACTTGAGTCAATCCTCATACAGAACCAACCCTGTGATAGATGGGTCAGTGTTATCCCCTTTTAATATAAGACAGTGTGATTATATGCCATTGTCAACATGATCTGCATTATGATGATCTATAATGCACCAATAAAAAATTTAAAAACTTTATGAGTAAGCCCATTAAAGCAGAGCCAATTTGGTAAAATTTTTAATATAAAAAATACATAGCCAGGATTGGTGGCCCACACCTGTAATCCCAGTATTTGGGAGGTTAAGACAAAAGGATCCGGGTTCGCAGTCAGCCTCAGCAACTTGTGAGGCCCTCCACAACGTAGTGAGACCCTATTTCAAAATAAAAAATAAAAAATAGGGCTGGGAGTGTGGCTTGAAGGTAGAATGCCCCTGGGTTCAGAGTCTAGTTCCGCAAAAGTATGTATTTTTTCTTACACTAATATATACAAAGGGGTGTAAAGATCCGACATAGAATTAAGTTACTAGTGAAAACCTGTAATAACCTGAAAACCTATGTTAACAGAGTCTCACTAAATCGTTGGAGGCCTTGCTAAGTTGCTGATGCTGGTCTTAAACCTGTGATAGTTCTGTCTTAACCTTCCAAGTACTTGGATTACAGGTGTGTGCTAACACCCCTGGCTGTATCTTCTTATTCTTAACATTATTTTAAGACTTTATTTTACATTATGGGCGTACAGGAGTCTCGATGATCCATTCATTGGAATACTAGCCTGCCAGTAAAGAGTAGTCTCTAGAAATATACTTGTGACTAATGGGCACACTGATGTAGAAAGAGTTTTCTAGTATATTGCTGTGTAAAAGAGCAGATTATAAAATCTTATGCTGAGCATACTTTATTTTTAAAATGGTCACTTTTGTATAGGATATTGAGGCCCAGAAATAAATATCTATTTAGTTAAAAGCTAAATTGAAAAATGAGGAAGACAGAAAATTATTAAGCCGGCATGATGGCGCCCACTTGGAGGATTGTAGTTTGGAGGTAGAATGCCTCTTTATCCAATTCCCCAGTACCAAAAAAAAAAAAAAAAAAAAAAAAAGAAAAAGAAAAAGAAAGAAAAAAAAGAAAGAAAAGAAAATTAAGAACACAAGTTTGCAGTGAAAGAGATTGAATTATAATTCCCAAACTTACTAGATAGCCATTTTGAATGAACTATGTTTTTACCCTAAGCCTGTGTTCTAGTCAGTAGAGGTAGAAGGGGGGTAACCTCATGGCAGCTGGGTCCTGGGAATCAAGTGAGAAAATACACACAAAACCCTGTCTCCTGGCTAGCACATAGCAGACATTTAATAAACTTTTCAATATTAATATATCCCCCAGTTACTCAGTAAGGATGATTTTGATACTGTTTTTCTTCTATGCATTTTTCTATTCTTTTTATTTTATTTATTTATTTGCTGGTTGGTTGGTTGGTTGGTACTGGGGATTGAATCCAACAGCATTCTACCTCCGAGCTACACCCCTAGCCCTATTTAATTTTTTTATTTTGAAACAGAGTTTCACTAAATCATTGGAGGCCTTGCTAAGTTGCTGAGGCTGGTCTTGAACCTGTGATACTCCTGTTTCAACCTTCCAAGTACTTGGATTACAGGTATGTGCCACCACCCCTGGCTGCAACTTTTATTCTTAAAATTATTTTAAGACTCTTTATTTTACCTCGTTTTGACCTTGAAGAGCACGATCAGAATGAGAACTGAATCTCTTGGCCCTGAGCACAGATTTACCTCCACATCATCCTGTGTTTGTTCAGTCATGAATGTAACTAGGGGCCTGGACAAGGATTAGGACTTGGACTCCGGACATGACCTGCTTTGGGTGCAGTGATGGCTCCACCATTCTTTCTGTGCAGCCTCAGGCATGCCGCTCAACCCCTTGAAGCCTCAGTTTGCTCATCTTTTTTTTTCCATTTTTATAATTTTCTTTTATTTTACTGGTGCACTGGAGGCTCACATTATAATGTGGATCGTGTTGACAATGGTATATATTCACTCATCTTTAAAATGGGGAAGCTGGGTGTGGTGGCGCACACTTGTAATTCCAGTACTTGGGAGGTTGGGACAGGAAGATCCCAGGTTTGTGGCTAGCCTCATCTACTTAGTGATGCCCTCTGCAACTTAGTGAGACCCTGTTTCAAAATAAATAATGAAAAATAGGGTTGGGAGTGTAGCTTGGAGATAGAATGTCCCTGGGTTCAATCCCCAGTACCACATAAAAAAATGGGGATAATAGAAGCTTTATGATGCAATTATCATGAGGATTGGATGAGGACAAGCAATTTAAAACACTCAGCTGAGGCTTTGCATATCCACATTCAAGTAACCACCTGGGTTCATTGATACACCCTGGGAATCTGTGGATCTTCTGAAAGCCTATGTGACATTCTGTGTGGGTGGGATTACATTTTCATCTATTGCATATTTAGAGTTCAAGGGCAATGTTTTAATTTCTCAAGATGCTCCCCCCCACCTTAAAAAAAAGGTTTAAAACCACAATTCTAAATACTGACATCTATAGAACATGAAAAGAATTTTCTCTCTATCTTCATTTTGGGATATTTGAGTGTCACATGCGTTACCTAGTACCAAACACAGACTCCTGTGGATATTTGATCGAAAGGAAATTAAAAAATGTAAAATAAAGTCCATCATTTCACCTTTGTGTCATCTCAGTCCCTTACAGGCTGAGGACAGGTATGTGTGCTGGCTCGCACACTTCGGGCCAGGGATCCTCATCTCCTGCTCCTCGAGACCTGGTTCCCTTCATTCAGAGAGTTCCCTTTGGCAAGCAATAGCTGCAGCATCCACAGAGGTCCTAAGGGTTCCCAGAACCCTGCTGGTGGAAGTTTTATGTCATTTCAAATATTATATAACTTGGGGTTAAAATAGCTTGCATTAGGATTCCAAAAGATGCCCAAAGCCTCTTGGTTCTGAAGTTGAGTGCTGTAACATTATTTTAGCCATTGATTGAAGAGTCTAAAGAAAAAAATATACCCTTTGTCTTGTGTATATTTCCTCGTGTCCTTCTGTTAAGCTAGCCTTGGTTTTCACAAGGATTTACTTAAAAACAGAGGTTAGGAGGGTTTCCAGATATTTATGTAATTTGGATTTATATACATATGTATATATGTATGTTCTAATACATATGTATATATACAAGTAATATATAATATATATATGCATGCATATATTAGAACTATTGTATAATGTCCTTAAGGAACAGATCAGTGTTTTTCTCTATTGAGAACTCTTTTGAAGAGTCTGTGCTGTACATAAATGTGACATACATAATTTTTATAACTTGAACATTTGAAAGTAAAACTATTTCCATACAAAATTAGACATCTATTCACGGCAGACAGCTTTTTTTTTTTTTCCTTGAGAAAGGATCTAAGTTGAGGATCTAAGTTGCTGAGGCTGGTCTTAAACCTACGATACGCCTGTCTCAGGTTCCCAAGTACTGAAATTACAGGCGTGTACCACCAAGCTCAGTTCAGCACCAAGCCCAGTTAAGTCGAGTACTTTATGGTAACAGATTGTGGAGTTACTCTAAAGCCTATGCATTTATTATTAATGCACAATTTGCAAGAAATTAAGATTGTTGGAAATATCTAGTATCCACTTCCAATTATAGGTTTTGGTGGTACTGGGGTTCCTGGAAGCCCTTCTACCTCCGGGCTACACTCCCAGACCTATTTTATATATTTTTAAAATTTGGAAACAGGGTCTCCTAAGCCAGCGTGTGTGGCTGGCTTCGAACCTGCGCAATCCTCCTGTCTCTGCCTCCCAAGTGCAGGGATTACAAGCGTGCGCCACCATGCCCAGCCTCAATTATAGGTTTTGATAGAACATAGTCACATTTTTATATCTGATGGCACCTACATTCATTACTGAGATTTTTTTTTTTTAGGTACTAGGGGTAGAACCCAGGGGCTTTCTACCTCCAGGCTATACTCCCAGACATATTTTATATGTTATTTGGAAACAGGGTCTCACTAAATTGCTGAGAGCCTCACTAAGTAGCTGAGGCTGGCTTTGAACCTGTACAATCTTCCTGTGTCAGCCTCCCAAGCACAGGGATTACAAGCGTGTGTGTCACCACGCCCAGCTCATTACTGAGACTTTTAAGGAGTCTTTTGAGAAGATCTGTGGGGCTGGGGTATGCACTCCTTTATTAGAGATTTAAAAATAGGGAGCTCAGAGCTGGGCGTGGTGGTGTACACTTGTAATCCCAGCATTTGGGAGCCTAAGACAGGAGAATCACAGTTTTCGGACAGCCTCAGCTACTTAGTGAGGCCCTTTGCAACTCAGTGAGACCCTGTTTCAAAATGAAGAATAAAAAATAGGGCTGGGTGTCTCTTAGAGGTAGAATGCCCCTGGGTTCCATCTCCGGTAACACACACACACACACACACACACACACACACACACACACACAATAGGGCTAGGGGTGTAGCTCGGAGGTAGAATGTCCTTGGGTTCCACTCCCAGTACCATACACTTCAAAAAAACTGAAACTAGTATAAAAAATAACTGTTGAATTTTATAAGCAGGCAAATAAGACAACCTGCTTGGTAGAAGGATGCAGAAAAAAATGAATAGAAGTTTTGGGTCATTTCATTCTAGAATAAAAATTAAGTCTCCCAAAGGAAGAAAAGGTTATCAGAACACCGCAGAACCATTCAATAACTGAGATTAAATTAGGCTCGTGCACTTTGAGGAGACAGAAAAGTTTGCAATATGTTTGAGACCATTTCCAGCCTCTTTCTTCCCCAAACCATCCTTCTCTGTGTAACCAGAGTCCTGCTTCTAAGACACGATTATCACCTTGTTCTCCACTGCGTGAAGCCCTCCAGTGGCGCCCTCCTCTTTGACTACAGGGTAACAGTCTGAACTTCTTAGCCTGATATGCAAAGCTCTTCATGGGCGAACTGTGGTTTCTGTTTCTTAGTTGCCTCCTACCACTCTGCTCCTGGCACAGCCTCCAGTGTGCCAGGTTTCCGATCTAGGGAAAGCCCTGAGGACAACCATCTTATTTATACCCACCGCCTATTTGCTATGTGTCAAGTAGGAGGCTAAGAACTTTGCACGCCCCTCATTATATATATATATATATATATATATATATATATATATATATATATATATAATATAAAAATAAATATTTATCGACTCTATTATAGATGAGGAAGCTACAGCCCATGTGGAGGTTAATGTTAACTGACACATGCAGTACTTTATAGCTGGTGAGGTCAGCGTTAAGCCCCAGCGGTCTGCTTCCTGGTAGGTGGTGACCTTGGGCGGCACCTGGGAAACCCATGGCCACCTGTCATCTTCCTCCCATGAAAGGATGGACCCTACCTCATCATCTGTGTTTGTCAGGATTTCAGAGAGAAGGAAAATGCAAAATATCTTAGTTGGAGAGATTAGTCTGATTTCTGCATTCTGCCCGGGAAATTTTTCAATTCAAAAAAGCATCTGGTAAATGAGTAGCAAAGTGCGTTTTCTTTTTTTTTTTTTTTTTTTTTTTTTTTTTTGTGTGTGTGTGTGTGTGGTACTGGGGATGGAACCCAGGGGCTTTCTACCTCCGGACTACATTCCCAGACCTATTTTTTAAAATATTTTATTTGGAAACAGGGTCTCACTAAGTTTCTGAGACCCTCATTAAGTAGCTGAGGCTGGCTTCGAACCTGTGGGATCCTCCTGTCTCTGCCTCCCAAGCGCGGGGATTACAAGCGTGCACTACCTCACCCCGGCTTGTCTTTTTAATGAGATAGAAAACAGAGGTCCTGATCCACTTAGGGTAATTATATGGTCTGTGACATATCTTGAACATGAAGAGGTATGAATTCCAGTGCCCTGGCCAAATCCAAACCACATAATTAAAACTTCCACTTTCTTTTCTTTTTTCTTTTTCTTTTTTTCTTTCTTTCTTTTTTTTTTTTTTTTTTTTTTTGGTACTGGAGAGCTACAACCCCAGTCCTATATTTTATTCTTTATTTTGAAATAGGGTTTCACTAAGTTGCAGAGGGTCTCACTAAGTAGCTGAGGCTGGCCGCAAACCCTGATCCTCCTGTCTCAGCCTCCCAAATGCTGGGATTACAAGCGTGCGCAACCACACCCAGCTTGACACCTTCCACTTTCTACCTAAAAATTTTCCTGAATTTCAGCTGAAAATAAATTCTTTACTTCCCCTAGTACATGTTACCACTGTGATTTGTAAGACATCTTTATACCTCTTTCTTCCTGTAACTTCCTTGAAGAGTCAAGTTTTCTATACAAGTTATCCCAGAACAATAGATAACATTTTCCATATCTTCCCATGCTTTGTTTGGTAAATGCAGCAAGCATCCTCGAGACTAGGACGTAGATGCCTAAATGTGTAAATGTATACGTGCATGAGCAGATAGATGAGTGAATAGACAGATAAAGGGGCATTAAAATATACTAAAATCTAGATAGTGGAAAATAGCCAGGCTTGGTGGATATGCCTGAAATTCCAGTGGTTGGGGAGTACTTGGGAGGCTGAGACAGGAGGATACCAGATTTGAGGCCAGATTCAGTAGATGAGCAGAAGCCTAATCAATTTAACAAGATCCTGTTTCAAAAATAAAAAGTAAAAAGAATTGGGGGTGCTCTCAAGTTCAATTCTCAATACAAAAAAAAGTCAAGGACATTTGCAAGTATTTTTTAAAATAAAATTATGCATTGGCTTTCGAGTTCAATTGAAATTTACTCCAGTTATTTACACTTGAAGTGTGGTCGTAAACGGTACTAAGTATATATCTCTTTTTTAGTACTTAATAGCATACATTTTACCAGCCTGTAAATGTCAAATACAAATCCTTGCTAAATATTCATAGAGAGAAAATACAAAAACAAAAAAATTAGTTTTGATCATACATGCTTTTCATTTGCAGTGAACCACTAATCAAATTAAAATGGCATACTTCATTAAATTATCAAACTGCTAACATTTATTGAATAATGTCCTGAAAACTGTGATAAGTGTTTTATGTGCATATTACTGGCAAGAGTGCTTTGAATTTACATAAACTGCCAAAGTGGGGAGATGGGATCAGATAGCATCATTATTATTATTATTATTATTATTATTATTATTATTATTATCAGTACTATTATTAATAGTAGTGGAGATTGAACCCCAAGGGCATTCTACCTCCAAACTACATCCCCCAGCCCTTTTTACTTTTTATTTTAAAACAGGGTTTTGCTAAGTTTCTGAGGACCTCAGTAAGTTGCTGAGGCTGGCCTCAAACCTGCACTCCTTCTGACCCAGCCTCTCAAGTACTACTGGGATTGCAGGCATGTGCCGCCATATCCTGCATCAACATTATATTTTGAACTTAATGTTAAACACATTGCACAAAGAAACGACTTCAATATTTTAATTAACTTTTGGACGAAACACAAACATTTAAGTAGAATTTTGCACTTGTAATGAGTCTGTTTGGTAGGTGGAGAAGAGAAACAGATGGTTATAATAATTGTTTTAATACTATAAAGCCATATCTCATTCTAGCAAAAAAAAAAAAAAAAAAACCTCTAGGTTTTCTTTTGTGTGTGTGTGTGTAACTGGGGATTGAACCCAGGACATTCTACCTCTGAGCTACATTCTCAGCCCTATTTTATTCTTTATTTTGAAACAGGGTCTCACTTAGTTGCGAAGGGCTTCACTAAGTATCTTAGGCTGGCCTCCTGTCTCAGCCTCCCAAGTAGTGGGATTACAAGCATGCACCACCACACCTGGCTTTTTGTTTTTAATCTAAAATTTTAGTGTTCTGATCCCCATCTAAAAAGAGTTAGCTTCTTAACCAAAGAAAGACTCCTAATCTGTAATAATAGTATTTTATTTGTAGTCCAAAAATCAGTATGCCCTTGCTTACACAGTAAACTGTGGTAAAGGATCTATAGGGATCCTTTATTCAGATACAGAATAAATATGGTGCATATTTAACCTGGTTTGGGAATACAAATGTTCATATATTATTATTATTATTCCAAGGAAGTAAAAAACATTATTAGGAAGTTTTCATTTGTCAGCTGAAATTTTATTTTAAAAATATCAATCTTTTAGAATTTATTGTTTTAATTTCTTTCAGTTCTTAACTATCTATATGTAATATATGTTGCTAATTTTTAAAGTAAACAATAGCTGTGTGTGTGTGTGTGTGTGTGTGTGTGTGGTATTGGGGGTTGAACCCAGGGGCATTCTACCTCTGAACTACACCCCCAGCCCTATAGTTGTGTATGTATGTATGTATGTATGTATGTATGTATGTATGTATGTATTCAGAAGCATTTTTTTTTTTTTTTGGTGGTACTGGGGTTCCTGGAAGCCCTTCTACCTCCGGGCTACACTCCCATACCTATTTTGTATTTTTATTTGGAAACAGCGTCTCTTAAGCCAGCAAGGCTGGCTTTGAACGTGTGTGATCTTCCTGTCTCTGCCTCCCAAGTGCGGGGATTACAAGCGTGCACCACCACGCCCAGTTAGAAACAATATTATAACAAGATCTTGTTAAATTGCTAGGGTTTCACCAAGATTCTGAGGCTGGTCTTGAACCTGTGATCCTCCTGTCTCAGTCTCCCAAGGACTGGGATTACAGTGGTGTACCCCACACCAACTTAAATGACTCTGGCTTTATTTTCTCCTATGACAGCGACAGTAAAGACCAAATAGCCTCACTTCACCTCACCTTTTCCAGGGTGCATTTCTTTTCTGGATTTTGTTTCCATCAATGCCATTTTTGGTACGAGGCATTTTGTCATTCCAATAAATAACAACATCCTTCTTTGTCTTTCTAACTTCTCAGAACGCTGCTGGCTATTGCCATCCTTTTTTATTAATACTTTTTGATGGGAATGTATTGATTTTGTAACTTGTACACCTTGCACGAAAGAGTCCTTTCTCCTGAGTATAAGGGATGATGGGTGGTGCAAACATGTTGCAGTATCGCAGAGGCGGGACCAAAACACTGAAACCTTGAGAATTTGCTCTTCTACTTCCTCAGCATGCTCTTCTCTCCCTGCAACACCCCTCTGCATAAACTTTTAACAAGTCAGATTAATTGCAAACACTCAATCAGGCCCAAACCGAGGTGTTCTAGGAGACTCAGAGGCTCTGGTTCCCATCTCTCCAGGCGTTTTCCATGATGTCTTGTCCCATCAGGTTGGTTCATGGAGATTCACATACAGAGACACTTCCATAAAATGTTAAACAGTCTTCTAGTTATTTACACCAGGACTTCCTTCTCTTTAGATATTAAGCTCATGACAGCAGGAACTTTTTTGTGTGTGTGGTACTGGGGTTCCTGGAAGCCCTTCTACCTCTGGGCTACACTCCCAGACCTATTTTTTTATTTTTGGAAACAGGGTCTCTTAAGCCAGCGTGGCTGGATTCGAACCTGTGCGATCCTCCTGTCTCCACCTCCCAAGCGCGGGGATTACAAACATGCGCCACCACGCCCAGCAGCAGGAACTTGAGCTTATTCAAATCTATCTTCCTAGACATGCAGAGCACTGTGCAGAGAATGTGTGTTTAATGATAAATATTGAGGGCTAGGAGTGTAGCTTAGTAATAGAGCACTTACATAGTATCCTCAAAGCTCTGCCATTGATTCCTAGCATCAAAAAATTTTTTTAAATGTGTTGGGTGAATACATGATTAGAGAGAGAATTTGCCTTTATAGTTTTCATTTCTCTCATTCTAGTCTAGAACTGGAAAGATGGGGTATGGTCTGGAGGAAGGTTGTGAGAGGTCTGTTGTCCTATCGTTTTGGGGTTCCATTCATTTCTTACTCATTGGCTTTTTATCTTCCTTCTCTAAGTGACTCTTGCTCCAGTTAGGATTCTTTTGGTCTTAAAAGATGGAGTCTCTGCTACCATAACTCCATCTTAAAAGATGGAGTCTTTTGGTCTTAAAAGATGGAGTCTCTGCTACCATAACCAACTCTCACAGTTTGGCTGGGGATGGAAGCTGTTCCCTGGCACAGGACTTTCAGTGTTAATGCTGGGCTGGTCACAGGCAAATTGGAGTGTCTAATCAGTCATTTTCCTGTCAGGGAATGTACTGAGAGACAACAGTAGCATAGAATGCAGGCAAAGCTTAACAAAGCTCCAAAGTGACCACCACTAGTCAGTTTCATGGCCCCATTATATATCATCATACATCTCTAGTATCAGCGCCACTCCCCTCTGCCCGCAGATGAGTTTTCCTTGCTTAATCTTTATTTCTGTCCCTCTATAGCTTCAGCTGACACCGAAATGGAAATATCACGACTATAGCCTATCTTGAAAGTCAGGATATAGATTTTTTGTTTTATTTTGTTGTTTATTTGTTCCTTTATTTGTATGTGGTACTGGGAATTGATCACAGGGGCATTCTACCTCTGAGCTATATCCCCTGCCCTATTTTATTATTTTGAAACAGCATCTCACTAAATTGCAGAGAACCTCACTAAATTTCTGAGACTGGCTTCAAACCTGTGATCCTTTTGTCTCAGCCTCCTAAGTACTGTAATTACAGGTATGTGACACCACCCCTGGCTTTATATGTTTTAATTTTAGGCAATCTATAAATCAGCCCTGGCCAAAAGTGGACAGAGAACTGAGGTCATGTGTAACCAAGCACTGGGATTTGGGAGAGTAGAGCCTGTGCGTTTAGTCATATCCCTAATGGGGGTATGTGTAGGAAGCATTCCCCTGTCTGTATCCGACATGCCATTCTCCTCCCAGAGAGTCAAGTTTATTCTCCAAGGCAAGTTCATGGACAAGCGTGAAATTCAAGCATGGGACTTCTCACTCTGTAGCCAAATGCTCTCAAGTGAGCGTCGTTTTTCACAACATAGCGTAATCTTCCCACAGACCAGTTCAAAGCACCTGCAGCCTTTCTCAGATCTCCAGCCATCTCCTTCCAACTTTCACAATCAGTTCCTCAAGGCTTCCAAACTGCCATTTTGAGGAGAAATGAAACCTATTCTGTCCCAAGTGTTCTAATTCATTCATAATAATTATTCACCATGGACTGATGTCATCTGACTTGCTTGTATATCTTAACATTTAGATTTTATCAACTGCAAAGACTTTATATCCAAATACTTTGTAAAAAAAAAAAAAATACAACATGGCTTTCAATAGGTAAGCTTAAAATCTTACATTCCAGCCAGGCCCCGTGGCACATGCCTGTAATCCCAGTACTTGGGAGGCTTAGACAAAAGGATCGCAGGTCTAAGGCCATCCTCAGCAATTAAGTAAGATCCTCAATAACTTAGTGAGACTGTTTCAAAATAAAAAAAATAAATAAAAATAAAAAGATCTAGGGGTATAACATAAAGGTAAAATGCCCCTGAATTCAATCCCCTGTACAGAAAAAAAATCTTACATCCCCCAAATTATCTAGACAAATTGAGTGATTCATAACATAAACATTGAAGGGTATGTGGTTAAGAAAATCTACCAAAGCTGAGAATTCTGATTTGGTAGCCCCTCTGTATTAAATATTCAATAAAACCAAGTCACAATTTTCCTTCCTACTGAGATTATTCTCTCTTGCTATGGATCTTTCTTCGAATAGTATGATTATTGATCCATTTCTTTCTAATTTCAGGACTTTAATTGACTTTTATCATTTTGGTTCATATGTAAAGTCAAAGTGGAAAATACACTATTTTGATAGAAATTTATTTTCATTACAATAAGAGACTATCCACAAAAAGAGAATATTTTTTCTGTATTTATTTATATTTTGCTGTACCAAGGATTAAACCCAGGCATGTTCTGCCACCGAGGTACATCCTCAGTCCTATTTTTTAAATTATTTATTTCAAAACAGGGTCTCACTAAGTTTTGGAGGATTTCGTGAAGTAGCAGGGGCTGGCCACAAACAGGTGATTCTTTTTTTTCAGCCTCCCAAGTACTGAGATTACAATAGGACTATTGTAAAAGTTAATGTCTTTTATCTCTTACAATTGTAAAAAATAATAGCAACTGTCTTTCAAAGAATTTCCTTAGACAAATTTTAATTCCATTTTATCATATAAATCCATTTTTATCAACTAGGCTGGATCCTCATGCATTTAGTATAAGTGAAAATTTATAGGGTTTCTGCTGCTGTTTTAAAAATAACCACTGAAACCTTAATAAACCTTACAACTTAGATTGTGACTTCCAGTTAGGATTTATTAAACTAAAAGAGCTGAGGTGACTCACTGATTTGTAGAACATATCCTATGAAATATTTTTTCATTACTAGCTTGGTTCATTCAACCTGCAGATGTACTCACCATCAGTCACTCAAAAAAGGATATAAATAAATAAGAGCTTATCATTTTGGGGGTGAATACGAAGATTAATCTACAAGCTTGCAATGCAGTTAAGTAAGCTAAATCTACAATCCATGGCAGCTTAAAACTTCCCTGAAGTGATAAATGAAAAATCCCTTCTCATATTGATCTTGCCACTCTTCCATTTCACTCAATCAAAATATACCTTTGTTTTATAATCAATATTTGTATGTTTCTCGTATTTTTCTCTTCCTTCTTCCTACAATTTCCCTAGTATAGTCCCTCATCATGGTCAACTAGATTATTTCTCTCCTCTATAGTAAAAATCTCTAGTCTCTTCCCTCCACAATCTACCTAGCAGTTCCTGCCATATTAATCTTCTTAAACTCTGCTTTTAAGACGTAACTCTTCCACCAACGGCCTTTAATTCTACGTCACAATGTCATCTTGATATTGCAAAAGTGTGAGCTCGTGGTCCTCTAAAGTAGTGCCGGTGTTGAGGGTATGGTTGATATGTTTTAGTGGAAAAAAAGTCCCTGAAGATTTGCAGACAGGACAAGGGTATCATGAAATTTAAGTTTCAGAAATTTTATTCTGGCTTCTGTTTAGAGAACAGATTCTATGGAGCCAGGACGAAAAGTGAAGAAACAAGCTGGAAAGCTCTTTAAATAAATAGTTCAGGCAAGAGACACATGTGGCTGCTGGTAGCTTTAGGAGCGAGAAACATATACAAACTCAGAGTTTATTTTGCAGATATGGTTGATGCAATTTGCTGGTTGACTGGGTATAGAAAGATGAGGGAAAGAGAAGAACCAGGGATGGCCTCTGGGTTTTTTAGGACAAAGTGCTACTATTTCCTGAGCTGGGAACGACTATGAAAAGAACTCATTTGAGGCAAAGAAATCAAGGGTTTGATTTTGGCTGTGATCCATGTGGAAATGTCAAAGAGCTGGATGCAGAAACCTAGTACTACAGCAAAATATCAGAACTCCAGACATAACTCTGGTCGTTATCTGACCTCTACTCGGACAGTATTGACAATCACTTAATTTTGCAGAAGTTAGTTGATCGTTAGACTTGTAATTAGAGGTAGTGATGGCTTTAATGACTGCGTGTTTCTTAAACCATGCTGCCTAGGTCAACAGGCACACAAAGGACCTTAAGCCTGTTTACCTCATCTATTCATTTTATTTCTTAAACTCAAGTTTTACCAAAATTGTAAGGGGTCTGAAATACTAAAAATTTGAAGTTGTAGCCATAGTCATAATGATTTATATGGCTTTCCAAGACACCGAACCACTCCATGGGGAGTGTCACTCATTGAGATATTTTTTCAATAGTTGTGGGAGTGTGTGTGAGTGTGTGTGTGTGTGTGTGTGTGTGTGTGTGTGTGTGTGGTACTATAGAGTGACCCCAAGGGCATTCTACCTCTGAGCTATACCTCCAGCCCTTTTAATTTTTTTGTTTTGAAACAGGATCTTGCTTATTTGCTCCCTAAATTGCCTAAGCTGGTTTTAAACTTGTGATCCTCCTGTCTCAGCCTCTCAAAGAAAAACCACAATAGTGATTTGCGCAATAACGCCACAGTAAGTATGCAAAGAGTTTAGAAACATCAAGCATAAACTAGCTTGGGAAATGCTTAGCACAAAGTATGTGTTCTGTTACATACTCCCACAACTACGGTTCATTTTTGTTCAACTTAACCATTCAAAAGCCAGTTGGAAACTGTTTTGTAGAATGACAGAGTAGCTTGTACAGTGCTGGAGGGCTAAAACTCTTCCCTACCCCCTCTTTCTTTGGGTGAAGTACATCCAGCCAGTCAGCCTCAGGAAATACCACTGAATTCAAGTTTAGAATAGAGCTGGGTAAGATGGTACACACCAATTACTCCAGTATTTGGAAGACTGAAACTGGAGGATCATAGATTCAAGGCCAGCCTCAGCAACTTAGCAAGTCATTGATATTTGAGCCTTGAACCCAGAGGTTCTTTACCATTGAAAGGTTGTTAAGAGTCTTGCTACATTGCTGAGGCCAACATCAAACCTACAAGCCCTCCTGTCTCAGTCTCCCAAATACTGGGATTACAAGCATGTGCTACCACATCCAGTTAATTTTTTTTTTTAATTTTTGAGACAGGAACTCACTAACTTGTCCAGTCTGGACTCAAACTTATGATCCTCCTGTCTCATATTCCCAAGTAGCTAGGATTACAGACATGCATCCCGGTTCATCATGCATTTCTTCTTGGGATGTCTCTGAGTATCTTGATTCACATACCCAACTGGACTCTCAGCAGGATTCTTCATTCCAAAGTAACGTCAATGACATCACACCTGTCATTTCTATTAGTTCCCATTGAACCTTAATTAGGCAAATAAAACATAGGCTATAATGCAGTTTCTAATAGGACTAGATTTTCATGCCTATCCCTTACTAGCTTTGTGCCTTGGGCAAAATCATGGCAAGTGTTCTAGGTCTAAGTAGTTAAGATGGATATGTTCCTCTTATCCTAAAAGTGCTTTGTTAGTGATTGTTTCTTTCCTTTGTATCCAAAAAGCCATTGCCACCAATGGAGTAAGTTAGAAAATGCTGGGCTAGAATAGATATGAACATGACCAGGTAAGCCTGTTGGCTCCTGTCTTTACTCATACCTGTGGCTTGATGGATACACTAAAGCTAAACCCTCCTAGAGTGGTCTGTGCCTTACCTGAGCTTGTTCTCTGCAGAGTGCTTTAAAACCTCCCACATCCCCCTGCTTTCTTCAGCCTAACATCCAAATATGGCATGAAATTGAAAGCTACCCACCTACCTCACTTCCATCTCTGGTGTCATGATACCCTGGCCTACATAGGGCTTGATGTGAGTTCCACATTGCTGGAGGTTACGATACCACTCACCCAGGTATAGACGTACAAACCGGAGGTGAAAAGTCCTTGGGAATTTGAGGAAGGCAACCAAAGAGGGCACTGGATCCTGAATTTTGAAACAGAGAAAAATATCTCAATGTATTCCTTTAAAATAATAACCTGCGTACTATGTAACTCATTGCTTATAATCCTTCCAGGCCCAGTGTTTTCCTAGTGTCTAATTTAAATCTCCTTCTATAGTATAAGCTTTCTCCCTGCTGTACTCAGTGAGAGAGAAATGAGTGAAATTCACTTAAATTTTAACATTCCTACAGAAATTATCTTTTTCTGTCTTTTCTTCCACGAGTAAAATTCTACAAACCTTATTCATTTAGACTCAAGTAGTAGTGCAATATATTGAAAACTTTTTAGAGGAAGTTTTTCTTTCTTTCCTGGTTCTATCAAATGTCGAGTGCTTATATATAGACACTAAAAAATCAACGTCATAGAAACAGCAGAGGAGGACAGTTATCAGGGGCAGAGCGGGGAGCAGGATGTTGGTCAAAGAATGTGAAATCACAGTTATATGATAGCAAGTTCTGGGGACCTAGGGTTGATGACTACAGCTGCTAACACTGTATTATATACTTAAAACTCTATGGAAGAGTAAATCTTAAGCACTCTGACCACACACACAAAGCAAGTGGTAATTATGTGAGGTGATGGATATGCTAATGAGCTTGATACAGAAATCCTTTCACAACTTGTCCACTTATCAGAACAGTACATTTAACACCTCGAGTATATAAATTGTTAGTTGCAATTATACCTCAATGAAGCTGGGGTGAGGGAGCCAAGTTCTATTTTAAAAGCAGACCTCGCATATTACAGAAGGAAAAAATAAGATAAGAAAGAATTCCATTGTGTAAATAACAAAATGCCTGCTGTCTGCTATAGGAAACAATATTCAAGGGGAGATTCTGGGTCCTTATGGAGTAAGTATCTCTCTCCTAAATAGAACTCCATGGCAGTTCTGTGTTTATTTCAAGTTCATCTTTTAGTAAAATGCTAAACTTCCATATTTGTCTTTTTCTTAACATAATCTTCACATATTTCAAGAAGGTGTCAGTTGACTATTTTAAAATCTTGGTCTTTGCAGCATCCAAATATTGGTACAGATGACATATGGGTTCTACGATAATCTCATTATGGCTATTGTTATTATTTTTTAAAATATTTTAAAACCCATTTTGAGAGAGCTAGGCATGGTGGTGTACATCTGTAATCCTAGGACTTTGGAGGCGGAGACAGAACATTTGAAGTTTCCAGGACAGCCTCAGCAACTTAGAGAGGCCTTCAGTAACTTAGTAAGACCCTGTTTCAAAACTAAAAAAATAAAAATAGGGCTGGAGTTCAGTTCCCAGTATTCCCCTTTAAAAAAAAATGAAAAAAAAAAATTTTTGAAATTTTTAAGTACAGGCAAGGAAAACAAAAACAATCTTGTTTGGAAAAGATCATTTTGATTTATCCTCTTAATGAGAGAAACCGCAACCACTTGTTCAGGTCACTTAAGTGTGTGTGTGTGTGTGTGTGTGTGTGTGTGTGTGTACATGTGTGTGTTGCATCATTTTGCCTGACATCTCAGAAATCTTTATTTGCTCTTTTAAAATATTGACCCTAAATTTATTTTGAACTGCCTTAAACTCACAACACACTCATTAATTTTTTAAAAAATCTGGTCTAGTATTTTAGATAAATTCTTTACTCTGACACAAATCGATAATGACGTGCAGGTTGGCTAGAGCTTCCATTAGGCCCGGTTTTCCTGGGGAGAATCTGTGATAGAGTAAACATCTTGCCCTTGCTTCCGTGCCACTTGTGGGAGCTGCACAGTCTGCCCTCCGGCAAGCGAATCCCCAGCCAAGGAGGGATGCACCCTTCATATTCTGTTAATTGATTGAAAGGGCAAATGATCTATAGGAAAAGTTGCATCATTAGCTTAATTGAGGGCAAAGCCTAATTAGAGGGGAAATGGAGTAGACAGAGCCAGAGACACAGCAGGCCTTCATCTGTGATGTCAACAAACAGACCTTGTAACTAGAACCAGACAGAGACTGCAGCCTTCATTTACATCTTCAGTTTCAATGTGAAAACACGCTGTGTGTGTGTGTGTGTGTGTGTGTGTGTGTGTGAGAGAGAGAGAGAGAGAGAGAGAGAGAGAGAGAGAGAGAGAGAGAGAGAGAGAGATTAACCAGGGGAAAAGCACAAGTTTACAGACTTAGATAGAAATCAGTTCCTCCCAGGTGGAGCTGCCTGCTGGGAATCAATACATTTTAAACAAGTTAGTTGAATTGTGTATATTTGAGAGAGTAATCTGAAACATATTTGAAGTGTCAGTGAGAGAAGCACAGGGGCCGATGGGGTTCTCATTTACAGAGTGGATTTAGAAGTAAAATTAAAAATAAAAAAAAATTTAATTCTCAAATTTGAATGTGGACTTATTGTAGTGGAATTTATTTGGGGTGTGATTCTATTACTAGGAACAGGCATGAAGTCTTTGAATGCAGTTCAGCAAACTCCAATTTATCTTATAATAAACATCAATTATTAGTGAGACCCTGTTTTAAAATAAAAAATAAAACGGAAAGGGCTGAGGGTATACCTCAGAGGTAGAATGCCCCTGGGTTCAATCTCTAGCACCCCCTCAAAATAAATAAGTACATACATACATACATACATGCATGTATACATACATACAACTATTTTTAAAAAGGCATAAAATTATACTACATTAAAACAGATAGAAGATAATGACTCCATTACAATGTAAGTTGCAAGCCAAGACTTCCATGTTTTTCTATATTCTCTAAGTGAACTTTTTAGCAATTCCTGGCTTCTAGGATATCTTCCGAGAATCAGAAGCTGCTGTATCATAAGAAGGCCTATTAAATTGCAGATCCTTCTTGGGAATTTTAAACTTTAGGTTCAATTCTGAGCTAAACTAAGATGGGTGGTGAGGGTCAGAACACGTGCTCTTATTCTTTCAGGAAACTTTCCACATCCACTCACCGTTGAGTGCATTTTTCTCTGTCTGTGGCAATACAAACAAAACCTTTCACAAGAAATGCCACTTAGGAGAAATAAAGAATGCAAGCAGACATGTTTTGGCTACAGCACCGGTTGTTAAAATGCATGCCTATCCGTTCACCATTCACTGTGATCATGCACTTTACAAAAACTGGACCCCATTTCTTCTCGTGCTTACATGGATTTTTCTATATTTAAGTAATGATTTTAAGAAATGGAATGGATGGTTAATAAAATATGTCAGCTAAGAAAAAGTCACACATCAATTAATTAAAATGTTATTTCACATACCAACTCGTACCAACTAAGTGCAACATTTGAGCAACAAATTGGTCTTATTGCATGTAAAGAAAATTCTAATGGCATTGGTCAGGAAACTAGTAATACTTTGCTTTGGCAGGAACTTAAAATTGTATTAATAGATGGTCTTATTAGAAATTTGGATTCATAATGTTTTCAGATTTGGTTAGGAAATTCTCTTATTCTTCTGACATTTATTTCTATGAGTGTTTATGTTTCCACCATTCCAGCCTGATTCATGTGCAAACTGCTAAGGGTTTTCAAATTGCCCAGACATATTATCAAAACCATATCTTTAAGCCGGATGTGGTTACACACGCTTGTAATCCCAGCATTTGAGAGGCTGAGACAGTAGGATCACAGGTTTTTAGCCAGCCTCAGCTACTTACTGAGGCCCTCTGCGACTTAATGAGACCTGGTTTCAAACTGAAGAATAAAAAGTAGGGCTGAGAGTGTAGCTCACAAGTAGAAAGCACCTGGGTTCCATCCCAGTACTGCAAAAGAAAAAAAATTATCCTTTTTAATTCTTCTTCTTCTTCTTATTTATTTATTTATTTATTTATTTTGTTACTGGGGATTGAGTCAGGATGTATTCTATCTCTGAACTAGACTCCCAGCCTGATTTTATTTTTATTTTGAAACAGAGTCTTACTCCATTGATGAGGGTCTAACTTGCTGATAATAGCTTTGAACCTGCAGTCCTCCTGTCTCAGTCTCCTAAGTACTAGGAAAACAGGTGTGTTCCTCTGTATCTATCTCAAAACCATACCAAGAGAACAGACTAATCAAAAAGTTTAATTTTAAAAGTTACATGGTCATGAAGAATAAATACAGTTAGTTATAGCCACTAACCTTAAGAAGAAAAATACATGCCTTATCTTCTAGAATAGTTTTCTTTGCAAATGATAAACTTACTATTTCCATCCAAAAAGTAGCCAAAGAGTCAGTATTGTGTGGATTGATTTTCTTCATCCAGACAAAGACTATGTTTTATAGGCATGCCAATTCTTTCGCGACATTTGTAGTCTTGCGACCTCTGGAGTATGTCTCGCAATTTTTGGAGTCTCCAGGCACCTGGATTCTGGCATATCTCTGCTTCTGGATTCTGGGGTTCCACCTCCTGTCCCTGCTGTAGGGAAGGGAGGGACCTGACCTATCAGTCATGAGCTCACACATATGCAATTCCTAGCATAATAAAAACATTCATCTTCTCATAAGAAAATCTGAGTTATTAGTATATTGTGTTTAGTAATAGTTTCACTATAAATTCATAAATATCCAGAGTAGCCTTTAGCCTTCTACCCATATCATATCTTAAAAAAAGAGCAGATGGTTTTGGGTAATAGACCTTGGCAAGAGCAATTGTGTTGGGGTGAATAACTTTGGTTCTACATCTATTCTGGGTTTGCTTCAGTTTGCCAGAGCATACTGAAGGAACTGAAATCTCAGGTCTTCTGGGAGCCCAGCTGCTGCCTCCTGAACTAGCCATGAACATTGTCCAAACTGGTAAAAGAAGAGCAAGAGACAAGGGCCTTTAAGCCTTAGGACTTAAAAGTCCTTCTAGACAAGGGTTCCACAATCTATGAATTCAATCCCTATCAGCAGCACTTGATAAAAAAAAAATAGCCTAATTTTTTCTTAATTTGGAGAATAATCCTAGTAATTTTTCTACAGTGCCAACATCTTTATGATTAATATTTGTATTTTCTCCTAAGTGCATAATGCTAAGTATACATAATGTTTATCTTCATATTGAGTTCCCCTTTAGATCTTAAAGTTTGGGGTTTCGCTGATTAGAAAGAACTTGGAAGCCAGGCTTGGTGGTACATGCTTGTAATCCCAGCATTTCGGAGGCTGAGACAGAAGGATCACAGTTCGTGGCCAGCCTCCACTATTTAGTGAGGCCCTCGGCAACTCAATGAGACCCGGTTTTTAAAATAAAAGAATAAAAAATAGGGATAGGGGTGTATCTCAGAGGTATAATGTCCCTGGGTTCCATTTCCAGTACTGCAAAAAAAAAAAAAAAAAAAAAGAAAGAAAGAAAGAAAGAAAAGAAAAAAACTTGGAGCCGGGTATGCTGGCTCATGCTTTCATGCTTGTAATCCCAATATTTGAGAGGCTAGGACAGGAGAATTGCAGGTTCCAGGATAACCCCAGCAACACAATGAGATTCGCAACAACCTAGTGAGACCCTGTTTTAAAAAAAAAAAAAATTGAAAGGTTGGAAAAAATGGCTACTGAGGGACACAGCACTTCTCAGTAGCTGAAACAAATAAAGTTCAACTACTTAGAAAGCAGTGTCTTAATCAACAAAATAAATACATCCCAGGAACCAAAATAGATCCAGATACCTCGGCGGAAACTCTGAACTCGAAGAAGAAGAAGAAGAAGAAGAAGAAGAAGAAGAAGAAGAAGAAGAAGGAGGAGGAGGAGGAGGAGGAGGAGGAGGAGGAGGAGGAGAAGGAGGAGAAGGAGGATCGGGCACTAGACCTACTGCAGATACAATCGGGACCCCGCCGGCAGGTTGCCAGCCTGCCCAAACTGCACTCCCAATCCCTGACTGAAACCACCATGGCAAGATAATCCTAGACTGAAAACGGACATAGAGCTCATATTAAGCAACGAGCAGCACCCATGTCAGAATTCTGTGTACTCACCAGTGACTGGATCACAACAGCACAGAGACTCCCATGGACGCCTTGACCAGGAAGCCAGCTCCTCCCACATCACCCACCCTCAACACTGGAAAAGCTCTGCTGACTTGCTGATACCCCTAAACTCCTATATTAAGATTGAACTAAGCATAATACTCACGATGGGTAGAAATCAGAAAAACAAGACAGAGAATGCTATAAATATGAGAACCAGGAATTATGAAGAGACAGCAGAAATCACGAATACTGACCTACTAGAAATGCAAGAAGGGGAGTTCATAATCTTGATGTACAATATGATGAAAGGATTTAAAACAAGTCTAGAGGAGGTGAAAGGTGAGTTAGAATCACTAATCTTAAAAGTAATGAGAACAAAAGGATGGGTGACATATAGAGGCAAAACAATAAGAATCACCCCAGACTATACAACCCAGGTCATGAATGCTAGGAGAGACTGGTACGATGTGATTCAGACCCTGGAAGAAAATAACTTCCAACCCAAACTAACCTATTCAGCAAAACTACTATTCAAGATCAATGGTGAAACTGAAGTCTTTCAGGATAAACAGAATCTCAAAAAATTCATGAATTCAAATCCAACATTAGAGAAAATTCTTAAAGAAATAAACCATAAGGAAGAAAAAAGAAAAAGACTTCAGAATCAGAGAAGAGAGGAAGTTAATAAGTGGGCCATTTAAGTAAAGAAGAAAGATCAAACCACCCGAGTAGACAAAACACAAAATGGCAGAAAACAAAAATCATATTTCAATAATATCTCTTAATGTCAAAGGACTTAACTCACCAATCAAAAGACATAGACTGGCAATGTGGATTAGGAAACATAATCCAATATATATGCTATCTGCTAGAAACTCACCTTATAGCCAAAGACATTCACAGACTGAAAGTGAAAGGATGGAAAAAGTTATACCATGCCAACGGTGACCAAAAAAGAGCAGGGGTAGCAACCCTGATATCCAACAAAACAGACTTTAAACTAAAACACATCAAAAGAGACAAATCAGGGCACTTCCTTTTATTAAAAGGAACAATATACCAGGAAGATATAATGATAGTAAATATTTATGCCCCAAATGTGGGTGCAAAAACATGTGTAAAACAAACCCTTCTGGACATAAGATCCCAAGTAGACCCAAATACAATAATTTTGGGAGACTTTAATACGCCTCTCACACCACTGGATCAATCTTCAAGGCAAAAGATGAGTAAAGACACTTTAGAACTAAAGGAAACCATAAACCAAATGGACCTAATAGACATTTTCAGAGTATTTCAACCAGGAACTACAGAATATACATTCTTCTCAGCAGCCCATGGAACCTTCTCCAAAATAGACCACATCCTGGGACACAAAGAAAATACCAGCAAATTCAAAAAATGTAATACAATTCCTTGCATCTTTTCAGACCACAACGGAATAAAAGTAGAAATCAACAACAGGAAACTCGAAAGAAAGTATTCAAATTCATGGAGAATGAATGATACACTATTGAATGATGAATGGGTAAGAGCAGAAATTAGGGAAGAAATAAAGAAATTTATGGAAACAAACGAAAACAGAGATACAACCTACCAAAATCTATGGGACACCATGAAGGCAGTAATAAGAGGAAAGTTTATTGCATTGAGTGCCCACATAAGAAGAACGGAGAACCACCAAGAACCCAATGACACAACTCAAGGACCTAGAAATTCTGCAACAGTCTATTCCCAAAGTCAGCAAAAGGCAAGAAATCATTAAAATTAGAGCAGAAATAAATGAAATAGAGAACAAAAAAACAATTCAAAGAATCAATAAAACAAAAAGTTGGTTCTTTGAAAAGATTAATAGAATTGATAAACCCCTGGCCAACCTAACCAAAAGAAAAAGAGAATCAACTCAAATTATCAAAATTAGAAATGAAAAAGGAGATATCACCACAGATAGTGAAGAAATTAAAAAGATTATCAGAAACTACTTTAAAAATTTATACTCCAATAGACTTGAAAACCTGGATGAAATTGACAGATTTCTAAGCACAGTTAACCTTCCTACACTCAACCAAGAGGACATAGCAAGCCTAAGCCAACCAATAACAACCAAAGAAATAGAAACGGCAATAAAAATTCTTCCACCAAAGAAAAGCCCAGGCCCAGATGGGTTCCCAGCTGAATTCTACAAAACCTTCAGTGAACAACTAATACCAATACTTCATAATATGTTCCGGGAAATTGAAAGAGATGTATCTCTTCCAAATTCCTTCTATGAGGCCAGTATCACATTAGTCCCCAAACCAAATAAAGATACTTCAAGAAAGGAAAACTACAGACCAATATCCTTGATGAACATAGCTGCAAAAATTCTAAACAAAATACTAGCTATACACATTCTAAACTATATCAAGATAATAATACTTCATGACCAAGTCGGTTTCATCCCAGAAAAACAAGGCTGGTTCAACATATGCAAATCAATACATGTTATTCAGCACATAAATAGAACCAAGAACAAAAACCACATCATCATAGCAATATATGCTGAAAAAGCATTCAACAAAATCCAACACCCATTTATGTTAAAAACACTGCAAGAAATTGGGATAGAAGGAAAGTACTTCAACATCATTAAAGCAATATACTGTAAACCCAAAGCCAACATTATATTGAATAGGGAAAAATTGCAAGAATTTCTGCTAAAGTCAGGAAAAAGACAAGGATACCCACTGTCACCACTCCTTTTCAATATAGTCCTTGAGACTTTTGCTGTAGCAATAAGACAAGAGAAGGAAATCAAAGGAATTCACATAGGAAGAGAGGAATTAAAATTATCCTTATTCACAGATGACATGATCCTTTATCTGGAAGACCCAAAGAACTCAACCAAAAGACTTCTGGAGCTAATTGACAAATTCAGCAAAGTCGCAGGATACAAAATCAACCTAAAGAAATCAGTGGCTTTTCTTTATGCCAAGAACGAATTCGCAATGAAAGAAACAAAGAAAACAATTCCATTCACTATAACTTCAAAACCAATAAAATACCTAGGAATAAACCTAACCCAAGATGTAAAAGACCTCTACGACAAAAACTATAAAACATTAAAGAAAGAAATTGAAGAAGACCTTGGAAGATGGAAAGATCTCCCGTGCTCATGGATAGGCAGAATAAATATCATCAAAATGGCCATTCTGCCAAAACTGATCTATAGATTCAATGCAATTCCCATTAATATACCAGTGACATTCTTCAGAGACCTAGAAAAATCAATCATGAACTTTATATGGAGAAAGAAAAGACCTAGAATAGCCAAAGCAATTCTCAACACTAAGAAACATGCAGGAGGCATTACAATCCCAGACTTCAAACTATACTATAGAGCAATAGTAGTAAAAACAGCATGGTACTGGCACAATAACAGATATACTGACCAGTGGATTAGAGTAGAAGATACAGAAACAAACCCATACATCTTTAGTCAATTAATCTTTGACAAAGGGGCCAAACACATACACTGGAGAAAAGACAGCCTTTTCAACAAGTGGTGCTGGAAGAACTGGCTAACCATTTGTAAAAAGATGAATCTAAACCCCTATATCTCACCAAACACAGGAATCAACTCAAGATGGATCAAAGACTTAGAAATTAGACCTGAGACTGTGAAGTTAGTAGAGGAGAGCATAGGTTCAACACTACAACATATTAGCACAGGCAGTAACTTTCTCAACAAAACCTCCAAAGCTCAGGAAATTAAAGTAAGAATAAACAAGTAGGATAGCCTCAAATTAAAAAGTTTCTTCTCATCAAAGGAAACTATCAATAACCTAAAGAGGAAGCCTAAAGAATGGGAAAAGATCTTTAGCAGCCACCATTCTGATAGGGGGCTAATATCCAGAATGTACAAAGATCTCAAAAGACTCTACACTAGCAAAACAAACAACCCAATCAAGAAATGGGCAAATGAACTAAATAGACACTTCACAAAAGAAGAGATACAAAGGGCCAATAGATACATGAAAAGATGTTCTTCATCACTGGCCATTAGGGAGATGCAAATCAAAACTACACTGAGATTCCATCTAACACCAGTCAGAGTGGCAAGCATAAAGAAATCAAACAACAACAAATGCTGGTGAGGATGTGGGGAAAGAGGAACTCTTTTACACTGTTGGTGGGAATGCAAACTAGTTCAGCCACTATGGAGATCTGTGTGGAGATTCCTAAGAAAGGTGGGAATCGATCCACCATATGATCCAGCTATACCACTCCTGGGTGTCCTTCCAAAGGGGTCGAATTCAGAGAAATACAGCAACATATGCATACCTATGTTCATAGCAGCACAATTCGTAATAGCCAAAATATGGAACCAACCCAGATCACCATCAACAGATGAATGGATAGCAAAACTGTGGGAAATACACACAATGGAATTCTATTCAGCCATAAAGAAGAACAAAATTATATCATTTGCAAGAAGATGGAAAGCCCTGGAGAACATTATGTTAAGTGAGATCAGCCAAGCACAGAAGGAGAAGGTACATATGTTTCCTCTAATATGCCCAAACTAGGAAACACAGAGGATACCAGTGGGACTCCAGATAATGAAGGGGAAATAGCAAAGTTTGAATGGAAAGATAGGAGAGGAGGAAGGCTGATCTTGATTAATGAGGGTCTATGTCTGAACATGTGTAAAATTATGAATATGACATGGTTAACCTGGACAACCATTGGTGGGAGGAGGGAAGGGAAAACGGGGGCAGGGGGGAGAGGGCACCAAATATAGTTTAAATGTATACTATTTATGTTCAATAAAAAAAATTGTTAAAAAATAAAAGAAAAGCTTGGTGGATGCAGATGAAGGGTAGAATGCCTCTGGCTTTAATCTCCAGTACCAAATGAAGGAACGAAAGAAGGGTTTGAATCCCAGTGCTCTCGCCCACTCGTCATGTAATCCTGAGATGGAGGTGAAACTTTCTCATTGTACCTTCATGTGTACATTTTTAATAATAATTATGCCTACATCACTAATTAATTGTAATAGTTGATAAAAACAAATTACATGAGCCAAGGGCAGGAGGGTTGGGGGTCAACATTTCAATCCTAAGTACAAAAAATATTTCTCCTTAGTCACAAGAGAAGCGATAGATATTTATCTTTTTTCTTCTTTCTTCTTCTTCTTCTTCTTCTTCTTCTTCTTCTTCTTCTTCTTCTTCTTCTTCTTATTTTTTGAGGTGCTAGGGATTGAACCTAGGGACATTCCTCCTCTGAGCTACACCTCTAGCCCTTTTTTGTTTTGTTTTTTCCTTTTTCTTTGTTTTGAAACAGCCTCACTAGATTGCTGCAGGGCTCACCAGGTCACTGAGCTGGTCTCAAACCTGTGATGCTCCTGTCTCAGCCTCCCAAATACTGGGATTAGAGGGCAGGTAGGGAGAGGGGGTAGCCCATAGCGGAGAAGAGATTTCAACAAACTCCTGGTAGATAAGAACAACTAAAAGCAGCTGAGGAGAGAAACAAAGGGAAGGAATCCGCATTTCAGAAAATGCCCCCAAGAAAGCTTGGTTGGAGCCAGTCTCTGGACAGTGGACTCAGAGGTCAGAACAAGGAGAGTCCACGGGAAAAGAGCTAAAACAGGGATTAAAATAACCTCTGCCTAAAGCTGCCTCCACTTCACCGACTCCGCCCCCACCCCTCTGGCAGGCAGAAAAACTGGAATGGCAGCCCAACCTTTACCTCCACCCTAACCGCTGGAGGGCTTTATCTTAACACCCTGAGCAAGCTTCCTGTTTAAAGCCAATACTTCCAGGGTGGACCAAGAGGATAAATCTCCCCTCCCTCTGCATTCAGAGGCCCAGCTGACCTCTGGCTCTCTGCCCCTGCTCTGTTGCAAAGGGAGGCCAGTGCAGATGATATTGTTTGTATCCTGGGCAGCTTTCCTATCTGGGGAAGAAGTCACTGTGGAAACCAAAGCACTCACAGCACAACTACCTATATCCGCTCTTAACACCTGTAAAGAAGGAGGCCTTCCTTTTCTGTTTTCTAGTAGGGACAGACATGTGAATAACACCTCATTACAGTGGATAGATAGCATTCAGTGTCTTTAAATTTATTTATTTCAATTTATTTAATCCTTTAGGGTTAAACTCTCTGTTAAGTAGGTATTGTTATAATCACTGTTTTACAATTGAGGAAAGTAAGCCACATAGAAATTTAATTACCTGTCCAAAGCCACAGAGTTAATAAGTGATAGAGCTAAGATTGCAAGCCAAAAACCTGCCTCCCAGAATCTACATTCCTAAAAGCTATGCAACACTATCTGACTTTTTTTTTTTCTAGAGTTTTTTTAAAGGAGCAAGATTAAGAAATGGAAGTCATTCACAGAACAGAAAAAAAAATAATAAGTTTTAATTATGGTTAGAGAAATTTGAAAACTTATTTCATGAGAGTCATGAAAACAGAAAACAACCAGAAAGGATCGGGGAGACCACGAGTTTTTAGAAATTGGAAATAGGAATGCCAAACATAGAAAGAAAAGAAAAAAAATCAATAGTTTGAGTGGAAGATAAGGTCAAGGAAATCTTGCAAAATGGAAAGCAACACTACAAAATAAAACATTAGTAGAAAAGTTAAGCAACATAGAGAATCTTGCCAGGAAGCTTAAAACTCAATTGACAGGTCCAAAAAGATAGGAAATGGAAAGTAGGCAGGAGGGAATTACATAAGATAGGCTGGAACAAAACTTCCAGGACCAAATATATAACTTTAGATTTTAAACGTTCAACAGGTTTCTAGATGAATAATAATTAAAAAAAACAGATGCAAATGAATCTTTGCAAAAATTTCAGCACATTACGGCTGAGGAGAAATGTTGAGAACTTCTCAGGAAAAGAACAAAAAAACCACGTGGGATGAAAGACCACACCGCAGACAGCCAAGAGAGTTTTCATCAACTCCTCTGGAATCTAAGAAGTGTTTGGAGCAGGCCTTGCCAGTGCTGAGAAGCAATGTTCTTGGAATGTGGTACAAGTTTAACTATTATCAAGGCTGGTGGCAAGACTGGTCAAACAAATTTCCACACTCTAATCAAATAAGATATAGTAGCATAGAGTGACAAATAACCAAACAAGATATAGTAGCATAAGCCTATTACTTATATGTATTATGTAACCACCAGGAAAACTAAAAGGATAAATGGTTGAAAGTCTACAGTTATGGGAAAGGAATATAGGAACAGGAGCAGAGCATGAGTCAGAAAACTTCACTTTTCACGACCGTTCTGGATTGTGACTTATTTATTTATTTATGTATTTATTTAGACAATTTTCAAGTGTTAACTTAATTTTATATATTTTTTAATAAAGTTTTAGAGTAAGTCAAATGCACCCTGTCAATACCTGGTATAGACAGTCATTAGCTGCTAGTGACCCATTCTATACTGAAGTTCTATTTTCTGCCTTCTCTCTACCGCACAGTCCCTAGAATAGCCTGAGTAAATTACTTAACTTTGTTCTCCTCATTTGAATCTCCTATAAAATTAAGAAAAGTAATGATCATTGTCCTTGCATGTTCTTAGAAACCTATTCGCCATTCAGGTTGCTAACAACCAGGCAAGGTGGCACATGCCTGTAATTCCAATACTTTTGAGGCTGAGACAGGAGAATCACAGGTTTGAGGACAGCCTCAGCAATTTATCAAGACCCTCAGCAGCTGAGGGAGACCTTGTTCCAAAATAAAAACTTTATTTTTTTATTATTTTTATTTTTATTTTTATTTTTTTATTTTTTGGTGGTACTGGGGGCGGAACCCAGAGGGTTTCTATCTCTGGGCTGTACTCCCAGACCTATTTTATATTTTATTTGGAAACAGAGTCTGACTAAGTTGCTGAGAGCCTCACTAGGTAGCTGAGGCTGGCTTAGAAACTTGTGCGATCTTCCTGTCTCAGCCTCCCAAGCGCGGGGATTACAAGTGTGCCCAGCTTCAAAATAAAAACTTTAACAGGGGTAGGGATGTAACTCCCAATTACTCCCCATCTTCTAAAACACCAAAAGTAATAATCATAATATTTTCTACCAATTGCATATGTTATTTAAGCCTCCTATGTAACCAAGTGTCCGTGTTCTTGGTTTTATACCAATTTTTATATCAATTAATTATTTGAAAACTGAATTAAGAAAAAATTTTATCAGATATATAATGGGGCTCAAATCAGTTATGAGAAAGAAGATCGTAAAAGGCTAAACATACCCTGTTTGTAATTTTAAACAAGTTGATACCATTTATTTTAAAATTTGAGTCTACCCTGATTTTTTAATGTTTATGCTCATACTAATATAGAAATTATATACTCATTTTTAAAGTAAATATGTCTATTATTAACTCTTTATTTTTGTTAGTGGTGATTGAACCCAAGAACATTCTCCTTCTGAGCTACACCCTCAGCCTTATTTTATTGATTTTTATTCTATTTTAAAACTGACCTCAAACCTGAAATTATGTCTCAGCTACCCAGGTACTGAGATGACAGGTAAGCATCATCACGCCTGGCTTCTATTATGAAATATTAAAAAAAATTAAAACCCCTACACTTGATTTACGATTTTCCTAAAGGTTGTCTCATAGGATGTGACTGTTGAAACATACAGGTTGCCACATAGGAAGAATATATCCTTATGGGAAGCATTTGATTTGTATTTCCTACATCAGTGCTTTGAGGACAAGTTAAAAAATACTGTAGATGAGATCCAAAATAGAAAGAATTTAGGACCACTTGTCTGTAATGAGTAGTAATAACCAGGAAAGGTGAAGATTATTATTTCCTGAAGCTCCTATTTGAAGCATGACTCTAAAATGTAATCAAGATCAGTACTGAGCACACATAATTGTGTCTGAGATGATAGCATACTTGCTACAGGATAGTAGCACAAAAATACTCAGTGTGATTTGGTTTCAGGGAAATATGCTGAATGCATGAGTTTCTTCTTGATGCTGTAACAAATAATCACATACTTACTGGATGAAATAGGATTAATTTATTATTTTGTGCGTTTTTAAAAATATACTTTTATTGGTGCATTGTAGTCTCACAACATAATGTAGATCAAGGTGATAGAGACATACATGCACAGAGCATTCAGTGAGCTTCCGCAAGTTCTCTCCCTACTCCCTCCCCTCTCCATACATGATAATGGAATTGGCATTGGTAATTTCACATATGTATATAACATTAGTGGAAGTGTTGGCTTCACTAACTCTCCCCACCCCTAGACTACCTCCCTCACTCCACTGAGGTTTCTCCTCCATTAACTGGAGTTCCTCTTATATCCCATTACTCCCTAGCTTCTGCTAGGAGAAAATATATGACCCTTCACTTTCTGAGACTGGCTAATCTCACTTAGCATACTGTTCTCCAGGTCCATTTATTTTCCTGAAACTGGCATATTTTTTATTCTTTATTGCTGTGTATAATTCCATTTTGTGTATCTTTCATAATGTTCATTTATCTGTTGAAAGACACCTAGATTGGTTCCATAATTTGGCTATTGTGGATTGTGTTGCTATAAACGTGGATGTCCATGTATCACTATAAGTCTTATATATGGGTTTTGCTTAGCCAAAATCAAGATTTGGTAGGGCCACTCTTTCCAGCATCTGGGGGCCATCTTTGTTTCTTAGTTTGTGGTCCTCTTTCCACCTACAAATGCTTTACTTTGCTTTTGCTTCCATGGTCATCTCTCTTTTCTGACTCTCACCTTCCTCCCTCCCTCTTAGAAAGATCCTTGTCATCACATTGGGCCCAATCGTATTCCAGGATGGTGGTCTTCCCATCACAAGATCTTGAACTTGATCACACGAACTATTGATCAGCAGGTTAAACTATGTGCAGGCTAAACTACCCCCAAAGACACCATGGCATACCGAGGATCTGAAGCTGAAGGAAATTAAAACCACAGGAGCACAAAGGTTGTTCTCCTTTCTTCACCTCTCTCCCTTGAAGTCATAAGAAGAACTCATTATTTCTGCTGAAGAGGGGTTCTGCACTATCATTTGATGCCAGGGGAAATCTGAACAAAGAGGCCTTACTGAATGGCCCCCAATTTGTTTGTTTGTTTGTTTGTTTGTTTGTTTTCTCATGAGGTCATAGCCTCTTTTTGTCCAGTCATGCTTCTATATTGATTGTCTTTCATCAAACCACAACAAAAAGATGCACAGTTCTCAGTTGGTGATGGTGGTACACGCCTGTAATCCTACTACTTAAGAAGCTGAAACAAGAGGATCACAGGTTTGAGGATAGCCTCAGCAACTTAGACTCTCAGCAACTTAGTGAAACCCTGTTTCAAAACAAAACATAAAAAGGGCTGGAGTGTAGCTCAGAGGTAAAATGCCCGTGGGCTCAATCCCCAGTCACACACACACACACACACACACACACACACACACACACCTTAGATGTCCAGATTCTCATTTCTTAAGGCTCCTGTGTCACATAAAACTTTAGTTAACTAAGTCTGTAATACTTTTCTCTTGTTGTTTTGAAGGTTCTGGGGATAAGGATGTGAATATTTTTGAAATCATTGTTTTATCTACCACAATGAAGTATAAAATTAATCTCAATAATATAACAATCTAGCCAGACATGATGGCATACACTTATAATCAAAGTAATTGGGAAGCTGAGACAGAGGATCACAGGTTCATGGCCAGCCTTAGCAACTTAGTGAGAACCTCCACAGCTTAGTTGAGACCCTGTTTCAAAATAAAAAAATAAAATATGGCTGGGAGTATAGCTCAGAGATAAAATGCCCCTGGGTTCAGTCCCTAGTACCACACACAAAGTAATTAATAATAATAATAATAATAATAATAATAATAATAATAAATAATAATAGAACAGTAATGGAAACACAAATAATCTTCTTGAAGTTAGTCAAGATGAATAAGCCAATGGCACACATTAAGCCAGGGTTTTTCTATGACTAACACAAAGAGAAAACACGACTTGACATATGGCTGTTATATTTGATTGGCATAGTGACTCAGGAGTTCATCTTTTTCAGAAGTACTTTTACCTTCATGGATGCTATGTAACGAATATGTGGGAGGGAGGAGGAGGCTGAAATTAGGGAAGGAAGGAATCAAGCACGACTCATTTATCATTTTATGTCAAGTGACTCATGAAAGTCATAAAATGGAAACTCGTTATCCACTGAAATAATTCAGTTAGATATACACAATCTGAAGTGTGTTCAAGAAAGCAGATTGTGTGTTTGTGTGTGTGTGTATGTGTGTGTGTGTGTGTGAAAAGGGTTACTGAATATTGAACCCAGGCACATTCTACCTCTGAGCTATACTCTCAGCCCTTTTCACTTTTTTTGTGTGGGGGGGGGGTCTGGGGGTGGAACCCAGGGGCATTCAACTTCCGAACTACACCCCCTGCCCTATTTTTTATTCTTTATTTTGAAACCGGGTCTCACTGAGTTGCAGAGGGCCTCACTAGGTAGCTGAGGCTGTCCGTGATCCTCCAGTCTCAGCCTCCCAAATGCTGGGATTACAAGCATGCGCCACCACGCCCGGCTACTCTCAGCCCTTTTAGTTTTTTGTTCTGAAACAGAGTCTGACCCATGTTGCTGAAAGTCTCACAAAGTTGCTGATACTAATCTTGAACCTGCAATCATCCGTCTCAGCCTCCCAAATACTGGGATTACAGGTATGTGCTACTGTGCCTGGCTAAGAGATCAGATTTAGAATAACATATAATGGAAAGAACTTTGGATCCATGCCCCATCTTATCATATGACTTTAAACAAGTCTTACATAGCCAGGTGTGGTGGCGCACGCTTGTAATCCCAGCGCTTGGGAGGCTGAGACAGGAGGATTGCACAGGTTCCAAGCCAGCCTCAGCTACTTACTGAGGCTCTCAGCAACTTAGTGAGACCCTGTTTCCAAATAAAGTATAAAAATAGGTCTAGGATTACAAGCCTGCGCCACCACACCCGGCTTTGCTGAAAGCTGAGACAGGAGGATAACACAGGTTCAAAGCCAGCCTCAGCTACTTAGTGAGGCTTTCAGCAACTTAGTGAGATCCTGTTTCCAAATAAAATATTTAAAAAAAAAAAAAGGTCTGGGAGTATAGCCCAGAGGTAGAAAACCTCTGGGTTCCACCTCCAGTACCACCAACATAAATAAATAATAAATTAATTAATTAATTAATTAAACAACTCTTACATATATAAACACATATATTATATACTCTATATGTGTGTGCTTGTGCATGTATATATATAGATACCTAATGCATATATGTGTGTGTGTTTCTAGAAAATGGAGCAATAATATTTGCCTCATAGATAGGTTGTGAAAGGTTGATGTAATCCTGTCAGCCTCATAGTGAACAATGAGTTATATGCCATCTCTTTTCAAGACAGTAACCTTCAATATATTACATAAAGGTCCGAGTTTATATCTCATAAAGTATGTCTTCAGATAGCTGCATCATCATAACCTAGAGCAGGAGACACTAGGCAGGAGAGTCATCTCCATTCTTTTTATGACGCCATTGGTTCTCAACAGATATTTCTGAGGTTAATTCTAACCAGTCACTTAAGATTTCACATAAATGCCTGATGTGTGATTCAGACACGTGCATTCCCTTATGATATTTCTGTTTGGAAGGGTTGCATCTAAATTTAGGGATAGGTGATTTTTGATGGTATGGCAACATCTTCTCTTCTGGGAATTCCACGGTCATTTTCAGGACTCCTTTTAAGCTTCCAGTTTGTTCTAACACTTCAACCTGGTATAATATGCAATATAGCTAACATAATCTGAACTGCATTCTCCACCTTTTTTTCTTTTTTAATTTTGAGTAAAATAAATATTTACTTTCTATATTCCACAATTGAATATTATTTGATCTGTATTACTGGGCTAGACTCTTAAGATCTCGATCAAATATTCCAGAAAAATAAATGCTCATGAAGTCATAGACGCGGTTTAGAAGTGCCCTCGGCATTCATTTGCTCTCACCCTTTCTCAATGTTTACATTCTCCGCGTGTTAGTGGTACAAAGAGAACTTCCATTTCTTTATGAAATGCATGATAATGAAGGCCTCCCGGAGACAAGGACTTCTAGCTCTGTCATCTAACACTCAGAAGACTGTACATCATGCTAGAACTTCTCTAATCAGACTTAATGGATAATATATCATCAGCCTGCATATTTCAAGACTTAATGATAATTTTTTGTTGTTGTTGTTGTTTGTTTGTTTGTTTGTTTGTGGTACTGGGGTTTCTGGAAGCCCTTCTACCTCTGGGCTACACTCCCAGACCTATTTTTACATTTTTATTTGGAAACAGCGCGCTGGCTTCGAACCTGCGCGATCCTCCTGTCTCTGCCTCCCAAGCGCGGGGATTACAAGCGTGCGCCACCACGCCCGGCCTTAATGATAATTTGAAATAAGTTTCTTACGGAAAGAAAAAACAGATTTGCAAACAGGATTTGGTTCATCCATCTCACTGTCTCTGAAAAGACCCTTCATTGTCTTCATTTCTTAAGCCTGTAGTCCTGGAAAGCTAGTCCATGAAGGGTGGGAGATTGTTCTTAACTGTGGGTGAGAAAGTTGCAAATGTTTGCCCAGGTGCAAGGGAGACTTGATGAACTCTTGAGGTTGAAGCACGTTTGCCATTACATCTTAACATATGTTTTTTACATTTTCTTTTAATACTCATCAGCACTGATATTCATTTCATCTTGTGACTTTTCTAAACCTCCGCCAGTAAGGCAATAAATCCAAATACTCAGGAGGATTTTTCAAAAATCAAAAAGGCACTAAACACAGAACTCACCACACATGAACTGAAATGTATTGAAGGAGGAAAATTATGAGAGGTTTTATTTTGGGGGGGTTATTTTTTATTTTTATTTATTTATTGTGTGTGTGTGTGTGTGTGTGTGTGTGTGTGTGTGGTACTGGGGGTGGAACCCAGAGCCTTTCTACCTCTGGACTATACTCCCAGACCTTTTTTATATTTTATTTGGAAACAGGGTCTCACTAAGTTGCTGAGAGCCTCACTAAGTAGTTGAGGCTGGCTTCGAACCCGTGCGATCCCCGTCTCAGCCTCCCAAGAGCGGGGATTACAAGCGTGCTCCACCAAGCCCGGCTCTTAAGTAGGTTTTAAAACAGCAGTTGCCCAATGAATGGTCTGAGGAGAACTAGCACCACATAGCCAAGGGGACTTTTTAAGAATGTAGCTCTGTGGTTTCCCAAATCCATGATATCAGATTATGGAAAATACTATGGGAAAAGATAAATAATTTCTACTATATTGTAATTTAATTTTCTTATTTTTATTTTGAGATAGGTTCTCACGACATTGCTTTTGAACTCCTGTAACCAAGGATCTCCCTGCTTCTGCCTTCTAAGTAGATGAGATTACAGGCGTGTTCCACCGTACCTCGCTTAGAAATTCCTGCTTTAATAAGCAAATATGATTCACCAGTGTACTATAGTTTGCAAATTATTCATCCAACCACAAATATTTGTTGAGTACCTACTATGTGCTATTCTAGACTGGGGATTAGCAAGTTATGGCCTGAGGACCATTTCTGGCCTGCCATCTAATCTGACCTGTGAACTGAGAGTGAATTTTCCTGTTTGTTCCTTTTTTTTTTTTTTTAATGGTTGAAAAAATCTGAAGAATATTACATGACATAAAAATTACATGAAAGTCAAGTTTTGGTGCTCATAAGCAAAATTTTATTAGAACACAGCTACACATTTTCATACTGTCGATAGCTGCTTTCATGAGACCACGGCAGATTGAGCACTTGGGAGAGTTTGAATGTGGTGCATTATGGATAAGCATGATGCACACCATAGCCATTTACAACTCAGATTTTCCTCGTGTTCTTAGGGTCATAGGTGTTTCCTCAACTGTGACCTTTTATTTTAAAGTTTAGTTAAAATTACGAGTGCAAATCATGTCAAGACAATTTAATAAATTAATTAATTAAAGGTGACTTTGAATGTCATACTCTCCATGTTCACTTAAATGTGAATTATTTTCTTATAGAACTAGATGACACATGTATTCATTATGCAAAGGTGTTTCAGTATGCAAAAATAATATAATATACAGCACCATACCTAGCATTCAGCACAGTATCTCCAACCTATAGGTAAACAAATTATAAAGTTGGGGAAAAAATATCTTATCATGACAGAATTTCTTCACAAAAACAAAGAATTTAAATGAACTATTACCAAAAGGTTTCACCTGTTACCCATATAAGAAACCCCATTTACCCGATGGTGATATGATAAAATTGCATTTGATGCAATAGCTAGAGAAATGTGCCCAGAGAATATAGGCTTACATAAAACTATTTGTCTCTCAATGAAAATATTGACTCAGAGTTGAGGACATCGACAAGAATCTCACTGATTAATTATGAAACTAATTAAATGATTTTGAATCGTTTTCCCTAGTTCTTGACGAATCAATAGGTGTTAAAGCTACTGCTTGGTTTTTGTTTATACAAAGAGGCAATGCTGACTTTAAAATGATTAAAATATTAGCCTCTATGAAGAGTCAGCATGCAGTTGCCACAGGCAAGGATGTTTTCACAGATTTTTGACAAAGTATAAATTCAGTAGAACCTAAAAAGTTGTGTTAAAATTGACAGTGATGCTGTGCATGGTGGTACAGGCCTGTAATCCCAGTACTTGGGTGGCTGAGGCAGAAGAATTTCAAGTTTGCGGACAGCCTCAGCAACTTAATGAGGCCCTGAAACACTTAGTGAGACCCGGTCTCAAAATAAAAAATAAAATAGGACTGGGGTTGTAGCTCAAAGGTAGATTGTCCCTAGACTCAATCCCCAGTACTACACACATGCACATGGGTCATGGTAAAAACAGTTGTAGCAGAAAGTCTTAGAAAAATTTGTAAAGTCTGTGAAAATGCAGTGTTTATAGCCTATTCACGGTGTTATTTATCATCAGATACTTGGAAGAAATATTTTATTCTAAGGGGTGTGTGTGTGTGTGTGTGTGTGTGTGTGTGTGTATGTGTTACTAGGGACTGAACTTGAGAAATTTCCACTTCTAAGTTACACCCTCAGCTCTTTTTACTTCTTTATTTGAAGCAGGACTTCACTAAATTGCTGAGGCTGGCCTTGAACCTGCGATTCTCCTGTCTCAGCTTCCTAGGTACTAGTATTACAGGCATGTACCACTACACCTTGCAATTTTTATTTTTAATTGAATTTATTTTAACTGTCACATAAAAACATAAAAATTGTACATGTTAATGGAATAACATGATATTTTGAGACATGTATATATTGTATAACATTTAAATCAGGTTCGACATGTGTATCTCTTCAAACATTTTTTATTTCTTTTTTTTAATTGGTGCATTGTAATCATACATCTTAATGGGGTACAAGATGGTACAGATATACATGCACACATTACTTATTTAGCCCTTTCCCAAATCCCTTCCTGTCCTCCATTTTTTATTTCTTTATGGTAAAAACTCGAAATTTCTTCTATTTTTGTGAGATGTATATTACTGTAATCTAGTCATACTTTGTACAATCGCACATACTTTGTACATACTTTGTACAATCGCACACCAAAACTTTCTCCACAAATGTGTAGTGAGTACATCTTCTGATCTCACACTACCATCCCAGTAACATTTCCCCAAAATATGCAAGTTGGAAGAAAATTTACATATTTCAAAACTCTTTTTGAACACACATTTGAGGAACTTATACCTAATACTTAATTTGAAGTTAATAATCTGCAATCTTAGCATGTGCTAAAACTTAAATATCAAGAGAGGAAGGAAGGTATGACCTCACATGCTTGTAATCCCAGTACTTGGGAGGCTGAGAAAAGAGGATTGCAGGTTCAAAGTCAGCCTCAGCAATGATGAGGCTCTAAGCAACTTAGCAAGACTCTGTCTCCAAATAAAAACTAACAGTAGGGCTGAGAGCGTAGTGTGTAGTTCAGTTCAGAGTGCTTCTTGGTTCCATTCCCAATACCACCACCACCACCCCCACACACACACTAAATCAAGAGAAGAAATTAATAGGATTTTTACATAAATATCTCCTAAATGAGGAATGTGCTCAAAAGTCAGATGTTAATGAAATCTATCAGAAAATATTTTCAAAGACGAAATATCGCTGGGCATGGTGGAGCACGCTTCTAATCCCAATACTTGGGAGGCTGAGACAGGAGGATCGCAGGTTCAAAGCCACCCTCATTTATTTGGTGAGGCCCTCCACAACATAGTGAGAACCTGCTTCAAAATAAAGAATAAAAACTAGGGCTGGGGATGTAGCTCAGAGGTAGAATGTCTAGAATGCCCCTGGGTTCAATCCTCAGTACTGCAAAAATAAATAAATAAATAAATAAATAAATAAATAAATAAATAAATAAAATCTCATATATAGGCAAAATCAATTTTCATAATAAGAAACACTAATTATAAGATTATAAGCCTCAATTAAGTAAACTGTTACCTTCTCCCCCACCCCAAAGAATAGGAATTTTCTCATTAGTAGATGTATATTACGAAAACATTATATTCACTCATTATTGTTGTATTTTTAATTTCATCAGTACAAAATATATAGAAAATTTTTCTCTCATATGTACGTATGATAGCCTTGATTTTGTTTTCTTTCCTTAAAATTCTAAGATTTCCTCGCTGACTCTTAAATAACTATTTAAATGACTACAAATAAATAACTGATATAAGAAATCATAATCATTTTCTAACAAATTAATCTTCCAACTTTTCCACTGACAATCAGTAGCTACTGGAACACATGTGTGTGGACAGAACTTGTTTGTTTACATTTCTGTTTTATACAAATAAATTGTTTCCTTCAACTATACCTTTAACTTTGCATCTTAAAGGAGCTTAGCCAAGAATGGTCACACACACCTGTAACCGTAGTACTTGGTAGGCTGAGACAGGAGGATTGCAGATTTGAGGCTAGTGACTGGTAATCTAGTGAGATCCTCTTACAAACCAAAAAAATAAAATTTAAAGAGAACTGGGTTATATATAGCTCAGAGGTAAAAATGCACCTGGGTTCAATCCCCAGTACCACAAATCATCATCATCATCATCATCATCATCATCATCATCATCAAAAGAGTTTATTTTCTGATGTATGTTTATATTGTTAATGGAAATTTGTATTAAAAATCAAAACATGTTGTTAATAATATTGTGATATCTTTGCATATTTACATGATTAACCAGGTAAAATGAAGCTATCTATTGGAGGTTCTAGCAAAGTAGCCCTTGTCCTCTTTTACACCTATTTTATAACTCTCTCCACATTCCTTGTTTCCATGAGTGTGTATTTGTGTGTGTGTGTGTGTGTGTGTGTGTGTGTGTGTGTGTGTGTGTTACTAGGGATTGAATTCATGGACATTCTACCTTTGAGCTACACCCCCAGCCCTTTTTATTTTATTATTTGGAAACAGGGTCTCACTAAATTACTGACAGCCTCACTAAGTTGTTGAGGCTGGCTTTGAACCTGCGTTTTTTTCTGTCTAAGCCTTCCAAATACTGATATTATAAGCGTGTGACACCAAGCCCAGCTTTGTTTCCACTATTAGCTCTTTCCCCCTGGACTTGATCTCTGAGTCATTAGTTATACCCAGTAACTGTTTATTGTTGTGGATTTTTAAATTTTTTTGTTTTGGGCACTGGGGATTGACCCCAGGGGCATTCTACCTCTGAACTCCCATGCCCTTTTATTTTTAATTTTGACACAGGGTTAAGTTGCTAAGTTGCTGAGGCTGGACTTGAACTTGCAATCCTTCTGTCTCAGCCTCCCAGGTACTTGGATTACAGGTGTGTACCACCTTGCCTGACTAAAGAAATTTTGATTTGTTCATTTGTTTATGGCTTCTTTCTTTCTCTTCCTTCCTTCCTTCCTTCCTTCCTTCCTTCCTTCCTTGGTACTAGGAATGGAGCCTAGGGACTTTTTACCTCTTAGCTACATTTCCAGACCTATTTTATATTTTATTTGGAAATAGGGTCTCACTAAGTTGCCGAGAGCCTCACTAAGTAGCTGAGGCTGGCTTTGAACCTGTGTGATTCTCCTATCTCAGTCTCCCAAATACTGGAATTACAAGTGTGTGCCACCATACCCAGCTTGTTTTTGGTCTTTTTTGTTTTCCTTTTTGGTACTGAGAATTGAACCCAGAGTCTCATTCATACAAGTATTTTATCAAAGAGCTACATTCCAGCTCAAAGGAACTTCTTGTTGTTGT
Source organism: Muscardinus avellanarius (assembly GCF_963383645.1). Classification (NCBI taxonomy): domain Eukaryota; kingdom Metazoa; phylum Chordata; class Mammalia; order Rodentia; family Gliridae; genus Muscardinus; species Muscardinus avellanarius. The sequence continues at coordinate 174,194,390 of NC_137787.1, forward strand.
TGTTGTTGTTGTTGTTGTTGTTGTTGTTTTGCTTTGTTTACTTTGTTTGGTACTGGGGATAGAACCCGGGTCCTCATGTATATAAAATAAGCTCATTACCAGTGAACTACATCCCAGCCCCAATAATTGTTTATTAAATCACCAAATTAGAGCTAGATCACTATTGAAAGCACAGCCATTGGACTATTTTACCTCCCACCATTAATTCAAAATGATCTTTCCAAAATTCAACACAAATCTCACAGATCTCCTCACTGCCTGGCATAACCCCCTTCCCAGGGCTTTCCGTCTGAAACGCTGAGTCTTTAACATGACATGGAAGATCCATCATGACACCCACACCTGCTTCAGCCCAGCTTCTTACATCTCTCTCCCATGGTTTCCCTTGTTCCTACTCAGTGTCCCCAAAATAACAGGTTCTTTTTTATTCCATTGGGTGCTTTTGTGCATGGGTCTCACTCCACTTATAATCTGAAGTTCTTGTTTTCCTTTTACTCTCTGAAAACTTCTTGAACTCAATGGGCCTGTCCTCTGGGTGCCTTTCCCTCCGTCAAATGCCTCCATGTTTAAGGCTCACCCGTGGCCCCTCTTAGGCTCATGGATGAGGACGAGCTCACTCATCTGTCTCCCTTATCAGTTCTGAGGCTCCTAGGGAGACAGTCATCCCTTCTGCCATCCATTTGTGTATGTGTTGTTCCCATAGTTATTATTGCATCTAAAATACAATTGGCTCTCAAGTACATGTTTTCTGAATGAAAGCCAGGCCCCTGTGGAAACAGAAACATCGGGCTCAATGGACAAAAACCAAAATCAAAATCATCAAAAACAACAAACATACTAATATTTACCAATATTTACCAATATTTAATATTTACCAATTACCTTCCATGGTTAAAAAAATCCTTTCACATCTGATCTTTTCAGCATCACTATAAAGTAGGTATCATTGGTGCCCTTTCACAAGAGAAACTGACAGTCAATTATGAACTCAGGGTTATGCAGCAAGAGGATGCTACAACCTGTTTCAAAGCCAAGGCTGTCAATTATACCTCTATTCTCCACTCACCCACCTACTTGGGCAATGAACTGACAAACCTGTTACTTTCTTCCTTGGTTCCCAGCTTCCAAATCTAGCTGATCTCATGAACTAACTTGTGCCATGATGTTAACAAAGTTATATGCTGCCACTCATTCTCAATTTCTGGAAAAAAAATATTTTAGCCCCTCAGAAATATCCTAGTAGAGTAATTTTGAGCCAACTTGGGATGATGTTTGAGAAGTCACAATGATCTTTCTAAGGTTCTAGAAATTAGGAAAGAAACTGTCTAGTTCAGTTAGTGGAAAAGTCAGATGACGTCTTTACCTAAAAATTGACATGTCTTGCTGATAAATGGTATTTCGACATTAGTAACTGTGATGTATGAGTTTAAACAGCCTCCATCTTCAGACCTTTTTGCATAAAACCTAGGGAAACCTAGTCAGGCCTCATGGCATACATCTGTAATCCCCATTCTTGGAAGGCCAACACAGAAAGATTGCAGGTTCGAGGCCAGCCTCAACAAAATAGTAAGACCCTCTACAACTTAGTGAGACCCTGTTTCAAAATTAAAAATAAAAGCCGGGTGTGGTGGCGCACGCTTGTAATCCCCGTGCTTGGGAGACTGAGACAGGAGGATCGCACAGGTTCGAAGTCAGCATCAGCTACTTAGTGAGGCTCTCAGCAACTTAGTGAGACCCTGTTTCCAAATAAAATATAAAAAAGGTCTGGGAGGTAGAAAGCTTCTGGGTTCCACCCCCAGTACCACACACACACACACAAAAATTAAAAATAGAATAGGACTGGGGGTGTAGCTCAGAGGTAGAATGCCCCCTGAGTTTAATCCCCAGTAGCACAAAAATAAATAAATAAATAAATAAATAAATAAATAAATAAATAAACTTTTAAAACTATTTACAGTATTTTCATTAATTTTACCTGAAGAAAATATTATATGTAAGATGTTACCAAATTTGCTTAAAATACTCAATATATAAAATATTCTAGAAAATGTTTAGGTGAGTTATTATAGAAAGCAGGTTTTTTTTTTTTTTACTGTAGCTATGGTAATAGTTTGCATGTTATATTTACGTAAGGTCATATCCTTGCTTAACTGTAAATTGCTTTTATAATTTTTGAGGGCAGTCATCTTTATTTTTTCTACTCCTACCTTCCTCCACTGAATAAAGGCAAGGACAGAACACTGGTCTTCTATATATTTTGGGGAGCAAGCACTGTAAACGTTACGTATGATAAAAAGGTTTTAACTACTATTTAAAGAGAAAAAGAAATGAATGGTGTGCACGCACACGCGCGTGCACACACACACTCACTCTCACACACGTAGTGTGTTGAAAGGAGAGAAAAAAAAGAGTAAAAGTTCATTGGAAGCCAGTGATTTATGGGGAAAGGCTCAGCGAGCTCACATAAAACCCAAAGGGGGGAAGTGGTCGGACATTGGGTCAAATCTCCATTCACACTTGGTGTAATAAAAGGCTGACTGTAGCCTTTCAGCACTGCTTCTAGTCATAGACAATAGCAACTGCAGACCAAGGCTAATAACAGGATTTAGCATAAATCCACCACAGGAAGTGAACAGTTGAACTGGCAAATAATTAGCCAGGAAACATTTTATAGCAGCATCAGGATGCGTCCGTGAGCTTTGCAGCCCTCAGTGCACGGGAGATCGTGAAAACAGAATTAGTTCTCAGCGACTGTAATTTTCATGTGTGTGTGTGTGTGTGTGTGTGTGTGTGTGTGTGTGTGTGTGTGTTGTAAGATGGCTCTTTTCCCCTCTTTTCTTTTCACAAGCCGGCCTTATTTTTCCTGTCCTAATTTAGCAACCCCAGCGAGGGTTTTGAAGTCTCGGGGAAGGGGGTTGAGAATGTTCTCTTTTTTTCTCCCGTCGATGCTTTTTTATTGCAAGGTGGATGGTGTTTATTTTGCACAGCTAACAAGTGAGTTCAAAGCAACGCGTTGCTCTTGAACTCCTGCCAGATTCCCAAAGCTGAAAGCGACCTGTACTATCAAAGCCTGATTAATTTGCAAAGGAATGTCAAAATGACTGGTGTGCTGCGGTTTCCACCACCCGCTTCATTTGACACTTAAAGGAAAGCTAAGTAGGAGTGTAAAAGGAAGGAAACTCATTCAAGGCAGCCCCCGCACAGATGTGGGAATACATTTCAGGGGAAATGGAAGCTCATGCGGGGCACTCGCGTTTCCATCTTCTTGGCTCCTTGTTTTAGTTACTGCTGTGGTAAGGACTGTAATAAACATTAAGTTTCTGTTCTCCCCCTCAGTGGCATTAGGAGTAAGTGCTGTCACTAAACTTGGCTTTGAAATTCTATTAAATATCTACATGAACTGCCTCATCTGATTCAGTCACCAAATAGCAGCCCCATAAAGCAAACATGTATTCCAGGCTGATATTTTTCTCCCTTTCTGGGGGAGGGAGTAGGGTTCTATGATTGAACCCAGGGGCATTTTACCTCCCAGCTGCACCCCCCTCCCCTTTCATGGTACTAGAAATTGAACGCAGGAGGATTTTGCCTTTGAGCCCTTTTTTTTTTTTTTTTTTTTTTTTTGAAACAAGGTCTTGCAAAATTGCTGAAGCCGACCTCAAACCTGCGATCTTCCTATTCCGTTCTCCCAAATACTGGGATTATTTTATAGGCACGTGCCACCATTCCTGGTTCAATCCTTTTTATTTTGAAACAGGATCTCATTCTGCTGATGAAGGCCTCACTAAGTTGGTGAAGCTGCTTTCAAACCTAAATCCTGGCCCAGCCTCCCAAGTACTGAGATTACACAGGTGTGCATCACCATGCCCAGTGATTTTTCTCCTTTAACACTCTAAAAAGTCATTTTCTTAAAACTAAGAAAGCTATGTTTATGAATCAAATTGTTTTAGGAAAAAATAAAATGACCAAAGTCTTAAACCAGACATATGTTAGAAAGCATAGTTCTGATGTATTATTTAAAACTTCTATTTAGCTTACCCAAGAAGTATTAATTCTAAAAAAAAAAAAAAAAATCATAGAATTAGTAAGGACCAAATAAAAGACTTTGACTTAATTTAGTCTAATTCTAATCTCTGTGTCCAGATTGCAATTTAGAATCTCAATATTAATTTTAAATATACATAGATATATGACATTAGCAATTCCCCCAAAGTAAATTCACCTACAAATAATTTCCCTAGGCATTGACTTTGAATTTCACTATTGTTCCTGATTATTTTCATTAGAAGTTTGCCATGATTTATATAGAGATTGTTATTACCCAAGTACTGGACTCTTATCTTCAAATATTATCCTCCCTGCTTGACTTTGTTTTGTTTTGTGTTTTGTTTTGTGTGGTACTAGGGATTAAACCCAGAGGCATTCTATTTCTGAGTTACATCTCCAGCCCTACTTTATTTTTTATTTTCAACAGGGGTCTCACTAAGTTGCTGAGGCTGGCCCTGAACCTGCAATCCTCCTGTCTCAGCCTCCCACATACTGGGATTACAGGTGTGCACTACTGTGCCTGGCTTCCTCTTGCTTGGGCTTTTAACATACATTCATTAACGTTGCTCTCTAAGACTTAATTTCATATCTCCACATGCTGTTGGTCATTAAACATGTACCTTATTTTTATTATGAAAATATGAGGGAGGCCCAGGAAGTATAGCTTAGTAGTGGAACAAATGTTTAACAGAAGTGAGGCCCTGGATTCAGTCCACAGAACAGAAGGAGGAAGGAAGGAAGGAAGGAAGGAAGGAAGGAAGGAAGGAAGGAAGGAAATAAGGAAGGAAGTAAGGAAATAAGGAAGGAAGGAAGGAAGGAAGAAGGGGCTGAAGAAAAGATTCTAGGATGCCTCTGTTGCACAAAAGTGGATTCTGGAGGCATATTCATGCTATAGTTAGTCTTAAAAGTGGGCGAATCTCAAATTGAGTTTCCACTCACACTGGAAAGATGAAAGCTTGAGTCAGATGGACAGACCCAGGTGGGGTAAAAACTGGAGCACTCACCAATTACATGGCCTCTACTAATTAATGAACCTTGAAAGGATTAGCTAACTTCTTTATGTATACAGTGAGAATAATATTGACACCTAACTGTGCCTTATTGAATTCAGTACCATACACATCAAATCATAAATATTCAGTAACTATTAGCTATTACAAAATCAAAACAGTTTGGAAATTATACGTAGCAAGAATCAGAAGTTCCCTCTATTAGGCTTAACATGCAGGCAAGTCTGTTTCATGGAAAAAGTACCTAGAGGTATGGCCTTTCCCAAGTTTCGGTTTGATTGCAAGCTTTGTCTTGCTATATTCTTGGTCCTCTGAGTTCGTTTTCCTCTCCTCATAGTTGTACAATAGCTGTGAGTAGCAATGAGATCAGTAACTTTTTTGCTCATGCAGTAGAAAAGAGAGGAGAAAAAAAGTGCTTCTTCAATCATGAAATAAAACTCTTCCCTGACTGGGACAAGGTAAGCTTTGCAGCCATCACGTGTGGCAAGATGTAGTCACCAGAGAAATATTTTGCCCTAATTGTCTGCAGCCTCCTTCCCTAGACTGGTTTCTAGTATGAGGGAGGAGATCTCTGTGATGATCATCTCATCCCAGAAATGACTACAGAAGTCATCATCCTTCGAGTCACATGGGCTAGATGGAGAAGAGTGGGGGCATGGATCAAGAAAGTTCTGTAAGAAAGGCCGAAAGGAGTGTCAGGGACAAAAATGGAATGCTTCTATCAGAAAGTTAGACCAATGGGTCAATAAAGTTCTAATTGCAAATGTAAGGGCAGGAGTTATCTTTTAATTATCAATATCCAGAAGCTGTTGGCTATCCCTAAACCTAAAGGGACAGGGAAGGAAACAGGTACTGAAATCTGGGGGAAAGAACTCTATGAACAAGTCTACTCGACAGGAGCATGGCCTTTATCAATAGACTCCGTCATGTCCCATCCATCTTAAACAGCTTTGCAGGGGTCATTTGCAAGCTCTGTTGTGATACCACTCTCCTTCCAACCCTAATTTCTCGCCAGTGCGTCTTATTGGTAGAAGCAACCAGAAGTCAGAGGGCTTGGGATCCACTTGATAGAATTGAGAGAGGCCAGGCTCCTGGGAGGCAGAGCTGGGTGCAGGGGCAAATGGGAGTTACTCAGAACTAGGACAGATCACTTCTACATAAGCAAACAACAGATTACATTACACTCTAAGACAAAATCAAAACAGAAAAGAGAGAAAAGAGAAATGAAAGTATGGAAGAAAGGTGAAGTCCTAGAAAGTGAGAAAATATTCTAATCAATACACAGAAATACATTGGAAACACAAGAATTAAATATGGTGCAAAAGGATTTGCATTATTCTGCAAAGCAAAAGAGAAAATATTTTCAGAGGTTAGAGGAAGCAATCAAGCAAAGGTACCTTTCCTCCTCCTCCTCCTCCTCCTCCTCCTCCTCCTCCTCCTCCTCCTCCTCCTCCTCCTCCTCCTCCTCCTTCTTTTTCTACACCTCCAGCCCTGTTTTTTTTATTCTTTTTACATTGAAACAGGGTCTCACTGAGTTGCAAAGGGCCTCACTAAGTAGCTGAGGCTGTCTGCAAACCGCGATCCTCCTGTCTCTGCCTCCCAAATTCTGGGATTACAAGTGTGCACCACCACACCTGGCTTCAAAGGTACTTCCTGGGAAAAAGAATACATGCATTCATTTTGCTAATATTTTTTAGTACCTGCTCTGAAACGCATTGAGGAAATGCTTAAAAACTCGGGCTAGGTGTTTTGTTTTGTTTTGTTTTTTGTGGTGCTAGGAATTGAATCCAGGGGCATTCTACCTTAGAGCTACACCTCCAGCTCTATTTTGATTTTTTATTTGGAAACAGGATCTTGCTAAGTTGATGCAAGCCTCACTGAATTACTGAGATTGGTTTCAAACCTGCGATCCTCTTGCCACAGCCTCCCAAGTACTGGGATTATAAACATACACCACCACGACCAACTTCCAAGTTTCAAATCTTAAAGTCACTACTTACTAGCAGGGCCACCTCAGGCAAATTACTTCTCTCTGAGTCTAGGTTTTCTGTTCTGTCAAGTGGTGCTGTTACTAATGACCTTCTGAGTTGAAGTATATAAAGCTTGATAGTTTTATCAAGCTTTCTGGTACATACTAATTATATGACAAATGGTAGCTTTCCTTGTTACTCTGCTTTTGACAGTCTCAGAATTTACTCTCTATTAGAGATATATACAACCTATAAATAAATATGCACAATAAAATGTCATAGATGATATGATAAAAATCTGGTTATGTGCAGAAAGGCCAAAGAAGAAAAACAAACTTATTAGTTTGAGCCAGAGACATATTCAGGTAACTGTGCATGGTGGCACATGCCTGTAATCTCAGGACTTGGGAAGCTGAGACAGGAGGATCGCAGGTTCAAGGACAACTTCAGTAAGTAGTGAGACTTATCAACCTAATGAGTCAACAAATGGGATTAAACAACAATTATAAACTTCCTTCAAACACATTTCTCAGCTACACCGTGTTGATGAAAAACTGGCATCTTGCTGGGCAGGGTGGCGCACATTCTTAATTCCAGTACTTGGAAGGCTGAAACAGGAGGATCGCAGGTTCAAGGTCAGCCTCAGAAATTAGTGAGGCCCTGAGCAACTTAGTGAAGCTCTGTTTCAAAATAAAAAGGCCTGAGAATGTAGCTTGGAGGTAGAATGCTTCTGGGTTCATTCTCTAGTAACACACACACACACACACACACACACAAGTAGCATCTTCCTAAAGTTGTCCCTGAGTCCTTTAACTTACATCCAACCTCCACTTAATCATCAGGTCTGTCTGAATTTTGCCCTTGAAATTTTTTATGTCTGCTACAGCTAGATATAAAATGCCCTCTCAATGGTTCATTGATTAATCGGGGTTGATATAGTTAAGTCATGAGGGTTGTAATCCCAGCAGTGGATAAATCCACTGTAATAGATTTATCTGAGATGTGGCCCGGGCCAGTAGGATATGGCTGGAGGGGATGGATCCCTCAGGATGCAGCCTCGGATGTTACACATGGTTTCTCCTCCCCGGCTCTCTCTCTTGCTTCTGGCCTCCATGTTGTGAGGAGCTCAGCCCATGTGCTCTCCCTCTCTCTGCCTCCCACTGCCATGCCTTGAGGGTCGCAGTCCCTGGCCTCACATGGAAGGAGCCTCAAACCATAAGAAAATAAGTTTTCTTTCCTCTAAAGTATGTGGTCACTCTTTTAGATTATATCTTTAAGACCGCTTACTTACCTCACCTTTCTCTCCATACTATCACGACCTCTGAGTATTCCTTGAATACTGCTCTTACCTGTTCTCCTTCCAGTTCGTCAAAAACCTCTGTCAATTTTATAATATTTTATTCCTGCTGATTCATTTTAATTCTTCCTGGGTTCAGGCTATGCAGTTTTTTTGTTGTACAACCTCCTCATCAGTTCAACTCAGGACTTCTCACCTGGCATATGAATGTAGCTTCACCTAGCTTCTCTGCTTCATTGACTTTATTCACACCTTCTCCCCCAATCGATCATCTAAGACACAAATCTGTGCTTGTCACACAGCTACTTAAAACCTTCCATTGTCTCTCTCATGCCAACAGGATAAAGGCTACGACCTCCCACAGGGCTGGCAATGAATGTCTTCTATGCTTCCACTCCTTCTCCCCACCATCCATTCCCACCACTCCAAGTTTCACTAAGTAGTTTCTAATTATATACATTAGCATAACCATAAATCCCAGTTACCCTAAAATGAGCTATTTAGTCATTTCCTGTTCTTTTATGCACAACTTGTGGTTCTTCAATACCTCTAATTATTGAATTAGAATATATTGCAATATTCTCCAAAGTGCACACAGTAGTCAAGCAGTCTTGGATAGTCATAATTACAAGTGTAGGTCTAGCACTCTGCATTAAGATATTGAAACTAATAATGTCTCCACCATTGAAATACAGAACAATTATTATGGATCAAGCTTATCTGGTTTATTTATTTATTTATTTTTCTAATTTATTTATTTATTTTTTTATTGGTGCACTGTATTCATACATCATAGTGGGATACAAACTTTTGTAGACATACATGCACACATCGCCCAGTCAGCCCCCACCCGACCCAACCCCCTCTCTCCCCATCCCTCCCTCCCATGCTTGGCTTAGTGGTTGACATCTAGTATTATAGCAATTTATCCAAAATTAAAAATGATAATCTCACATAACAGTTTCATTTGTCTGATATCAAGCTTTTGATGACTTAAAGATAACATTTCAATATTTCTTTTTACTTTCTTTCTTACCAGAGAATATTTTTTCTATTTTTTAGGTGAAACTATCATATATTTATATATTTATTTTTCAGAAAAAAATCTATCCTAATATGGAATATGGACTCTAGATACCCAAAACGATATTGAAAAAGAACAAAGCTAGAAGATATATATTTTCTGATTTCAAACCATATAAAGCTACAATAATTGAAACAGTGTAGTACTATTTTAAAGGCAGATATATAAACCATTGGAGTTAAATAAAAGCCTAGAGCTAAATTCTTCCCTATATTGTCAAGTTATTTTTGACAAGGTTTCCACGAACATTTGGTGGTAGAAATAATAATATTTTAACTAAATATTGTTGAAACATAATAATTACATGGAAAAGAATAAAGTTGGACCCTTACCTAATCCCATATACAAATATTAACTCAAAATAGATAAAAGACCTAAATATAAATCTTAAGACTATAAACTTTTAGGAGAAAATCTGGGTCATAAAACCTCACAACATTGAAGTTGGCAGTGATTTCTTGGATATGATTTCAATGGCACAGGCAAGAGAAGAGTATACAAACTCCCTAAAAAATAAAAAAAAAAATATTGTATATCCAAGACAATGTAAACAGAGTTAACAGTTACTAATAGAATGGGATAAAATATTTCCAAATGCTATATCTGAAGGTATATTAATATTCCAACTAGAAATCCTAAAAATTAACAACAATAAAGGCAAACAATACCATTTAGAGATAGGTAAAAGACTAACATAAATAATGAATCTCCACAGATAACCAGTCTTAGTTGTCTGTTGGATGGAAACTCTTGTTTCTCTGGTTCTGGTGTGTGTTACCTATTTCTTCTTTATAGTTAATCTCTTTGAGTATTTTCTCTAGCGCTGGTTTTGAAGACATAAATTCCTTCAGTTTCTGTTTGTCATGGAAGCTTCTTATTTCTCCATCTAATTTGATAGAAAGTTTTGCTGGGTAGGAAATTTTTGGCTGGAAGTTGTTTTCTTTCAGAGTTTGGAATATGTTACTCCAAGCCCTTCTGGCTCTCATGACTTGGTTTGGGAAGTCTGGAGTGATTCTAATTGGTTTGCCTCTGAATGTCACTTGGCCCTTTGTTTTTGTTGCCTTTAAGATTCTCTGCTTGGCTTCCACATTGGTCATTTTGACAATTATGTGGCGTGGGGATCCTCTTCTCCGATCCTGTCTAAAGGGAGTTCTATAAGTTTCCTGGACCTGTGTATCAACCTCTTGCTCTATGTTTGGAAAATTTTCTGCTATTACTTCCTTGAAGAGATTGTTGATCCCTTTGGTTTCACTTTCTTTTCCCTCCTCTATTCCAATTATTCTTAGGTTAGCTCTCTTAAAATGGGCCCATATTTCTTCAATGTCAGATTCCTGCTGTCAGATATTTTTTTCTAGATTAGAAACTATGCGTTCATTTTTGGAATGATCATCTTCTAAGAGCGAGATTCTGTTCTCCATGTGGTCTAATCGGTTGTTTGTACTTTGAATTGAGGCCTTTACTTCATTAATTGCATCCTTTATGTCTTTTTGGCTCTCTCTGAGTTCTTTTCGAAGCACCTCTATTATTTCTACAGTTATTTTCCTGATTTGATCTTCTAGAAATCTCTGAATTTCTGTTTTATCGGGTTCTGATGTTGTGGGGTTGTGGGCATTCATTGCTCCAGTATTATTCCTCTTTCCTATGATTTCAGAAGTTTGTGCCTTCTCTGGGTTCTTCCCTTGGGTCACTATGACTTCATTTAAGGTGCTCTGGATCTCGAGTCAGTAGTATCTCAGACCCCACTACTCCTTTACTGGGTTGTATCACAGAGTCTCCGACCCAGAGAGTCGATAGAGGCTGCTTTAGACTGTGGGGGGTGCCAGGTTGCACGTTCTCCTATGGTGTGATATCACTGCCACCGCCCCTCCCCCACTGGGTCAAGTCCCAGGGAGTACAGTACTGGGATTTCTCCTCTGTGGCCCGCAATTTGACTCACTGTTCTTGAGTACGCAGATGTAGCTGTACTGTATTCGGTGAATTCTCTGCTGCTGCCGCCTGTGGCAATATGGCGCCACTGCCACGCCCTCGGCCGTGAGGCTGGCGTATTTCTTCTTGGTTTTGATTTCCACTCTCAATCCCTGCGGCATGTGCTGAGCTCAGCCACTGGGAGCTTTAGATTTTACCTGCAGCGAGAAATCCTGCCTGGCTGTTCCGCAGCGGCTCACCTCGGCTTGCTGTAGCCTTCTGGTGAAGTCGCCGCTGCCGCCGGCAGTATGGCGCTGCTGCTGCGGTCTCGGGAGTGAGGCCGATGTATCTCCTCTGTGGCTCTGAGCTCTGTTCTCAGTCCGCTTTCTCTCTGGAGCCTGGTGATTTTTTTGTTTCTCTGGTGATGGTGTTTTCTGGCTATGAAAGGCGCTGATTTTGTGGTAATGGAGATTAGTTGTTAGCGGGGCTCTTAAGGCCCGCTTTTCTCGGTCGCCATCTTCCCGGAAGTCTATCTGGTTTATTTTTAATCCTGTTATATAAAAAGAGCAGTAATGACAATGGTAATGATAGCTATCGTGTATTGAGGACCAACAATATCCCCAGATGTTGGTCAACAATTCATCATAAAATTGTCTTAATAGTTCTCATAGTATGCAGAGACTAAGTATCAATGAAACTTAGGTTCTTCCCCAAAACAATAATGCCAAAGTGAAGATTCAACCCAAATCTCTCTGACTCTAAGGCTTCTTCTCTTGCCACCATGATACATTACTTAAAAGTTAGCTGGGTGTGGTGGCACATGTCTGCAAATCCTAGTACTTGGGAGGCAGAAACAGGAGGATCACAGCTTCACAGTCAGCCTCAGCAACTTAACAAGGCCTTTTGCAATTTAGCAAGACCTTGGTTCAAAGTAAAAAAGATAAAATAGGGCTGATAATGCCCAGGAGTTCAATCCCTAGTAACACACACAAACACACACACACACACACAAACACACACGCACACGTGCGTGAGCACGCAACTTTAAAGTTTATTAATTAAACTGGTTATGGTGGCACAAGCTTGTAATCCCAGTATTTGGGAGGCTAAGACAAGAAGATCACAGGTTCAAGGGAAAGACTCAGCAATGTAGCAAGACTCTCAGCAACCTAGCAAAACCCTATTTCAAAACAAAAAGTTAAAGCCAGGTGTAGCAGTACATGTTTCTAATCCTAGTAGACTGGAGAATTGCAGGTTCAAGGACAGCCTCAGCAATTTAGTGAGGCTCTCAGCAACCTAGTGAGACCCTGTTTTCAAAATAAGAAATGAAATCAGTTTGGTGATATAATTCGGAGGTAGAATGCCTCTGGGTTTGATTCCAAGTACCAGAGGCGGGGGGGGAGTTTTAAGAGCACAGATTGAAGGTAAAATGGCCCTGGGTTCAATACTGAGTATCACACACATACATAGTGTTTATTAACTGTATAAATAAGTGCATTACTTATCATGAAATACATATAAAGTTATATTTGACTCTGTTTACATTTATGATTTATTTTTACCTACTTGGGAGAAAAACAGTTTATCAAAGCTTATAACATTTGCAGTAATGTTCAAAGAGTAGCAACATAGTATTTTTAAAATTTGTACTTGGCTATAAAAAATCCTACTTAAGTTCAGTGCATATGAAAAAAAGCGGTCCTAAGCATACCTACTGTTAGTGTTTGGATTTGGAAGTCAGAGAGAGGGAAAGTGCCTGGCTGTGTTCATGTCACAGAGGCTGGAATCAGCAGGAGGAGGAGGAGCCATGTATAATCCACAAGGCCACACCCCAGGAACCTCCTCTTCCAGCCACACCCTACCAGACTACCAGATACCACCCAGGTAAACCCACTGCAATAAATTTATTCTCATGACTCAACTATATCAACATTGAATGTTAATAAATGAGCTCTTAGGAAATATTTTATATCTATTTCTTCTCCTTCTCCTTCTCCTTCTTCTTCTTCTTCTTCTTCTTCTTCTTCTTCTTCTTCTTCTTCTTCTCCACCTCCTCCTCCTCCTTCTTCTTCTCTTCCTTTCTTTATTTCTCTCTCTATATATATATACAATATCATCACAGATAACAAAAAATCCAATAAATTCAATTTATTTGATACCAAAACAGAAAAGATTATGGCTTCTGTCTTGTACTTCTATTTCTCCTCCTCCTCCTCCTCTTCCTCCTCCTCTCCCTCCTCCTCTCCCTTCCATATATATATGGCATATATACATATATACATATACACACATACACATATATACACATATATACACATATATACATACATATATATATATATATATATATATATATATATATATATATATATTCACACCTGGGATCGGTAAGTTGAGAGTGACATTGAATCAGTCATATAGGCCTCTTCTGACCAACAGACAATGAGGGTGTGATGCCTGCCAATAACTGTAAGAGTGAACTCGGAAGCAGATCCTGTAGTTCAGTGGAGTCGTGAGCAGATACATCCTTTCTAACTTCATGACTGCCGCCCCAGAGAAACCTTGCACCAGAATCAACCAGGTATTGTGCTTTCTGATTCCTGGCCCTCAGAAATTAGGAGCTAATAACCGTTTCAAGAAACTATGTTTAGGGATGCTTTGTAACACAGTACCTACCTTCAGAAAATTATTTTAAGGGTAAAGTAAAAGAAAAAACTCAGAAAAAAAAAGAAATCTTTTTTTTTAAGTGCTATCTAAAGGTCTGCATATTATCATGCATAATCCCATCTCACACTAACTTGAGAGTAGGTGGAATGTCTCCAGTGTCTTAAAAGAGATTTCAGCTATGAAAACATTCTCCTCAAATTTCAGTAAAATAAAAGATCTCTAAAATATCACAAGCCATATTCATTATCATGGACAACTCCCAGTTAAATAAATTTTTTCTGTCTTACAATGAAAATTGAACTATAGTAGTTTACTTTGCTTTTCTATGAAATAATAAAAAAAAAAAGGTTTACTTTCCTTCACTAAGGAGACATTACTCTTTGACACTAAGAAGATAATGGTTCTGCTAGGATTAAAAAAAAAAAAAGTGAATGTTACATTCATAATCACAGCACTCAGATTAAAATAGATCCAGCATGCTACCATCACATATGCATAGCCAGAAATATCCCCCCAAAATATCTTTTGTTTTAGTCTTGGAAGCATTGTACCTCCACATAGTCTGTGTGTGTGTGTGTGTGTGTGTGTGTGTGTGTGTGTGTGTTTTACTGGGAATTGAATATAGGAGATTCTACCCCTAAGCTACACTCCCAGTCCTATTTTACTTCTTATTTTGAAACAGGGTATCATGAAGTTGCAGAGGACCTCACAAAATTTCTGAGGCTGGTTGAGAACCTGTGATCCTCCTGTTTCTGCCTCCTAAGTACTGTGATTACAAGAGTGCACCACTATGCCTGGCTTTATTTTTTTATTTTTTTACTTTTTATTTTTGGTTTTGGAAACAGGGTCTTGCTAGTTTGCTTAGAGTCCTGCTGAATTGCTGAGGCTGGTCACAACCCTGCAATCCTTGTGCCAACCTCCCAAGCACTGAGTTTACAGGTGTGCATCACTTCACCCAGCTCAGAAGTCCCTTTTAAAGTAGCTAACATTCGGACTTCCAGGAAGATGGTGACCGAGAAAAGCGGGGCTTAAGAGCCCCGCTAACAACAAATCTCCATTACCACAAAATCAGCGCCTTTCATAGCCAGAAAACACCATCACCAGTGAAACAAAAAATCACCAGGCTCCAGAGAGAAAGCAGACTGAGAACAGAGCCACAGAGGAGATAACCGGCCTCGCGCCCGAGGACGCGGCAGACGCGGCAGCAGCGCCATACTGCCGGCGACAGCGGGGAGTTCACCGGACGGCTACAGCAAGCCGAGGTGAGCCACTGCGGAACAGCCAGGCGGGATTTCTCCAAGCAGAGAGCGTCTAAAGCTCCCAGTGGCTGAGCTCAGCACACGCTGCAGGGATTCAGAGTCGAAATCAAAACTAAGAAGAAAACGCCAGCCCCATAGCCGAGGGTGTAGCAGCGGCGCCATATTGCCACCGGCGGCAGCAGCAGCAAATTCAGCGAGGCCAGTACAGCTACATCTGCGAACTCAAGAACAATGAGTCAAATTGCGGGCCACAGAGGAGAAATCCCAGTACTGTACTCCCTGGGACTTGACCCAGTGGGGGAGGGGCGGTGCCAGAGATATCACACCATAGGAGAACTTGCAACCTGGCACCCCCCACAGTCTAAAGCAGCCTCTATCGACTCTCTGGGTCGGAGACTCTGTGATACAACCCAGTAAAGGAGTAGTGGGGTCTGAGATACTACTGACTCGAGATCCAGAACACCTTAAGTGAAGTCATAGTGACCCAAGGGAAGAACCCAGAGAAGGCACAAATATCCGAAATCATGGGAAAGAGGAATAATACTGGAGCAATGAATGCACACAACCCCACAACATCAGAACCCGATAAAACTGAAAATCAGAGATTTCTAGAAGAGCAAATCAGGAAAATAACTGTAGAAATAATAGAGGTGCTTCGAAAAGAACTCAGAGAGAGCCAAAAAGAGATAAAGGATGCAATTAATGAAGTAAAGGCCTCAATTCAAAGTACAAACAACCGATTAGAACACATGGAGAACAGAATCTCACTCTTAGAAGATGAGCAATCCAAAAATGAACGCATAGTTTCTAATCTAGAAAAAAATATCTGACAGCAGGAATCTGATATTGAAGAAATATGGGCCCATTTTAAGAGAGCTAACCTAAGAATCATTGGAATAGAGGAGGGAAAAGAAAGTGAAACCAAAGGGATCAACAATCTCTTCAAGGAAGTAATAGCAGAAAATTTTCCAGACATCGAGCAAGAGGCCGATACACAGGTCCAGGAAACTTATAGAACTCCCTTTAGACAGGATTGTAGAAGAGGATCCCCACGCCACATAATTGTCAAAATGACCAATGTGGAAGCCAAGCAGAGAATCTTAAAGGCAACAAAAGCAAAGGGCCAAGTGACATTCAGAGGCAAACCAATTAGAATTACTCCAGATTTCCCAAACCAAGTTATGAGAGCCAGAAGGGCTTGGAGTAACATATTCCCAATTCTGAAAGAAAACAACTTCCAGCCAAAAATTTCCTACCCAGCAAAACTTTCTATCAAATTAGATGGAGAAATAAGAAGCTTCCATGACAAACAGAAACTGAAGGAATTTATGTCTTCAAAACCAGCGCTAGAGAAAATACTCAAAGAGATTAACTATAAAGAAGAAATAGGTAACACACACCAGAACCAGAGAAACAAGAGTTTCCATCCAACAGACAACTAAGACTGGTTATCTGTGGAGATTCATTATTTATGTTAGTCTTTTACCTATCTCTAAATGGTATTGTTTGCCTTTATTGTTGTTAATTTTTAGGATTTCTAGTTGGAATATTAATATACCTTCAGATATAGCATTTGGAAATATTTTATCCCATTCTATTAGTAACTGTTAACTCTGTTTACATTGTCTTGGATATACAATATTTTTTTTTTATTTTTTAGGGAGTTTGTATACTCTTCTCTTGCCTGTGCCATTGAAATCATATCCAAGAAATCACTGCCAACTTCAATGTTGTGAGGTTTTATGACCCAGATTTTCTCCTAAAAGTTTATAGTCTTAAGATTTATATTTAGGTCTTTTATCTATTTTGAGTTAATATTTGTATATGGGATTAGGTAAGGGTCCAATTTTATTCTTTTCCATGTAATTATTATTTTTCAACAATATTTAGTTAAAAGATTAATATTCCCACCACCAAATCTTCGTGGAAACCTTGTCAAAAATAACTTTAAAATATAGGGAAGAATTTAGCTCTAGGCTTGTATTTAACTCCAATGGTTTATATATCTGCCTTTAGAATAGTACTACACTGTTTCAATTATTGTAGCTTTATATGGTTTGAAATCAGAAAATATATATCTTCTAGCTTTGTTCTTTTTCAAGATCGTTTTGGGTACCTAGAGTCCATATTCCATATTAGGATAGATTTTTTTCTGAAAAATAAATATATAAATAAATGATAGTTTCACCTAAAAAATAGAAAAAAAATATTCTCTGGTAAGAAAGAAAGTAAAAAGAAATATTGAAATGTCATCTTTAAGTCATCAAAAGCTTGGTATCAGACAAATGAAACTGTTATGTGAGATTACCATTTTTAATTTTTAGATAAATTGCCATAATACTAGATGTCAACTACTAAGCCAAGCATGGGAGGGAGGGATAGGGAGAGAATGGGGTGGGGATTGGGTGGGGGCTGACTGGGAAAAGTGTGCAAGTATGTCTACAAAAGTATGTATCCTACTATGATGTATGAATACAGTGCACCAATTAAAAAAAAATAAATAAAAACAATACCATAAAGGCAAAAAAAAAAAAGTAGCTAACATTCCAGGCGTGGTGGCACACGCTTGTAATCCCTGCACTTGGGAGGCTGAGACAGGAGGAATGCACAGGTTCAAAGCCAGCCTCAGCTACTTAGTGAGGCTCTCAATTAGTGAGACCCTGTTTCCAAATAAAATATTTTAAAAGTAGGTCTGGGAGTATAGCCTGGAGGTGGAAATCCTTTAGGTTCCACCCCCAGTACCACCAAAAATAAATAAATAAATAAATAAATAAATAAATAAATAAAATAGGTAACATCTTAGCATGGTTCTTCTCCACTGAGTTGGGTAATACCTTTAATAGTCATTCTATAGGAGGAAAAAGAATCATGTCATTATCTAAAGTAAATTTGGGATACAAAATTTTTATAGTAGTAAGTACTTTATAGCGCTCCATTCTAAGATTAATATATTTTAGAGAAAATTTAAACTTCAAGATTAATGTATTTCTGAAGGTAGTTTAAAAGAAAGTCATTTCTGGCATTCAATGGTCTTCAACAATATGAGTCATTATGATCCATTTTCTACATGAAAAGTATTGACAAATACATTCAGAAGAAACAGCATGTAAGTAACCCAGAGAAATGATATTTTATAAAGTTATAAAACACTATATAAATAACAAGTATTGTATAATCAGCAATGTTATTACAAAAACAAACTATAGAATGGGATTTGAGGAAAAATGTGTGTGGAGAAAATAGAAGCTATTTTCTATTACAAGGGAGGAAATTTAGACTCAGACATGTCAAAAACGATGTCCTTTCTACTCACTGAGAAAATCCATTTTCATAAGAAGAGGAGGGTTTAAGTGGTTTAACATTGGAAGATCATAATATTCCTTAAGAATGGAAATCTATGAAAAAAATCTGTAAATAATAAAGAAAATGAAACCAGAATAGTGGGTGGAGGGAGGATAGGAAGAAAAACTGAGTTAAAAAGATGCTTCTCTACAA
This sequence comes from Muscardinus avellanarius, assembly GCF_963383645.1. Lineage (NCBI taxonomy): Eukaryota > Metazoa > Chordata > Mammalia > Rodentia > Gliridae > Muscardinus > Muscardinus avellanarius. Next base: position 174,213,121 of record NC_137787.1, read on the forward strand.
CATGATTTGAATTGAAAATTCAGAACATCTGCTTTTGATAAAAACCTGAGTGTATTAGTTCACAATAAAGGAACCTATTGACGTGTATCTTCTACTGCAAGAAATAAATTAGAAAATTATTATAAAAAAAAAAGCAACGCCATCTCAAGGACAATAAGGTTTTCTGTGACTGAAAAGGGAGGGGAGCGTTTCTTACAGAATAGCAACAGCTGCATGTACATCTTTTAGTGGATGTGTTTATGAGACACTTTAAAGCAGGCTCAGCCAATTTATTTTTGGTAGTGTGTAAAACTGTATATGTAAAACAACGTTTGTTCTTTGACTTTTTTTGTTGTGTGGTCCTAGGAACTGATACCAGGGCCTCATACATGCTATGAAAGTGCTCTGACCCGCAAAAAAAAAAAAAAAAGAAAGAAAGTGCTCTGACACTTAGATACAACCACAATACTTTTCACTTTATTTTGAAACAAGGTATCACCAAGTTTCTGAAGCCAGAGTCAAACTGCAGTCCTGCTGTCTCAGCCTCCCAAGTAGCTGGGATTACAGGTGTGCACCAAGGCTGCCAGCTTGCTCTAGACTCGATATACTTTTTTTATTCTACTGTCACTTAAGAAATTTGCATTTAATAATAGTTTTTAATAATAGTTTAATAATAGTTTTTCAATTAGAGAACCTCTTCAAGTGAGTTACTAGAACTACGGAGCCAAATGTGCTGGTGAGCCCTTGTAATCCCAGTTCTTAGGAGGCTGGAACAAGAGGATCAAGGTTTGAGACCAGCCTCAGAAACTTAGCGAGAGTCTCAGTAACCTAGTGAGACCCTGTTTCAAAACAAAAAAGGCTGGTGGCAAACCTGCAATCCTCCTGTCTCAGCCTCCCAAGGACTGGGATTATAGTCATGCATCACCACGCCCAGCTTAAAGGCATTTTAAAGCTGCATTTACTTTGAATTGTATCATTTTTTGTTATTTTCTGGAAATATCATACTATAAACTTCCTTAGATTGGGAGGGAATGATTCCTAATGTCATGCTTACTTTCTGAGAATATACTTTTCTCCTTCTCATTGTACCAAAATTCTATTACCCTCAGATTCTTACCACTTTTCTACATCTGTTTATATTTATTTCTGATTCTGTAGCTCATAAAATGATTTTCTTATTTGTTTGTACAAATCACTGCTTATAATACATCTAAATCCCCTTCTATATTTCATATAACATAGAAAAAAATATATGCTTTCCTAGGATAGAAATATCTTGTTTCACACAATGTACTTAAACATCAAAGTCATCCACCAAGCCAAGCAAGGGAAGGAGGGATGGGGAGGGAATGGGGTGGGAATTGGGTAGGGGTTAAATCAGTGATGTGTACATGTATGTACACACATATTTTTTACCCCAATATGATGTATGAATATAATGCACCAATAAAAAATTTTAAAAAAAGAAATCTTGTTTCCACGTCATGTCTCATGTGCAACAGGTTAACAGCACCTGGAAAAAAAAAAAGGATCATATTGGAAGGCAAGCCCAAAAGGGTAGAGATGAAGCAATCTAAACTATCAATGGCAGGTATGCAAGGGTTTTTCAGGCTTCTGTTGGCCTCATTCCAGTCAGGCCTACAAATTTCCAGCTTTCCCAAGTACTGCAAATAGCTTGGGTTGTCTACTTTATTGTCCAAGTGATTGATGACTTGCCAAAAACATGTCTTCGCTTTAAAGGAGCTCCTTGACTAGAGTGGAGAGTTAGGACAAGAGAAACCTGACTTTTGTGACTTTATCAAGATTGGCATTGTCTAGATGGATGCAGCTCCTTGTAAGACTCTATTTTGCCTCCAGAGATACTTACTTTGTGTCAAGAAGTTTTGACTTCATCCTGCTGTCTAATAGTGAGCAGTTCTCATTTTAATTAGCCAACAATGTTTTATTTAAGAGAGTATCTGTGTTGAAGCTAGATGTGGTGGTGCATACCTGTGACCCAGTGCTAGATGTGGTGGTGCATACCTGTGACCCAGTGCTAGATGTGGTGGTGCATACCTGTGACCCAGTGCTAGATGTGGTGGTGCATACCTGTAACCCAGTGCTTGGGAGGCTGAGACAGGAGGATCATAGGAGGCCAGCCTTAGAAACTTGGCAAGACTCTCGATAGCTTAGCAAGACCCTTTTTTCTTTTTTTTTTTTTCTTTTTCTTTTTTTGTGGTACTGAGGGTGGAACCCAGGCGCTTTCTACCTCCGGGCTGTACTCCCAGACCTATTTTATACTTTATTTGGAAACAGGGTCTCACTAAGTTGCTGAGAGCCTCACTAAGTAGCTGAGGCTGGCTTCAAACGTGTGCGATCCTCCTGTCTCAGCCTCCCAAGTGCTGGGATTACAAGTGTGCACCACCACACCCAGCCCAGCAAGACCCTTTTTAGAAGAAGAAACAGAAGAAAGAGGAGGAGGAGGAGGAGGAAGAGGAGGGAGGGAGGGATGGAGGAAGGAAGGAGTTATATTTATGTTAACACACAAGAGAGATGACTTTTTTTTCTTTCTGTATAACTCATAATGAAGTATTTGATGGAGTGGGTTTTTTAAAAGCAAAAGTAGATTGAAACCTGGTGTGGTGGCTGGACCATGCCTGTAACCTCAGTACATGGGAATCTGAGACAGGAGGGTTGCAGGTTCAAGGCCAGCTTCAGCAATGTATATCAAGACTCTCAGCCACCTAGCAAGACCATTTCAAAACAAAAATCAAAAGGACTGGGGGAGTAGTTCAGAGATAGGATGCCTTTGAGTTTAATCCCTAGTCTCACACACACACACACACACACACACACACACACACACACACACACGTAAATTGGTCAATAATGACAAAGACCAGCTATTTCACTTCCATTATATAAAGGTCATCTATATTCTTTTACCACTGTATTTAATATTTCACCTAAATGACATTTGAGTATTTGAGTTCTCCATTGCTCCCTCCCACAATCTCTGGCTAGCCGCTCTCGGTGGTACCAACCGGTGGTACCAACCTCAGCTCCTGACTTATTTCCCCCAACAGCTTTTAGTGTTACCTGCTCTTTAGCCAGCTCAGCCCGCTTTACTCAAGATAGAAATCACATATATGTAAAACATAAGCATCAGAGAGTGGTTTTATTAGGACTTACGCTGCAGCAGCAGGAGAAGTAGTACATGGACTGTTTTGATAAGAGCCTGGAAAAGGCTGCTTATATAGACACCCGCACAGTGTCCTGCCAGCCAACCACAGAGTTTCTGCTGGGTCCTGGGTGGGGAAGGAGCTCCTCCTGGGCTGCACTGAGGACAGCTGAAGTGACTGCACAGGGGTAGAGAAGCTTCTGGCAGAGTCATCTGGGATGAACCAGTGACCACAGTTTGCCGCAAACCAAAGCAAAAGTCTCCAAGTAGCCATGGTTTGTCTGATATAGCTGTGGCCAGCCAGGAGGTATTTGAGGAAGCCACAACTGTCAAAAATGGAAAATAAATATAAAAAGTACCTGCAGGGCCAAGCACGATGGTGCATGCCTGTAATCTCAGCTACTCAGGAGGCTGAGGCAGGAGGATCACAAGTTTGAGGCCATCTTTGACAACTTTGCAAGATCCTGTCCCAAAATAAATAACTAAAGAGCAGAGGCTACGTACGGCTCAGAGGTAGAATATTATGGATTTCATCCTGAGTACTGCAAAAACAAACAAACAAACAAACAAACAAACAAACAAACCACTTCTTGGGGGGCCTCAGGCCCTTTCCTTCTAAAAATAGAATGACATAAATAAAATAAAAGGATTTCATATACTTTTCCCAGAGAATATATTAGTTGATTATGGTCTCCAGTTGTGCCAGTCAACTTTCTGTAACTGAGAAAAAATACCTGAGGGAAAAACAGCATAAAGGAGGAAAGATTTGTTTTGGCTTAGAATTTCAGAGGTCTCTGTTCACGGTCACTTGGCCCTGTCACTTTGGGCTTTTGGCAAGGCAGAACTTCTTAGTGGTCAGTTCATGGTGGAACAGAGATGCTCACCTCACGGTGGCTGGAAAACAGAGGGAGGAAGGGCTGGAGACAACAAATACCCTTCAAGGACATGCCCAGGGTGACCTCCTTCCCCCAGCTAGGCCCACCTCCTAAAGTTTCCCCACCTCCAGCAGCACCACAAGCAGGAAGCCCTTCCAGAGCCACACCACAACACCTCATAAGAGGATAGTTCTCTAAAAATATTCACCATATCAATTAAGTACTTAAAATTTTTCAGTCCCGTAGAAGAGCTTACTCTATTCTTATGCGTGATACAAATACTTCCGGTAATCTGTGAGGCAAGAGCTTCTCCGATCATCCCACACCTTCATCAGCCATACACCAGGAACTGGAGTCACAGGAGGTCCACAAGGAGTTTTATTTTTCTCCTTCTCAGCGCAGTGGGAAGTGAGGACCGGACAAATGACTTGGTTAGCCAAAGAAAGACATACAGAAGTAGCATCATTTCCATAAAAAGAAAAGAAAAGATACACTTTTGTGTGATTTCCAGTTCCCTACTACTACCTTGATGACCGACGAAGAGCTGATCCGGATGGCATCTTTCTCAGCCCAAATCTTACAGCAAGCACCTGGAGTGAACGGGGAAGATAGATATTAATATATATTTTGTTTTGTGTTGTCTTTTTGTTTTCTTTTGGCATGTGTGAATGTGTGGTACTTGGAATTGAACCCAGAGGCATTCTAATATCTCTGAGCTATACTCCCAGCCCTTATTTTTAATTTTTTATTATTATTATTTTGTGTGTGTGGTACTGGGGTTTCTGGAAGCCCTTCCACCTCAGGGCTACACTCCCAGACCTATTTTATATTTTTATTTGGAAACAGGGTCTCTTAAGCCAGAGAGGCTGGCTTCGAACCTGCATGATCCTCCTGTCTCTGCCTCCCAAGTGTGGGGATTACAAGAGTGCGCCACCACACCCGGCTATTTTTTATTTTTTTGAATTAAGGTCTCACTAAATTGATGAGGCTGGCCTAGAAACTTCTATCCTCCTGTCTCAGCCGCCGAAGTACAGGGATTACAGGCGTGTGTCATCATGCCTAGCGTATGTGTATGTATGTAGGTAGGTAGTTATATAGCATACTCATGAGTAACCTAGATTGAAGTTTAGAGGAAGGCATTAATTTTTCTACTGTTATCTCCATAAATATATCCTTTGATTTTTCAAGGGGGCCTGTTAGCTTACATCATGGACACAACAATGCTATTACCCAGGAAGTACAATTTCTCCTTCCGCTATTGAGACAAAAAAGGCAGACCAAGATTACAGTTAATAATCAAAGAGAATAGAGTCATCGGCATTAACACAGCATATGACACCAATGCTAAAAAAGATGCTTGTTACCTAATGGGACAGTTTTTTTAAAATTATACTTGATGCCCTATTAACTAATGTTAAGTAGTTTCTTTAAAGATAAGAAAAGAACTAGCCAGGCATGGTGGTGTATTCTTGTAATCCTAGTACTTGGGAGGCTGAGATGAGAGGATTGCAGGTTCAAACAACTTAGCAAGACCCTGTTTCGAAATAAAAAGGACTGAGGGAATAGCTCAGAAATAGAATACACCTGGGTTCAATATTCAATAGAGAGTGAGGCTCTTTGCAACTCAGTGAAACCCTGTTTCAAAAAATAAAGAATTAGACTTCCGGGAAGATGGCGACCGAGAAAAGCGGGGCTTAAGAGCCCCGCTAACAACAAATCTCCATTACCACAAAATCAGCGCCTTTCAAAGTCAGAACACAACATCACCAGAGAAACAAAAAAATCACCAGGCTCCAGAGAGAAAGCGGACTGAGAACAGAGCCACAGAGGAGATCCTCACGCCCAAGGACGCGGCTTCACGCCCGAGGACGCGGCAGCAGTGCCATAATGCTGGCGGCAGCGGCGAATTCACGGAACGGCCACAGCAAGCCGAGGGGAGCCGCTGCTGAAGGCAGGCGGGATTTCTCGGCGCAGAGGGCATCTAAAGCTCCCAGTGGCAGAGCTCAGCACACGCTGCAGGGATTCAGAGTGGAAATCAAAACCAAGAAAAAAAAAACCGCCAGCCCCATAGCCGAGGGCGTAGCAGCGGCGCCATATTGCCACCGGCGGCAACAGCACCGAATTCACCGAATTCAGTACAGCTACATCTGCGTACTCAAGAACAGTGAGTCAAATTGTGGGCCACAGCGGAGAAATCCCAGTACTGTACTCACTGGGACTTGACCCAGTGGGAGAGGGGCGGTGGCAGTGATATCACACCATAGGAGAACGTGCAACCTGGCACCCCCCACAGTCTAAAGCAGCCTCTATCGACTCTCTGGGTCGGAGACTCTGTGATACAACCCAGTAAAGGAGTAGTGGGGTCTGAGATACTACTGACTCGAGATCCAGAGCACCTTAAGTGAAGTCATAGTGACCCAAGGGAAGAACCCAGAGAAGGCACAAACTTCTGAAATCATGGGAAAGAGGAATAATACTGGAGCAATGAATGCTCACAACCCCACAACATCAGAACCTGATAAAACAGAAAATCAGAGATTTCTAGAAGATCAAATCAGGAAAATAACTGTAGAAATAATAGAGGTGCTTCGAAAAGAACTCAGAGAGAGCCAAAAAGAGATAAAGGATGCAATTAATGAAGTAAAGGCCTCAATTCAAAGCACAAACAACCAATTAGACCACATGGAGAACAGAATCTCGCTCTTAGAAGATGATCATTCCAAAAATGAACGCATAGTTTCTAATCTAGGAAAAAATATCCGACAGCAGGAATCTGATATTGAAGAAATATGGGTCCATTTTAAGAGAGCTAACCTAAGAATAATTGGAATAGAGGAGGGAAAAGAAAGTGAAACCAAAGGGATCAACAATCTCTTCAAGGAAGTAATAGCAGAAAATTTTCCAGACATAGAGCAAGAGGTCGATACGCAGGTCCAGGAAATGTATAGAACTCCCTTTAGACAGGATCAGAGAAGAGGATCCCCACGCCACATAATTGTCAAAATGACCAATGTGGAAGCCAAGCAGAGAATCTTAAAGGCAACAAAAGCAAAGGGCCAAGTGACATTCAGAGGCAAACCAATTAGAATCACTCCAGACTTCCCAAACCAAGTTATGAGAGCCAGAAGGGCTTGGAGTAACATATTCCCAATTTTGAAAGAAAACAACTTCCAGCCAAAAATTTCCTACCTAGCAAAACTTTCTATCAAATTAGATGGAAAAATAAGAAGCTTCCATGACAAACAGAAACTGAAGGAATTTATGTCTTCAAAATCAGCACTAGAGAAAATACTCAAAGAGATTAACTATAAAGAAGAAATAGGTAACACACATCAGAACTAGAGAAACAAGATTTTCCATCCAACAGACAACTAAGATTGGTTATCTGTGGAGATTCATTACTTATGTTAGTCTTTTACCTATCTGTAAAGGGTATTGTTTACCTTTATTGTTGTTAATTTTTAGGATTTCTAGTTGGAATATTAATATACCTTCAGATATAGCAATTGGAAATATTTTATCCCATTCTATTAGTAACTGTTAACTCTGTTTACATTGTCTTTGGATATACAATATGTTTTTTATTTTTTAGGGAGTTTGTATACTCTTCTGTTGCCTGTGCCATTGAAATCATAACCAAGAAATCACTGCCAATTTCAATGTTGTGAGGTTTTATGACCCAGATTTTCTCCTAAAAGTTTATAGTCTTAAGATTTATATTTAGGTCTTTTATCTATTTTGAGTTAATATTTGTATATGGGATTAGGTAAGGGTCCAATTTTATTCTTTTCCATGTAATTATTATTTTTCAACAATATTTAGTTAAAAGATTATTATTCCCACCACCAAATATTCGTGGAAACCTTGTCAAAAATAACTTGACAATATAGGGAAGAATTTAGGTCTAGGCTTTTATTTAACTCCAATGGTTTATATATCTGCCTTTAGAATAGTACTACACTGTTTCAATTATTGTAGCTTTATATGGTTTGAAATCAAAAAATATATATCTTCTAGCTTTGTTCTTTTTCAAGATCGTTGTGGGTACCTAGAGTCCATATTCCATATTAGGATAGATTTTTTTTCTGAAAAATAAATATATAAATATATGATAGTTTCACCTAAAAAATAGAAAAAATAGATTCTCTGGTAAGAAAGAAAGCAAAAAGAAATATTGAAATGTTATCTTTAAGTCATCAAAAGCTTGGTATCAGACAAATGAAACTGTTATGTGAGATTATCATTTTTAATTTTTGATAAATTGCTATAATACTAGATGTCAACTACTAAGCCAAGCATGGGAGGGAGGGATAGGGAGAGAATGGGGTGGGGATCGGGTGGGGGCTGACTGGGCAATGTGTGCATGTATGTCTACAAAAGTATGTATCCCACTATGATGTATGAGTACAGTGCACCAATTAAAAAAAAATAAACGATTAAAAAAAATTCAATAGATATAAAATAAAATAAAATAACAATAAGAAGAGAACTCAAACTTATTTACTAGTCTACTTGTTAACAGTGAATTGATTATGTTAGTACCAAAAATGTAGTCACGTAGATACTATGTCAATTTTATAAAATATCTGTCTTTTTCCCACACACTGATAAATGCTCCTTGAAATGGCTCAAACAATCACTTTCTGCCTGTTCTAGTGGTGCATGCCTGTAATTCCAGTACTTGAAAGGCTGAGACAGGAGGATAGCAGGTTTGAGGACAGTACACATTAATTTACCGAGACTATTCCAAAATAAAAAGTAAAAAGTCTGAGGTGTAGCTTAGAAAAAGAATGCTCTTGCCAGGCATGCTCTTGTGGCGAACACTTGTAATCCCAGCATCTGGAAGGCTGAGACAGGAAGATCGCAGTTCTCAGACAGCCTTGGCAACTTAGTGAAGCCCTTTGCAACTCAGTGAGACTCTGTTTCAAAATGAAGAATAAAAAATAGGGCTAGGGCCTGGCGTGGTGGCGCACGCTTGTAATTCTTGCACTTGGGAGGCTGAGACAGGAGGATCGCATGGGTTCAAAGCCAGCTTCAGCTACTTAGTGAGACCCTGTTTCCAAATAAAATATAAAAAAAAGGTCTGGGAGTATAGCCTGGAGGTAAAAAAGCCTCTGGGTTCCACCCCCAGTACTACACACACACACACACACACACACACACACACACACACACACACAAAATAGGGCTAGGTGTGTAGCTAGGAGGTAGAATGCCCCTGGCTTCATTCCCAGTACTGCAAAAAAAAAAAAAAAAGAAAGAAAGGAAGAAAGAAAGAAAGAAAGAAAGAAAGAAAGGAAGGAAGGAAGGAAGAAAATGCTCCAGAGTTCAATCCTCTATAAAACACACACATACACACACACACACACACACACACACACACACACAGCCTTCAGCTCTTCCTAGGTTACCAAGGCAATAGCCAAAGCTTTTAAGGGGCTTACATGCACCTGCGTCATATTTGCTTACTACCTCTTAGCCCTCAACACCTGCAACTCTCATCCATGAAAGACTACTCATTGGGTATAGAAAATTTCTAAGTCTCTGTCCAGCTTTTTACCAAATATCTATCCATGTATCTTCCTTCTTCAGAGGAGTGACCTTACTATTCATGTTCTCTATACTAAGTTCAGGTTTTCACACAGACTCAACGCTACTTTTTCTTGTTTCCGATTTCTGGAAAGCACCTACAAAATTTCCCAAATACTGATTTAGATTCCTCTAGGTGTTTTAAAGTGTGTAAAGTACTTCAGTCCTTACCTTTTACAGAGCTATACTGAATCACTTACAGATATAACTCTATGGCAGTTTAGATGTGGGTCAGAATGATGTGATAGGAAGAAAAGTAGATACAGGAAGAGAAGAGATCAGACATAGAGCAGCTGACTGGTAACATAGGAAGATTGCTTATGTTTTCTGATCAATTTTTAAGTATGCTTAAATTTGTCATAACATAGTTTTTTATTTATTTATTTATTTATTTTGTTGTACTGGGGATGGAACCCAGGGCATTCCACCTCTGAGCTACACCCTCAACCCTATTTTTTAGTCTTTTTGAAGCAGGGTGTCACTGAGTTGTAAAGGGCCTAAGTAGCTGAGGCTGTCAACTAACCCTTATCCTCCTGTCTCAGCCTCCTCCCGAATTCTGGGATTACAAGCATGCGCCACCACACCCGGCTATAACACAGTATTTTTGAATCTATATATAAATTTCTTTTAAGCCCAGCATGGTGGCGCACTCTTGTAATCTCAGCATTTGGGAGTCTGAGACAGGAGGATCACAGTTCGAGGACAGCCTCAGCTACTACTTAGTGAAGTCCTTTGCAACTCAGTGAGACCCTGTTTCAAAATAAAGAATAAAAATAGAGGCGAGGGCATAGCTCAAAGTTAGCATGCCCCTTGGGTTTCATCCCCAGTGCGGCAAAAAAAAAAAAAAAAATTAATAATTTCCTTAGTCAGGCTTGGTGGTGCATGCCTGTGATCCCAGTACTTGGGAAGGTGGAGCCAGGAAGATCACAGGTTCAAGGACAGCCTCAGCAAGTAGTGAGACACGTATCAACCTAATGAGACTGTATTTCAAAATAAAAATAAAATCGGAGCCAGACTTGGTGGCACATATCTGTAATGCTTGTAATTCCAGTACTTGGGAAGCAGAGACAGGAAGATCCCAGACTCCCAGCCAGCTTCTGCAACTTAGTGAGACCCTGTTTCAAAATAAAATAATAAAATAAGGCTGGGGTTATAGCTCAGAAGTAGAATGCCCCCAGGTTCCATCCAGTATTACAAAAAATAAAATAAAATAAAATAGGGCTAGGGTGTAGCTCAGAGGTAGAATACCTCTGGATTAAATTGTCATTACCACTAACAATAATAATAATCTTACATATTTGATATCTGAATAAAGTTATATGATGTCCAAGTTTAGCTTTGATGGTAATAATATATAAATATGCAAAATATTCTAATAATTGTTGTTCTCTATACTTGTGGTTTTCTATTTCTGTTTCTAGATTGTATCTCCTTGGTTAAAATTGTTCCTATTGGACTTCCATTGGCAGATCATTTTAATGGAAATTTTTGTCTTCCATAAAATTAGGAAAAACAAATTTACTCTTTGATTTATTCTTTTCCTAGGACACTGACGTTTCATGCATCCAGATGGACGTGTAGAGATGAGGAAATCAGAGGTGTGAAGCTTTAAGATCTCCTGAAATACTTCAATCAGTTGGCAGACAGAAGAAGATTGAGCTCCGTTGTTACAAGCAACTCTGAACATTTCATTTGACTTTTAAAATCATGTTAGATCTGGGAGCAGTGGTGCACACCTTTAACTCCAGTACCGGGGAGGCTGAGATAGGAGGATCACAGGTTTGAGGCCACCCTCAGCAACTAGTGAGATTCTGTTTCAAAAAATAAATAAATAAGCCAGGCATGGTGGTGCACGCTTGTAATCCCAGTACTTGGGAGGCTGAGATAGGAGAATCACAGGTTCTAGACCAGCCTCAAGAACTTAGCAAAATCATGTTCTAAGTAAATTTTTTTAAAAAGGGCTGGTCAGAGGTAGCTGAGAGGTAGAATGCACCTGGGTAAAAAAATAAAGGGCTGGCAGTGTAATGTGGGGGTAAAATTCTGCTGGGTTCAATCCCTAGTACAACCAAAAAAGAAAAAAAAAATAACCAATCATGCTAGATAGCTATTTTAATAATATGTATAAAGTTAAACAAATGTAAAGCAATAGCTAATAATCCCATTCTCTGTCTTTTATCTGAGCATAGCCCTACTCCATAGAAAAATATGCATAACGGGCTAAGGACGCAGCTCAATGGTAGAGTGTGAGTTTAGCACTAGGATTATAAGTGTGCGAGACCACGCCTGGCTTTGAGCCTTTTTTATTCTTTAGTTTGAAGCGGGGACTTGCTTGCTAAATTGCTGAGGCTGGCCTTGAACCCGTGCTTTTTCTGTTTCAGCTTCCCAAATATTAGGATTTCAGGAAGGCATCATGGGCCCAGTTTGTTTCACATATTTTAAGTCATCTAAAAGTGCTTTATTTTTTTTTCTTAGTTTTGTACATTTGACTCTTCCCTACCCCCTCAGATACTCAAGATTGAACCCAGGACCATTCTATCGCAAGCTATACCCCCAGTTAGTTAGTTAGTTTGTTTGTTTAAAAACAGGGTCTTTCTAAATTACTGACGGTCTCTCCTGGTTGCCGAGGCTGGCCTCAAACTTGTGATTCTCTTATCTTAGTCTCCCAAGCACTAGGATTACAGGCCTGTGCCACTGCAGCAGTCTGAATTGGTCTATATTTCAGGGTTTTATAAGTAATTATCTTTTCCCCATGTCCTATATGATGTCATGTACAATGCCTGAATGTCATGATTTTGTTTTGTTTTATACCACTTCCAAATTGGTGAAGTGCAGCTGGTCACTGGTTCCGTTGATTTTGCCATGTAAAAGCAAATGAAATAATATTCCAGGACCTCAGATCATAAATCAAAGCTACTTAAACGTTTTGACAAACTCCAATCCAACCAAAACTGATGAGTCCCTTGCAGTTCTAATTTCAGTAGATGAACAGTCATTAAGTGAAAATTGGTAGTTTTATACAACGCTAATTAGTAACCATGGTTTATAACTCTCTTGCCATCCTCCTGCAGTGAGGTGTTCCTCTTTAAGTGGCCACTAAGTTTAGCTTTCAAGAGCTCTACAGGAAGTCCATATATGGCTTCTAATGAGCTTTATCTTTCTTTCTATGTGTCTTGACCATCTTCCGCTACTTATAATTGCTATCCATCATTTCTATTTCCAATTTTTAAATACGCCTATTATTATTTATTTATTGTGGTACTGGGCATTGAACCCAAGTGCATTCTACCTCCAAACTACACCCCAGTCCTATTTCATTTTTTATTTGGAAACAGGGTCTCACTAAGTTGCAGAGGGCCTCACTAAGTTACTGTGGCTGGTCTCAAATCTGCAATCCTCTTGTCTCATCCTCCCAAGTACCTGGACTAAAGGCGTGTGCCACCGTGCCTGCCTCTTCTCACTTTTTATTATAAAAGAAGCAATAGAAAGTCACTACAAAAAATATTTTAAAAATTCCAAAAAGTATAACATAGAGAGATGACCACAGCAAATATTATGGTGAATGTGCTTCTGAACAGCTCATTATGAATATCTACGCATACCTACATTGAACTTTAAAGAAAATGGATCATTTTATGCATGCTAACCTGGAATCACTTTTTTTTATTTTCATGTAGGCTATGGATTATTTGGGGTTTTTTTGTCATTATAGACTTGTATGAGGTGGTGAATATAAATAAAACCAGGAAAATTGCCAATTAATTAAAGCAGCACATCAATGTTGGAAGCCTCAAGACCAGGAGGCAATATCTAATATGGCCTACCTGAGTCTGCTTTTGACCCTAGGAATCTGAATTCTCAAGTTTACCACAGACATCCCTGATTTTTCCCTAGAAAGAAAAAAATCCATTCAAACTCAAATAAAAACATTTTCTTAACTCTGTTCCCTTGAGGACACAGCAAGCCTTCTGGTTGAGCTGGGCGTGGTGGCGCACGCTTGTAATCCCCACGCTCGGGAGGCTGAGACAAGAGGATCACACAGGTTCAAAGCCAGTCTCAGCTACAGAGTGAGGCTCTCAGCAACTTAGTGAGACCCTATTTCCAAATAAAGTAAAAAATAGGTCTGGGAGTATAGCCCGGAGGTAGAAAAGCCCCTGGGTTCCACCCTCAGAACCCCTCCCCCAAAAAAAGTTCTCACTGGTGGAAGATTCTAGAATAAACTTTTCAGAGATCACTGGAAAGGTCCCAAATAACCCAAAGTAATTTAAACTCATTTTGCTTTCTGAATTTTATGTGATATAACAGTAATCACTAAGATTACTTAGATCTCTTGTCAAAAACACTCTTAAATTTAAAGTTCATTTTAATGAAAGTACCATTTCTCTCATAACATTAAACTATAATTACTCTTCAAACTTCATTTGATTTCTAAATTTTCATTTTCTCTAAAATTTCTATGTAAAAGAAGAATAGTCATGGGAAGTTTCAAGGGTTTTTTCTTTCCAGTTTCAGTTCTGTTTTTTTGTTTATTTGTTTGTTTGGGTTTTTGGTCCTCAGCTGGAACCCAGGGGTATTCCACATCCAAGCTACATCCCCATCTCTTTTTATTCTGTAATTTTGAATTAGGGTTTCATTAAGTTGTTAAAGGTTTTACAAAATTGAGGCTGTCCTTGAACCTATGACCCTCCTGACTCTGCCTTTCAAGTATTGGGATTATAGGGGTATAATACCACATTTGGCACAGTTTCAGGGAGATAGAGATAGAGATAGAGAGAGAGAGAGAGAGAGAGAGAGAGAGAGAGAGAGAGAGTATGTGTGTGTGGTGCTGGGCATTGAATCGAGGGGCATTCAACCTCTGAACTTTACCTTGAGCCCTATTTGGAAACAGAGCCTTACTAAGTTGCAGAGGGCCTCACCAAGTTCCTAAAGCTGGCTGCAAACCCGCGATCCTCTTGTCTCAGCATCTCAACTACTGGGATTACAAACATGCACCACTACATCTAGCTTAATAGTTTAATAAATGTGTTTCAAAACCACATAGAAATTAAGAATTTTGTTTAGGGAAAAATTATCATTTTCTACTAGTTTTTGTGTCAACAGTAGATTCATACGAACTGCCTTTTTATGGCATTGACACAAAGCTCCAGTTTTCTGAAGAAACTTTTTCTCAGCAGAATCTCAATATTGTTTACTAGGATACTGCAATGATTTTCTAAGAACTTCACACATTTGCTTAGTATCATAACCTTGTGAAAAAAAGGCAGTGTCCTTATCCTTATTCTATTCGCTCAAAAGAAGACAGAAAAACATAACGGAATTGCCAAGAGGGTAAATGACTTAGGGTAAAGGGACATCACACATTCTTGCTAAAAAAATATGACTAATCTGGAATTTTATTAGTGATATAAATTGTTTACTATTTCCCATTTTCACAATACATCTATACAGAAAATCTAGTCTATAGCTCCCCTTATCCATTCTTACCCACTTTTACTCTCCCATTCTAATTTGTTGTTAAAAATTTTAAAAAACTGTGCACCTGAGAATAATGAGCCATGAACAAATGCCATCAGACCGTATCAGAAATAAACGATGGCCATAAAGAGCCAGTTTCCACCCATCCCTACCCCCTTCGCCAGTGCCCACCAGAAAGGGAGGAAAAATAAAAATAAAAACAGACAGGCTTGTAAGCACCCAGCGCTGGCCGCAGAGCTGTTTGATTGCTTAAGCCGGTGGTCAGACAATAGGACCAGAAAGAATGGCCGCTTCCTTCCTTCCTGTCGAGTGTTCTGCCTGAGTGAACAAATTCAATACCACTTTGCTTCACAGCAACACTAGGCGCTGGCATGAGGAAAAATCAACAAAGAGCCATTCTAGGACATTTCCAACCCCACCTAAGCCAAGCCTCTGAGCTATAGAACCAGGCGGAGGGAGGGCCAGGTCCAGGCGCTCCTGGGGGGGTGTGCGTGAAGGCGCACACAAGCGTAGGTTATTGTTTATGTTAGGGGCCACTGTTTATGCTGCGCTATGTAGTTAAAATCGCCTAAATTAGTTATCATTTTCCACTTTCTAATCAATGATTCTCTGAAATGTTTCAAAACTTACTTTTTTCTTGCTTGTGTGTGTGTAACTAGAGATTAAATCCAAGGGTATTCTACCTCCCAGCAACATCCCTCTGCCTTATTTTATTTTTTTACTTCAAAATAGGGTCTCACAACCGGGCATGGTGGTACATGCTTGTAATCCCAGTACTTGGGAGGCTGAGACAGAAGGATTGCAGGTTCGCAGCCAGCCTCTGCAACTTGTGAGGCCTCCATGACATAGTAAGACCCTGTTTCAAAATGAAGCGTCAAAAATCGGGCTGGGAGTAGAGCTCAAAGGTAGAATACCCCTGGGTTCAATCCCTTGTACCATAAAAAAAGAGAGAGAGAGAAAGAGAGAGGGAAGAAACGAAGGAAGGAAGGAAGGAAGGAAGGAAGGAAGGAAGGAAGGAAGGAAGGAAGGAAGGAGAAAGGAAGGAAGAAGGAAAGAAAGAAAGAAAGAAAGAAAGAAAGAAAGAAAGAAAGAAAGAAAGAAAGAGCGAGCCGGGCGTGGTGGTGCATGCTTGTAGTCCCCGCACTTGGGAGGCTGAGACAGGAGGATTACGCAGGTTCGAAGCCAGCCTCAGCTACTTAGTGAGGCTCTCAGCAACTTAGTGAGACCCTGTTTCCAAATAAAATATAAAAAAGGTCTGGGAGGATAGCCCGGATGTAGAAAGCCTCTGGGTTCCACCCCTAGTGCCACCAAAAATAAATAAATAAATAAATAAATAAATAAATAAATAAATAAAATAAAAATAAAAAAGAAAGGAAGGAAGGAGAAAGAAAGAAAGAAAGAAAGAAAGAAAGAAAGAAAGAAAGAAAGAAAGAAAGGAAGGAAGGAAGGAAGGAAGGGAGGGTCTCACTAAGTTACCATGTCCTGGCCTGGGACCTGTGGTCCTCCTGTCTCAGCTTCCCAAGCGCTGGGATTACAGGCGTGCATGTGCCATGTACTTGTGCCCAGCGTCAAAGCTTTCTTAAAATCTGGCTACTTCATCATGATAACAAAGTCAAAATACCTAGAATAAATTGTGTCAACCTCATATCCTTCTGTTTGATGGTCCCCATGATGCCCATAGATACCTTGGCATCTATGTAAATAATGGCACATTGAAACGGGGTATCTCCTCTTTTTAGAGTTCTTGTCCTGTAGATCTTGACAAATGAAGTCCAAGGACTAGTGAAGGGTAGAGAAATATGAAAGTTTATTTTAAGTTAGGGAAACATAGAAGACAAAGTAGCCCCCCCCAAAAAATGAAGGGGTCCTGGAAAAGAGTGACCTTGAAGCCCTTGGAGATCGGCTTTTAATCTTCTTGAGGTTTTCTATCTGTTCTTTTTATGATTGGTCAGAATTGGATTTGGGGGACCAATGACTTTTCACAATTTCAATCCTTAACTTGAATGATTATCCGTGGGCTGGACAGGGCCGATTCCCTAGGACCATCAGTGTCTTGTCTTCCTGCCTGCCTCCCCCAACCTCGCAGAAAGAAAGGGGGTGCAGAGGGCTAATTGAATTCTTCCTCTGCCCTGACTCAATCTCACTCTTAGTTATGTTATATGGTACCATGGGCCTATTTTGTGTGTGTGTGTGTGTGTGTGTGTGTATGTGGTACTAAGGGTGGAACCCAGAACCTTTTCTACCTCCAGGCTATATTTCCAGACCTATTTTATACGTTATTTGGAAACAGGGTCTCACTAAGTTGCTGAGAGCTTCACTAAGTAGCTGAGGCTGGCTTCGAACCTGTGAGATCCTCCTGTCTCAGCCTCCCAAGCACTGGGATTACAAACATGCACCACCACGCCTGTCTACCATGGGCTTTTAAAAGGGTAGATTATCCTAGTGGGCCTGATCAAATCCCACAAACTCTTAAAAGCAAAAATTACGTAGACATGATGGTGCCCAACTGTAATCTTGACTATTTGGGAGGCTTAAGCAGGAGGATCAAAGGTTCAAGACCAACCTGGGCAACTTTGCTGTATCTTATCTCAAAATAAAAAATAAACAGAATGAGAGATATAGCTCAATGATACAGTATCCCTGTGTTCCATCCCCAATACTGGAAGAAGATGGGGATGAAAAGCAAAAACTTTCTCTAGGTGTGGCACAAAAAGAATTAAGAGAGTTATAAAATGTACAAAGGACTTGGCCCTCCATCCTTGGTTTGGTTTAGTTTGAAGAAGGAAAGGCTATGTGAGAGGAAATGTATGTGGTCTCCAGGAGCTGAGTCACCATTAGACAACAGCCACTGAGAAAACAGACAACCCACTCCTGTATTGCAAGGAACGCAAGTGTAGGCTGTGTGTGTGTGTGTGTGTGTGTGTGTGTGTGTGTGTGTTACTTTGGATTGAACTCAGGACTTTTCTACCTCTGAGCTGTATTTCAACCTTATTTATTTATTTATTTATTTATTTATTTATTTATTTATTATTTATATACTTAGTTTTGAAGCAGAGTCCTACTAGGTTGCTGAAAATCTCACTACATTTTTTATTTATTTATTTTGGTGGTACTGGGGTTCCTGGAAGCCCTTCTATCTCCGGGCTACACTCCCAGACCTATTTTTACATTTTTATTTGGAAACAGGGTCTCCTAAGCCAGCACGCGGCTGACTTCGAACCTGCGCGATCCTCCTGTCTCTGCCTCCCAAGCGCGGGGATTACAAGCGTGCGCCACCACGCCCGGCACTATTTTTTTTTTTTTTTTTTTTTTGCGGGTCTGGGGATGGAACCCAGAGGCATTCGACCTCCGAGCTACACCCCCTGCCCTATTTTTTATTCTTTATTTTGAAACAGGGTCTCACTGAGTTGCAGAGGGCCTCACTAATCCTTGCATTTGGGAGGCTGAGACAGAAGGATCAAAGAGAGCCTCAGCTACTTAGTGAGGCTCTCAGCAACGTATTGAGACCCTGTTTCCAAATAAAATATAAAAATAGGTCTGGGAGTATAGCCCGGAGGTAGAAAGCCTCTGGGTTCCACCCCCCAATACCACTAAAAAAAAAAAAAAAAAAAAAAAAAACCTGAAGTGGACAGGTAAGAGTCTTTATTAAGGGTTTGGGGAACTTAAATGCTTCTTTCAATATGAAAAAAGAAACATCTAAAGGTATTCCACTTTGCAGTATTTTATATATGAACTAATTAACCTTTTACTTTAGCCCATAAAAATGAGCAAGGAAAATGACTTCTAATAAGTAATAAGGTTTTCTAACAGACACAGAGACTAGATGAAGTCCTTTTTTTTTTATTTAAGCTTTAAAGGATCCCCTTCAGATAGTTATTGCTATCATGGCCCTTTCATAGGAAAGCCAGGGTAGCTCAAACAGGTTGTGGGATTGGCCCACCCTTGCCCAGCATGCCCTGGGATTTGGGCTTGAGAAACTTGACAACAGCGTCCCTAGATCTTTTTTATGTTAGTAATGTAAAATAGAATTCGGAGCTGGGGCTATCACTCAGTGGAGAGGGCTTGCTTAGCAATCATGAGGCCCTCAATTCCACCCCCAACACCAGAAAGTAAATAAGTAAAATATGGCTTTATTTATTTATTTATTTATTTATTATTTATTTATGCCACTGGGGTTCCTGGAAACCCTTCTACCTCCGGGCTACACTCCCAGACCCATATTTATACTTTTTAAAATTTGGAAACAGGGTCTCTTAAACCAGCGCTGCTTGCTTCAAACCTGCGCGATCCTCCTGTCTCCGCCTCCCAAGCGCGGGGATTACAAGCGTGTGCCACCACGCCCAGCTGGCTTTATTTTTAAAAGAACTCAAATATATGTAAGAGTTATCAGTAGAAAAGAACATTTGTTTGTTTGTTAATTTCTGAATTATTTGAGAGTGCCTTTGTTCATTATGTGTTGCCAAAACAAAATACTGCAGATCAGGTAACTTATAAAGAACAGAGATTTATTTCTTGCAATTCTGGAGCTTGAGCAGTCCAAGGTCAAGGGCCTGACATCTTGCAAGGGCCTGAATGTTGTGCCATCCTGTAGTGGAAGGCAGAGGACAAGAGAGAGTGAGAAGCAGCAGGAGCAGAACAAGGCAGGCTCACTCTCTCCATAACGAACACACTCCAGCATTATTGACATTGAAACATTCTTGAGGGCAGAGTTCTCCCAAACCTAGCTACTTCTTAAAGATCCCACCTCCTGGGGGTTAAGTTTCCAACACTTGAGCTTTCAGGGACATATCCAAAGCTTAATAGTAAGTATCTGATCTGATTCCCCATCACTGTCAAATACATAAGTGTACATTTCCTACAAATAACATTCCCGAGCTGGGCGTGGTGGTACACTCTTGTAATCCCAGGTTTTGGGAGGCTGAGACAAAAACATCATGGTTTGTGGACAGCCTCAGCTACGTAGGCCCTTTGCAACTCAGTGAAACCTTGTTTAAAAAATAAAGAATAAAAAATAGGGCTACAGGTGTAACTCAGAAATGCCCCTAGGTTCCATCCCTAGTGCTAAAAACAAAAAAAGAACATTCTCTTTTTTTTGTTGTTTTCATCTTTTGGTACTGGGGATTGATGCTCCTAGGTTTAATCCTCAGTACCATATGCACCATAAAATGTAATTAGGCCATCGAAGCTCTTCCCTCGTTAATGAAATTTAGACCCATATCAAGGAGCCTTCACCATTATTCCTCCTTCCTCACCTTTCCTCCTTTCAGCACATGAGGGCAGTCATCAGTGCCATCAGAAAGCAGCCCTCAGAAGACATAAGATCTGCCAGGGCCCTGACACTTGACTTCCCAGCCGCCAGAACTGTGGAAATGGACTGTGGCTCCTTATAAATCACCCAGCCTTAGATATGTTATCACAGCAGCACAAATGGACTAACGCACAGTGTCTGGGTTCCCTGTCTACATCTGGTCTTATTCCTCCAGGAAGCCTTCCTCAGAGAGGTTTCCAGACTTGTTTGGCTTGCCACCCCTTTGAAGAAAAAAGTGTTCCTTTCTGCTTCCCTGGAAATCGATCTCCTTTAAGTGAATGAACAAAAAATGTGGTGACAAATTTGCATTCTTGTATGCATCTGTATTTTGTTCCATCATGGCTCAGGGGTGGTATGGCCTACTTTGAGAACCTATGCCTAGAGCCTAGTTCTTAAATACACACATGAGCAAGGGGAAGAAATCTATTACATACACACACACGCACACACACACACACACACACACACACACACACACACCCCAACACACATATAGGTTGCTGAGCCTGACCTCAGCTGCTTAACAATACCATTAATAACTTAGTAAGACATGATTTCAAAACAAAAGCTAAACAATAAAGGAGGTCTGGAGGTGTAACTGGAGGAGATAGAATGCTTCGGGTTCAATCCTGAGTACAAAAAAATAAAATAAAATAAAACAAAATAAAACAAAACAGAATAAATAAATAGACGAAAGAGCCGAGTGCGGTGGAGAACACTTTTAATCCCAGTACTTGGAAGGCTGAGATAGGAGGATTGCAGAGTCAAAGCCAGCCTCAGCAACCCAGGGACCCAGCAACTTAGCAAAATACTGTTTCCAAATAAAAAATAAAATAGGCCTGCGGGTGTAACCTGGAGATAAAAGGCCCCTGGGTTTCATTTCCAATACCAATAAACAAACAAACAAATAAATAAATAAATAGAAATGATTTAGACTGAGAAACAGAAAGAAAAAACAATAGGATCTGAGGGACTTATAAAGCACAATGAGACATACACGTATAGATAATATAAGAGTTTCAGAAGAAAAAGAGAGAAAATAAATAGGCAAAAAATTGCTTGAAAAAATAATGGACAGAACTTCCCAAATTTGATGAAAGACATAAATATCTACATCAAGAAACTTCAAGCTAGACATGGTCGCATATGCGTGCCTGTAATCCCGGTATGTGGGAGGCTGAGAGGAGGATCACAAGTTTCAGGCCAGTGTTCAGTAACTTAGTGAAACCCAATTTAAAAAAAAAAAAAAAGAATTAAAGGCTGAGGTGTAGCTCAGTGGTAGAATGCTCCTGGGTTAAAACTCCAATGCCAGAAAGGAAAAAAGGCAGGCTCCAAGCAGGTCAAAGTCAAAGAGAATCACATGAAGACATCAATTATAGTCAAATTGTTAAAAGCAGAAAGAATCTTGAAACAAGCATAAGAGAAAATAATTATTATATATACAAGGCCCTTTGCAACTCAGTGAGATCCTATTTCAAAAATAAAGAATAAAAAATAGGGCTGGGGGTTCTGGGCGGGGGTCGCGCGCGGCACACACCAGCCGGGGCCCGGGTCGCGGGACCCTGGGCCCCGGCCCGAACTGCGCAAAGCACGCCAGACCCCTGGAGAAACTGGGCCCAATAAGACGCTGGGTTCTGGGCGGGGGTCACGCACGGGACACGCCAGATGGGGCCGGGTCGTGGGACTCTGGGCCCCAGGCCAAACTGCGCATAGCACGCCAGACCCCTGGAGAAACCGGGCCCAGTAAGACTCTGGGTTCTGAGCGGGGTCACGCGCGGCGCACACCAGCCGGGACCCGGGTCACGGGACCCTGGGCCCCGGGCCAAACTGCGCATAGCACGCCAGACCCCTGGAGAAACCGGGCCCAGAACAGAAAAAGATAAAGAAAAATATCGAAGAGGAGGTAAGAAAGCCGTTATGGATGCCAGGACACTGGAGATGCAGACAAAACTTATCTAAATGCACTGGAACTTATGGAAAAATTCGCCGTGAAAGAGGACTGCTATTTCTCTATATTGTTAAGAATCTCAGACATCACATATAAGGAGAGAGTTTAGCGGAGACCAAGGAGAAATGCGGTGTTGAAAGAGTTCTCCGCGATGCTGGTGGAGATTTGTATTCAGGAGAAGCAGAAACCGGATCTTACCAACGTTATTTTTTTGGAGAAATTACACTAAATGTCGAATGCTACCATTACGCATGCTTAGGAACACTGGACAACATTCAGAGTGGAAAAAGAGCCTGGGAAGGATTTGAAACGGTGGAGGCAGTGGCAATGCCAGTGTCCAATACTCAGGGGAGGCAGAGATCTGGTACATTACACCTGGAACCTTTGAAATAATAACCACAGAGACAGTGATCGGAACCTGCTGAGGGGTTAGGTGGGCGCCAGGGCCAGTGGCCGACATCGGAGCTTGCTGTGAGGCAAGGCCACTACTGAGGCCTACGTAGCCGGGATTGGAACCTGCCGAGGGGTTAGACCGATGCTGGGGCCAGCGAGGACAGCATTGGAGCCTGCCATGAGGCAAGGCTTGTGCTGGGGCCTCCGAGGTCGGGTCCGGAACCTGCTGAGGGGTTAGGCCGGTGTACTGGGGCCTCCGAGGCCAGGATAATAGCCTGCCGAGGGGTTAGGCCAGTGCTGGGGTCAGCGAGGCCGGCATCGGAGCCTGCCGTGAGGCAAGGCCAGTGCTGGGGCCTCCGAGGACGGGACCGGAGCCTGCTGAGGGGTTAGGCCGGTGCTGGGGCCAGCGAGGCCGGCATCAGAGCCTGCCATGAGGTAAGGCCGGTACTCAGGCCGCCGAGGTCAGGATAAGAGCCTGCCGAGGGGTTAGGCCGGTGCTGGGGCCAGTAAGGCCGGCATCGGAGCCTGCCGTGAGGCAAGGCCGGTGCTGGGGCCCCCGAGGCCGGGATAAGAGCCTGCCGAGGGGTTAGGCCGGTGCTGGGGCCAGCGAGGCCGGCATCGAAACCTGCCGAGGGGTTAGGCCGGTGCTGGGGCCAGTGAGGCTGGCATCGGAGCCTGCCTTGAGGCAAGGCTGATACTGGGCCTCCTAGGCCAGGATAAGAGCCTGCTGAGGGGTTAGGCCGGTGCTGGAGCCAGTAAGGCCGGCATCACAGCCTGCCGTGAGGCATGGCCGGTGCTGGGACCTCCGAGGCCAGTATCGGAGCCGGCCGAGGGGTTAGGCCGGTGCTGGGGCCAGCGAGGCCGGCACCGGAGCCTGCCATGAGGCAAGGCCGGTGCTGAGGCCTCCGAGGCCGGCATCGGAGCCTGCCGTGAGGGTAGGCCGGTGCTGGGGCCTCCGAGGCCGGGATTGGAATCCTGCCAAGGGGTTAGGCCGGTGCAGGAGCCAATGGCCAGCATCGGAGCCTGGCGTGAGGCAAGTTCACTCCTGCGGCCTCCAAGGCCGGGACCGAAGCCAGCTTAGGGGTTAGACCGGTGCAGGGGCCAGCGAGACCAGAACTGGGGTCTCCCATGAGGCAAGGCCGCTGCTTGAGCCAGCGATGTCTGGATCAGTCCACTGAGTAGCCAGGCCACTACTGGGACCATCAAGAGTGGGATCGGTACTTGCAACGCAGCATGCACAGAGAAATATCGCATAAAATATAAATCAGACGCTTCTCTTAATCAGCAATAACTAGGAGGAAAAGGGCAACAGGAAGAGGTTGAGCTATAGAAAGGGCCCTATAGTGAAGCAACTAATGTGACCAATCAGAGGGTATGTAATGCTGGAGGACGGAGCCTCTTTAAAACGCAGGAGGTACATAAACAAATGTATCAAAGTAAATCACCAAAGAAGTGTGGGATGTAGGGAGGGGGAGGGAATGGGATGGGGGCTGGAGGAGGGCTAATTGGATGATGTGTGCTTGTATATCATCTCAAGTCTTGTACTCCAATGTGATTGATATATGACTACAATGCACCAATTTAAAAAATAAATTAATAAAAAAAAATAGGGCTGGGGGTGGAACTCGAAGGTAGAATGTCCTGGGTTCTATTCCCAGCACTGCAAAAAAAAAAAAAAAAAAAAAAATTAAGTTAAATTAAGTGAATAAAAGATTGAAGGAGACAATGATATTATACACTGATAAAAGTTATCATCCATGAAGGTGTATTTTTATTTATTTGTTTATTTATTTATTTATTGTCTTACTGTAGATGGAACTGAGGGACTTTCTACCTCCGGGCTACACTCCCAGACCTCGTTTATATTTTATTTGGAAACAGAGTCTCACTAAGTTGCTGGGAGCCTCACTAAGTAGCTGAGGCTGGCTTCGAACCTGTGCGATCCTCCTGCCTCAACCTCCCAAGTACTGGGATTACAAGCGTGCACCACCATGCCCGGCTTTATGAAGATGTATTTTTAAAAGTATACAACTAGCTGAGCATGGTAGTGCATGACTATAATCCCAGTACTTGGGAGGTTGAAACAGGAAGATTGCAAGTTGAGGCCAGCCTCAGCAATTTAGTGTGACTCCCATTCAAAATAAAAATAAAAGCCAGGTATGGTGATGCAAACTTGCAATCCCAGTATTTGGGAGGCTGAGACAGGAGATCACAAATTCTAGAACAGCCTCAGCAAGTACTGAGAATCTCATCAATTTAGTAGACCTTGCTTTAAAATGAAAGTAAAATAGGAGTTTACTTACACAATACTAATTGGAAGCTTCAATACCACACTTTCATTATAAATTAAACAAGCCAGGCGTGGTGGCGCAGGCTTGTAATCCCAGCATTTGGGAGGCTAAGACCAGAGGATCACGGTTCACGGACAGCCTCAGCTACTCAGTGAGGCCCTTTGCAACTCAGTGAGACCCGGTTTCAAAATAAAGAATAAAAAATAGGGCAGGGGGTGTAGCTTGGAGGTCAAATGCCCCTAGGTTCCATCTCCAGACCCTAAAAAAAAAAAAAAGAAAGAAAGAAAGAAAGGATTTGAATGCCGGGCATGGTGGCGTGAGTTTGTAAACCCAGCATTTGGGAAGCTGAGACAAGAGGATCGTGGTTCAAGGACAGCCTCAGATACTTAGTGAGGCTCTTTGCAACTCAGTGAGACCCTGTTTTAAAATAAAGAATAAACTGGGCATGATGGCACATGCTTGTAATCCCTGTGCTTGTGCTTGGAAGGCTGAGACAGGAGAATCATGCGGGTTCAAAGCCAGCCTCAGCTACTTAATGAGGCTCTCAGCAATTTAGCGAGACCTTGTTTTCAAATAAAATAATAACTAGGTCTGGGAGTGTAGCCTGGAGGTAGAAGGCCACTGGGTTCCATCCCCAGTACTACTACTACTATTACTACTACTACTACTACTAATAATAATAATAATAATATAATTAATAAAATAAAGAATAAAAAATAGGGCTAGGGGTGTAGCTTGGAGATACCCCCCAGTACCACACACAAAAAGTATATAAATAAATAAGAAAAAGCACATGTTCTAAGGCATGGATCTTGGAAGAGGGGAACATAAGTAAGGACAGGCTTGGACTTCCAGGAGGTGGAGAGGTTTAAGGGAAGTACGTGGTTTCAGCCTGAGGAGGCCTCACTGTCAGAGCAGAGCGACTGGGAAGGTCGCAGGTTCGTGAACAGCCTCAGCAAGTAGTGAGATTCTAATCAACCTAGTGAGACCCTGTTTCCAAATAAAAAATAAAATAGGGTGTAGCTTGGAGGTAGAATGGGTTCAATTTCCAATACCACAAAATAAAACAAAATAAAATAAAATAATAAAGGTAATATAGGCAGCAATGAAGAGTAGCTAGCCTTGGGAAAGAGAAAGAAAGGAGCTCATATGAAAGGCTGTCATATTCGTGGAAACGAGAGTTCCTTACCATCTAGTAAGAAAGGTCAACAAAAAGCATTGGACAGTTTTTTGTTGTTGTTGTTTAAAATACATCAAATTGTCTCTTAATTTTTTTCTGTTCATTAAAATACCATGAATTGGCCAGGCATGGTAGCGCATGCTTGTAATCCCAGCATTTGGGGGGCTGAGACAGTTTGATCGTGATTTGCCATCAGCCTCAGCTACTTAGTGAAGCCCTTTGTAACTCAGTGAGACCCTGTTTCAAAATAAAGAATTTTTAAAAAAAGGGCTGGCGGTATAGCTCGGAGGTAGAAAGCCCTTGGGTTCCATCCCCAATACTGCAAAAAAACCCACATGAATTATAATTAAAAATATTAACTGAGGCTGGGGGTGATAGTGCATGCCTGTAATCCCAGTACTTAGAAGGCTAAGAATGTATGTTAGGATTATAGGTAAGGCTAGGATTGTATGTTTGAGGCCAATGTTTGGTAATTTAACAAGACTTTGTTTGAAAGGTAAAAAACAAAAAAGGGTGGGGGGAGTAGCTTAGAGTTAGAATACCCCTGGGTTCAATCCCCAGTAACACACACACACACACACACACACACACACACACACACACACACGTGTGTGTGTGTTAATGTCACTGGAAAAGGGTTGATTTTATTTCTTTTATCCTGGAGACTTTTCATGAATACTGACAAATATTCTTTGTTAGACCAAATATTACCCAGGCTCCTGAACTTTCTTCTAAGCCTTTCTGTGCATTTCCTTGTGAAATCTACTTTAGAAAGAAACCCCATATTTAGCCAGGCATGGGGGTACATGCTTGTAATCCCAGCATTCAGGAGGCTGAGACAGGAGAATCCAGGTTCATGAACAGCCTCAGCTGCTTAGTGAGGCCCTTTGCAACTCAGTGAGACACTGTTTCAAAATAAAGAATAAAAACTAGCTCTGAAGGTATAGCTCAGATATAGAATGCCCTTGAGTTCCATCCCCAGTACTGCAAAAAAAAAAAAAACCCAAATCCATATTTGATCACTCTCAATATCTGATCAAACTTCTCATCCTCCAGGATCCCCCAGGTAATGTCTGATCATCTTCGCGCCCATACTCAGCAGGAAGCTTGTTAGGTTAGTCAGAATCCCCCTGACCCTGGAAGGTACCCCCCACCCCCAGTGGTTCTTCATTCACTGACTCCCACTTCGTTCTTGGCAATAAATTCTGATGAGCCCACACTGTATTTGGAATTGAGCCCAATCCCCCCACCCCCACCGCTGCCCTGGTCCTACTCAATTAATTCTGAATGGAATCTGTCTTCTGTGCTTTGTAAAGTATCATTGGGTTTTATTTTTCTTTAACAACACACTTAAAATCATGCAAAATTGTCTCTAAGGTGGTCATTTGGAAATGAAACCTAAGCCAATTAAAAGAAATGAAGCCTAGCCAGGCATGGTGCAGCTGACTATACCAGCTGCCTAGAAAAACTTGAGGCAGGAGGACTGCTTGAACCCAGGAGTTCCAGAATGTTCTGGACAGTCGTACAGTCCTCTTTTACACACACACACACACACACACACACACACACACACACACACACACACACAATGAAAGCTAACTATATTTTAAAAAGTAAAAACAAATCAATCATGGTGGCACATTCTTGTAATCCCAGTATTTGGGAGGCTGAGGCAGGACCATCAGGTTTGCAGCCAGCCTCACTACTTAGTGAAACCCTCTGCAACTTAGTGAGACCCTATTTCAAACTAAAAAGTAAAAGCTGAGAGTTTTGGAGTATACCTGATCGGTAGAATGCCCCTAGGTTCAATCCCCAGGACCGCAAAAAAATAAAATAAAATAAAAATAAAAACCTAAAAATAGATATCAGGCATGGAGGTGGAGGACACACCTGTTATTCTAGTACTTGAGAAACTAAAGCAGGATGATCCCAAGTTCTAGTCCAGCCTCAGAAATTTAGTGAAACCTTGTCTAAAAAAAAAAAAAAAATAGCCGGGCGTTGTGGCTTACGCTTGTAATCTCACTCAGCATTTGGGAGGCTGCGACAGGAGGCTATCATGGTTCACATGGTTCAAGGACAGCCTCAGCTACTTAGTGAGGCCCTTTGCAACTCAGTGAGACCCTGTTTCAAAATAAAGAATAAAAAATGGGGCAGGGGTTGTAGCTCGGAGGTCGAATGCCCCTGGGTTCCATCCCCAGACCCGCAAAAAAAAAAAAAAAAAGTCAGCTGGGTGGTGGTGGCACTTGCCAGTAATCCGAGTACTTGGGAGGCTGAGACAAAAAGGTCAGTTTCAAAGCTAGCCTCTGGCAATTTAGTGAGGCTCTCAGAAATTTGGTGAGACCCTGTTTCCAAAAAAAAAAAAAAAAAAAAAAGGCTCAGAGGGTAGAATGTCCCTGGGTTCAATTCACAACACCACACACACACACACACACACACACACACACACACACACACACACTATATATATATATATATATATATATATATATATATATATATATATATATATTAAACGTCTGGGGGTGTAGCTTGGAGGAAAAATGCCTCTGGGTTTAATTCCCAGTGCAAACTAATAATGTTTGAATAAATAATAACAAATGAGTAAACTGGTCAGTTTTTAGCTATTTCAGTGGAGTAAAGGAACCCTTGGCTGGGTCTCACAGGACCAATCAATTCTAGAGAACTGCCTACCTAGGCTCAAATCCCAGGACAGACTGGGGACCAGACAAGCAGCACGCTTTGAGGACCCTTAAAGACCGGGCCGGCCATTCACAGGACTCTGAACTTGAGCATTATTTGCTTTCATTCATTGTAAACCTGTGCATTTCTTACCCTGGTTCACTTATACTTCAAAATGAACCTATCAAGTCTGATTGTATGAAAATAAGCATAGCGCAGAAAGGCAGCTATTACTCTCAAGCTAGTAAACCTGTAGGAAAATTGGGAATCAGTCAATCAAGTCTTTTTGTATTATTAGTAGCAAGCAGTAATTCCCGTTTTAAAATCGTATCAAAGCTACTTAAACCATTTTCGAAGTATCTCTGTTTTTTCTGTTTCTTAGAATTAGCCTAATTTTAGAAATAAAAGTACTGAGACAGAGTTCAAGGACAGGCAGTCGGTCAACGTTTATTTGAGTGGTTGGCACCAAGTAGACAGAGGCAAAGTTTGAACAATGATCCCTGATTTTTTGGCTTTTTACTTCAGAACTTGGTTCTCTAATTTGAAATGTCCTGAATGAATGAATGCCTTTTGTCCAAATTACTTTTGTGTTCACTATCAGAACGCAAAAAGGATTGCTTCTCGATTTGCGTTTATGATGAATAGATAGCATTTACTCCCAGTGTGTGTGTGCGTGTGTGTGTGTGTGTGTGTGTGTGTGTGTGTGTGGTACTGAGGTTTGAACTCAGAGGGATTCTACCTTTGAGCTACACCCTCAGCCAGATCTTTTTTTTTTTTTTTTTAATTTCTTATTGGAAACTAAGTTGTGGAGAGTCTAAGTAGCAGAGACTGGCCGCAAACCTGAGGCCCTACTGTCTCAGCCTCCCAAGTACTGGAATTACAAGTGTGCGCCACCACACCTGACTTATTTCCTCTCATTTCAAAAAGGACTGCAGGAGAGCCTCTAGCAATTACTGGCCAGGTAAGTCTAGAACATTCTACACCTTCATTACAAGACTGAATTTGGATAAGGCTGAAGGAAAAATGAAAGTTTCGTGTACCTCGCTGGTCAGTAAATGCAGCTGGAGAGTGCTCCCAGCTTCCTTCTTGCAACTGGTGTTTTGGCAGCCCCTTTACTTAATTAAAAGCTAGACTACACATACTAATAATTATTTATAATGGGGCTGTCTTCTTTGCACTGCTGCTTACCGTGTCATAAATATAAAATTACATTGTTTTGCCTTATAAATGGAAAATCAGAAGGATTTCATTCATTTTCTTTGAGTTGGGCTCTCAGAGATAAAAGAATCAGCTGGAACTAAATCAGGCTATTATTTGCAAACTAGAAAGATCAGAAAGATCTCAGGTAGTATTATTTCGCTTAAAATGTTCTGTGACTATTTGTTTCCCAAATTCTATGAAAAATGAGGGGGAAAGAGTCTTACTTAATTTTGGTAATTTTCCTTCTTTCTCTCCCCCTCCCCACTCCAAATACAATAAATCTATCCCTTTCATTTTTTACAGGTGCACTCCTGAGCATTCAAACACGTTGAAAGTCTGTGCTTATTATTTTTAAGTGATTATTATTATAACTCCTAAATCCCAATTTCAGCTAACCTACTTAGCTCAAATATGCACAGACACAGGAGTTTTTCACAAGGTGTCCAGTTTCTTGCAATCGCAAAGGCTTTGTTAGGTGCCTGCGAGAGCCATTCAAGGTTAACTTTCAGCTCCCTCTCCCGCAGACCTTGTACCTTCGACCCCGCCCCCAAGCCAGCGGGTGGGGTTCTCCTCCGAAGCTTCCCCGGAGGAGGAAGCTTATCCACCTTAGCACACAAATGCAAAACCACCAGTCAGACTTCTCTGCAGGAATACAAATTAGGGGCAGGTAGTTGTAGAGTTTGAAAAGCTGAAGTCGTTCACAAAGAGGGATGAATTCAAGAGAGGGAAAGTGGGGTAAAGTGTTCAGCTTTTGTCATGTAAAGTGATGTCTTCAACTCTTTGCCTTTTAGATGGCACCCCTGACCCGATCCTATAGCTTTGCCGCCCAGAGTTCCCTGCAGGAGGGGAGAAAGGTATTGAGTTCCCTTTTGTAAGGAATAATGATAAAAATTAGATATTGGTTTCACCAGGGCATGTGTCTCGCAAAAAAATATAGCAGCGAGCCTGTGGCGTGGGATAATTGTTTTTCACCAAGCCATTAAAAACAAACAAACAAAAAAAACCTTAAACCTGGCTAGGTAGAGCTAACTGTAATCCCAGTACTTGGGAAACTGTGACAGGAGGATCCCAGGTTTGCTGTGCCAACCTCAGCTACTCAGTGAGGCCCTCCGCAATTCAGTGAGACCCCGTTTCAAAATAAAAAAATAAAAAAAAAAGAGCCGGGCGTGGTGGCGCACACTTGTAATCCCAGCGCTTGGGAGGCTAAGACAGGAGGATCGTAGGGGTTCGAAGCCAGCCTCAGCTGCTTAGTGAGGTTCTCAGCAACTTAGTGAGACCCTGTTTCCAAATAAAGTATAAAATAAGTCTGGGAGTGTAGCCTGGAGGTAGAAAAGCCTCTGGGTTCCACTCCCAGTACCACCAATAAATAAATAAATAAATAAATAAATAAATAATAGGGCTGAGGGTACATCCAGAGGTCAAAGGTGGAATGACCTAGGGTTTAGTCCCTACCAACAAAATAATAAATAAATAAATAAATAAATAAATAAATAAAGCCAGGTGTGGTGTTGCAAAATTGTAATCCCGGTACTGGGGAGGCTGAGACAGGAGAATCGCAGGTTTTCAGCCAGCCTCAGCTACTTAGTGAGATTCTCTACAACTCAAAGAGACTCTGTTCCAAAAATGAATAATAAAAAATAGAACTGAGGGTGTGGCTTAGAGGTAGAATGGGGAAAGAGAGTTGGGTGGGAACCGAGGAAGAGCTCACCAAGTTCTGTGAGCATGTGTACCTGTATCCCCCAGAACTTCAACAAGATGTGGGGTTACAATGCACCAATAATAGAAAAAATATAGTGATGTTACCTTCATCAATGAAGGTATCACTATCAATCTCACTAGCAGATAGAGGGTGAAAGGAGGGGGGTGTAGCCAGAGAAGTACAGAAAGAAAAAGGCCAAATGATGGCGTGTGCATATTTGAATTTTTCACTTTGAATCTTGCTGTGATGTATAATTACACTGCACCAATAAAATCCCAAACAAACAAAACTTCAGAGTAGGAAGATATCTTAGTGTCTTATAAGACAACAGAGGGACATGGACATATGTACAAAGTTAACTAATAAAACTCAGGAATTCTATTACAACAGCATATTTTAATTTAAAGTTAAAATATGTATGTAATTTGTTTCTATTAAAAATGTATTTCTGAGCCGGCTGTGGTGGCGCACACTTTTAATCCCAGTACTTGGGAGGATGAGATAGGAGGATCGCAGGTTCACGGCCAGATTCAGCTATTTAATGAAGCCCTCCAAGATTTAGGAAACCTCTCTTTCAAAAATAAAGAATACGTGATGTTGCATGCTTGCAATCCAGCATTTGAGAGGCTGAGACAAGAAGATCGTGGTTCGCAGAGAACCTCAGATACTTATTGAGGCCCTTTGCAACTCAGTGAGACCCTGTTTCAAAAGAAATAATAAGAAGAAATGGGCTGAGGGTGTAGCTCGAAGGTAGAATGCCCCTGGATTCTATCCCCAGTACCAAATAAAATAAAATAAAGAATAAAGCCAACTGTTGTGGCACACACTTATAATCATCACATTTGGGAGGCTGGGACAGGAAGATCGCTGTTTGAAGAACAGCCTCAGCTACTTCATGAGGACCTTTGCAACTCAATGAGACCCTGTTTCAAAATAAAGAATAAAAAATAGGGCTGGGTGTGTAGCTTGGAGGTAGAATGCCCCTGGGTTCAATCTCCAGTACCGCCAAAAAAAAAAAATGTATTTCCTACCCAGGTTTGGTGGTACACACTTGTAATCTCAGTACTTGGGAAGCTAACACAGGAGGATTGCAGATTCATTTTCTACCTCAGATACTTAGTGAGGCCCTCTGCACCTTAGTAAGACTCTATTTCAAAGTAAAGAATAAAAAATAGGGCTGGGGATGTATCTTAGAGGTAGAATTCCCTGGGTTCAATACCCAGTATCTCAAAACAAACAAAAAAGAATGTATTTCGTGCCAAGTATGGTGGTGCATGCTTGTAATCTCAGTACTTGGGAGGCTGAGATAGAAGGATCACATGTTCAAAGCCAGCTTCAACAACTTAGCAAGACCCTCCACAATTTAGTGAGACTGTTTCAAAATTTAAAAATGCAGTAGGGCTGGGAGTATATCTCAGTAGTAGAAAGCCCCTGGGTTTAATCCCCAGTATCACACACACACACACACACACACACACACACACACACACACACACATACACACTAAAGTCTTTTCTGTCAGGCCTGGTAGAGCCTGCTAGCTACTTGTTGGAACTAAAGGGTCACAAGTTCAAAGGCAGATGGACAATCTAGCAAGGCCATCACCATCTTCCAAAATAAGATTTAAAAAGGGCTGAGGGTGTAGGATGTAGCTCAGTCATAGAATACTTGCCTAGCATTTGCAAGGCCTTATGTTCAATCCCCAGTTACACACACACACACACACACACACACACACACACACACACGAGCAAGAGTATGTTTCCTAATTTGGACCAATTCAGGCTCTAAAGCTGACAGAGATCATAAATTATGTATTATAATTAATTATTAATCGCCTTCTGTGTGCTCTTCAACCAGACATGTGCTCACCTCTTATCCTCAAGTTTTTGCAAGACTAGTTTCGACAAACATCTTATAGTTGCTGAAGAAGATATAATGACATTGAAGCAAGAAAAAAGACATATAAGAAATAAGCCCTAAAATTTCCAAAATGGTCATTCATATGATGGTCTTGAGAGCCAGAGAGCTGGGAGTTTTAGAGGGTGAGGGAGTCCATGCATGTGGTAAATTTTTACATCTATATAGTATTATATTTGCAGCTCTCTCTTTCCTTTTTTTTTTTTTTTTTTTTTTGTGTGTGTGCGTGTGTGTGTGGTACTGTGCATGGAACGGAACCCAGGGGTATTCTACCTCCAAATTACACTCCCAGCCCTAATCTTTATTCTTTATTTTGAAACAGGGTTTCACTGAGTTGAAAAGGGCTTCACTAAGGAGCTGAGCTGTCTGTAAACCCAGATTCTCCTGTCTCCACCTCACAAATCCTGGGATTACAAGCATGCGTCACCACACTGGGCTTCTTCGCAGAACTTTCATTGTATAGAAAGGGAAGCAGGATGACAGGAAGTTTGGGCTTTGTATTTTATAGTGTAGTGATACTTCTAACGCCACTGCCAATATATTATCTTGAACTCTTTTCTCTTTATTACTCTAGTGATACCCATTTTTGTTGGTGTACTCAGGATTGAACCTAAGGGTATTCTGCTTCCAAGCCACAACCCTGGCCCTATGTATGTATGTATGTATGTATGTATGTATGTATGTATGTATTGGTACTGGGATGGAACCCAGGGGCCTTCTACCTCTGGGCTATCCTCCCGGACCTATTTTCTATTTTATTTGGAAACAGGGTCTCACGAAGTTGCTGAGAGCCTCACTAAGTAGCTGAGTCTGGCTTGGAACCTGTGTGATACTTCTGTCTCAGCCTCCCAAGTACTGGGATTATAAACGTGTGCCACCATGCCTGGCTTCATATTTTGATTTTGAAACAAGAGTCTTGCTAAGTTGTTGCGACTGGTGTTGAATCTTCATCCTCCTGTCTTGGCACTCCAAACTGGGATTCCATGCACATGCCACCATGCCTGATAATATGCAGTTTTTTTTTTTTTTTTTTTTTTTTTTTTGGTGGTACTGGGGTTCCTGGAAGCCCTTCTACCTTCGGGCTACACTCCCAGCCCTATTTTTACATTTCTATTTGGAAACAGGGTCTCCTAAGCTAGCGCGCGCGGCTGGCTTCGAACCTGCGTGATCCTCCTGTCTCTGCCTCCCAAGCGCGGGGATTACAAACGTGCGCCACCACACCCGGATTTGATATGCAGTTTTTAAGGACAAAAATGCTATTTCCTTTTTCAGTGTCTTGAATAGTACTGTTTACAATATTAGTGATAAAAAAAAAAAACTTTGGCAAGGCACGGTGACACATGCTTTTAATCACAGTACTTGGGAGGCTGAGACAGGAGGATCACAGGTTGATGGCTAGCATCTTCAACTTAGTAAGGCTCTCTGCAACTTAATGGGACCCTGTTTCAAACTAAAAAGTAAGATAGGGTTGGGGTGTAGCTCAGAGGTAGAATATCCTTGGGTTCAATCCCCAGTACAACAAAAGAAAAAAAAATACCAAACCTTTACTGGGTTAAGGATATTATCATACCAGACTTGTATGCACCATAGATAACAAAGAGGTATTAATCCATTATCCTTCATCTTTAATTTCACACGCAGGTAATGTAGGTAAGTTTATACTCTGAAATCTACCAATGGTAAAATCCATGTATAAAATCTAAGATACACTCACTAATATCACATAAATAAATCCATATGTGGTGACACACACCTGTAATCCCAGTTCTTGGAAGGCTGAGATAGGAGGACCACAGGTTCGAGGACAGCCTTAGCAAGTAGTGAGACCTCATCAATCTAGTGAGATCTTGTTTCAAAATAAAAATTAAATAGGGCTAGAGGTATAGCTCACAGGTAGAATGCCCCTGGGTTCAATATTCAAAATAAAAAATAAATTAATTTAAAAATTAGAAAATAGTTAAAAAAAACCACACTCTCTACATTAACATCATTTTGTCTAAAGAATTTCCTAGAAAGCTCATTAAGTCTCCTCTCTCTGCAGGTATACACCGGGACTGGAGAAGCTTCTCCCTACCTCCCTGATTTGCTTCTTGATTACTTTTGTACATAATTAAAGCAGCACTATAAAATCATGGCGCATACACGGGCTACAGGATGGAAGTTAGGGTATAAAGACATAAACATTGACAGGAGATAACGTTTGAATGGAAGGAGGCGCTACCATTCATCACTGGTGTGTGACTTCAGCATTCTCTGACATCTTTGAGATTGGATATCTTATCTGCAGCAAATGTAGGATAATAATATCTACCTCACAACCACTCTGAGGATTAAATGGAATCCTGTCGGTAAGTCCTAAGCAGGACTCTTACCTGCTTAGCATAGCTGTTCAATCTATGTTAAGCCGCTTTCTTGCAGGGAGTGAAGGGAATTTGCTTTTTTTTTTTTTTTTTTAACAAGGTCATTTCTTTGGAGGTTGGCTTTGGGAAGTAAGAATGGCAATGCTCGGACTAGTACCAATGGAGCGCCATACTGCGTTTTTGTTTTGTTTAGTTTTGTGATACTGGGGATTGAACCCAGGATGTTCTACCTTTAAGCTACACTCCAGCCTGATTTGACTTTTTTATTTTGAAACAAGGTCTCAAAGTTGCTAAAGGCTTTGCTAAATTGCTGAGGCTGGCCTCAAACCAATATCTCTCCTGTCTAGCCTTCCAAGTACTGGAAATACGGATGTGTACCATCATGCTGGGCTATACTAGGTTTTGAGAAAAGTACTGTTGGAGCAAGAACAGCAAAGAATGAAATTGGGAAAGACCTGGGTAGACCCTTTTGAACAAGTCTCTCTACTATCACCCCATTCCCTTTCTCAAACACCTCTGTCTGCTTTTGGTGAGCTTCAAACTCATGTAGAACTCTCATGCCTGGACCCTGAACCTAAGAGTTTCTGGGTTTCACCTGAATATTAAAAGTAGTCGTACCAAAAACTACATATATAAGCCGGGCGTGGTGGCGCACGCTTGTAATCCCCGCGCTTGGGAGGCAGAGACAGGAGGATCGCGCAGGTTCGAAGCCAGCCATGTGCGCTGGCTTAGGAGACCCTGTTTCCAAATAAAAATGTAAAAATAGGTCTGGGAGTGTAGCCCGGAGGTAGAAGGGCTTCCAGGAACCCCAGTACCACCAAAAAAAAAAAAAAAAAAAAAAAAAAAAAAAACCTACATATATGAGTCAGGTGTGGTGGCACTCTCCTATAATCCCAGTACTTGGGAGGCTAAAACAGGAGAATCACTGATTTGAAGCCAGCCTTAGTAGTTTAGCAACATAGAAAGATCTAGAAGGAAACAGGCGTTCAAGGAATCTCTTGGACACTGTCATGCTATGAGCAAAACTACTTGGTCCTCAGTCTTACATTCCTGGTCTCGAACCAGTGACTTGCCGCAACACAAGAATCTTCTGTTCTTTTTTGTTTGTTTTTTGTCCTGGGAATCAAAAATTCTGCCTCAAAATGACACCCCAGGCTTTTTAGATTCTGAAACGGGGTCCCCTTAAGTTGTTGAGGGTCTTGCTACATTGCTGAGACTAGTCTCAAATCTGTGGTCCTCCTGCCCTAGCCTCCCAAGCTCTGGGATTATAGGCACATTCCATCGTGCCTGGCCAGGGATGAATCTTAACAAGCTTCCCAGTTCTTTCATGGTATCTTATTTATTCTTCTTTCATTCTCCTTTTAGAAATCTTGCTAATTCTGTTTTCTTGGAAGAGGAAACATTTAATTTAGATGTTCAGATTGTTAATAAACAACCCAACTCAGTAAGCACAATCTTCTCCACACAGACCATCACTGACTTCTATGTGCTGACGGTGTCAAGGGAAACCATTTGGAAATTCCCTGCATTTCATGAAACTAAATCTTTAGCTTTAAGCTGTGCACAGTGGCACACAGCACCTTAACAAGGCCCTTTACAACTTAGTGAGAACCCTAATTTAAATAATAATAATAATAATAATAAACTGGGCATGGTGGCGCACACTTGTAATCCCAGAATTTGGGAGGCTGAGACAGAAGGATCGATATTCACAGACAGCCTCAGCTACATAGCGAGGCCCTTTGCAACTCAGTGAGACCCTGTTTCAAAATAAAGAATAAAAAACAGGGATGGTGGGATCGCTCAGAGGTAGAATGCCCCTAGCATCCATCCCTAGTACTCTAAATAAATAAATAAATAAATAAATAAATAAATAAATAAATAAATGTGTTGTGGCACACACCTGTAACCCCAGTACTTAGGAGAGTTACAGAGTTGAGGTCAGCCTTGGCAATTTAGCAAGACCCTGGATTCCTCCTTTTCTTTTTTTGTGTGGTACAGGGGATTGAACCCAGGAGAATTTTACCTCTGAGTTCTTCCTTAGCTCTTTTTATTTTCAAATAGGGTCTCCCTAAATTTCTGTGGGCCTGGCTAAATTGCTGAGGCTGGCCTCACACCTCCAAGCCTCCTGTCTCAAACTCCCAAGTACTGTAATTACAGGTGTGTGTCACCATACCCAGCGTTGGA
This sequence comes from Muscardinus avellanarius, assembly GCF_963383645.1. Taxonomy (NCBI): domain Eukaryota; kingdom Metazoa; phylum Chordata; class Mammalia; order Rodentia; family Gliridae; genus Muscardinus; species Muscardinus avellanarius. Next base: position 174,251,361 of record NC_137787.1, read on the forward strand.
CATTTCTTTTTACAATTTTTTTTTTTTTAGTGGTACTGGGGTTCCTGGAAGCCCTTCTACCTCTAGGCCACACTCCCAGACCTATTTTTTACATTTTAATTTGGAAACAGGGTCTCCTAAGCCAGCGCACGCGGCTGGCTTCGAACCTGCGCGATCCTCCTGTCTCTGCCTCCCAAGCGCGGGGATTACGAGCGTGCGCCACCACGCCCGGCTGGACATTTCTTAAAAAGGGAAATCTACCGACTATGCCAGAACTGTGAACGTCTTATCCTCTACATAAGGCTCATGGAGAGGTACCGCATTTACCTCCTTTATTTACCTACTCTGAGTATATCCCTATGACTGTTCATATCAGACACACCAATGTGTTGAAAGTATCAAAACCACGAAGTACTTAGGCTTACTATTAAGCCATGAATCCAACTAGAGCCCTGTGGGGGCCCCGAGGGCGTGCAGGCTGGAGGTGATGGCATGACCCAGCGCTTAGTGACAGGTGCATGCTCTCTTCCATTGCCCTGGGTGTGTTGGGTCGCCGAAGTGATGGAGTGCACACCTGCCAAATGAGGGCACACCTCCCAGGTCATTGCGGGTGCGCGCTCATCTGGCGCATGCGTACTGCATAAAATATTGTGTAATGCTACGCAAAGTGTAACACGTATGTGCACACCCCGCTGACGTGGGCCTGCTGCATTTTCTGTAGCTCCTATAAAAGGAATGAGTCTTCAGAATAAAGTTTCTGTTTGCTGTCTGTTCTCCCTCGATGGGGGCTCTGCATGCTTTCTTTTTACTGGGGATCTCACCGCCTGCAACTAGATAGCCCCTGACAAGTCCCTACTACAGACAAAATGCTACAATAAAACCTCTGAGAAATATAAAGAAGAATACGATACAGCCTTTGCCATCCAGAAATTGACATTCTGCTTGGGAAAACTTGTTTGGAAATAATTCCAATGACAGTTTGTTTAAAAAAGACAGGCATGTTAATGTATTTCTGTAATCCTAGTACTTGGGAGACTGAGATGGAAGGATCACAGTTCAAAGCCAGCCTCAGCAACTTAGTGAGCCCCTCAGCAACATAGATTTTTTTTTTTTTTTTTTCTGAACGCCTCACTAAGTAGCTAAGGCTGACTTTGAACCTGTGCAATCCTCCTGTCTCAGCCTCCCAAATGTGAGGATTACAAGCGTGCGCCACCACACCCGGCTCGATCTTGTTTTAAAAATAAAACCAGACGTGATGGTGCACCCTTATAATCCCAGTACTTGGGAGGTTGGGACAGGAGGATCGCAGGTTCAAAGCCAGCCTCAGCTACTTAGGTCTTCTGCAACTTAGTGAGACCCTGTTTCAAAATAAAGAATAAAAAATAGGGCTGGGGTGTAGCCTGGAGGTAGAATGCCCCTGGGTTTAATCCTACTACAGCAAAATAAAAATAAAAATAAAAAGTGCTGGGGGTGGGGTATCCCAGAGGTAGAGTGCCCTTGGGTTCAATTCTTAGTACAAGAAAGAAAGAAGCTGGGCATGGAGGTACACACCAGTAATTCTAGTACTTGGGAAGCTGACAC